>NC_087200.1:9944673-9962173 GCF_015104395.2 Macrobrachium nipponense | reverse complement strand
ACACAAGATCCAACGGTACATGAACAGGAATAAGGGATACCAACAGAACAAACTATTTCGGAACCAACCAGAAAAGACTATACAGCCAACTAAGAGGGGAAGACAACCACCCAGAAATTCCTGAAGCCGCACCAAGTAAGAGACTCTAATCTTTTCTACCCATTCCGTCCTCTCTGTTACTTCGTCGGTGTTTCTTCGTGTGTCGTTGTTTGATACCTCATCCTCCCTGTCGTCTTCTGTGGCATCGTCTCTCAGTTCGTCTTCGTGTAATTCGTTGTCGTGTGACATTTCCCCTTTCGGTTTCAGTTTTCTCTTTCTGTTGGGGGGTTGGGAGCCAGTTCTTTTTCTTTATGTTCCTTACTTGTCTGCCAGCCTCTGCTCTGTTTGGGGGTGTTATTCCTCTCATTCCAGATGTTGACCATCTTCTTCTATATCCTCTCTCCGTCGGGTTGCTTCTGATGTAGCATCTCCATATTTCCTTATTTTCTTCTCTTGTCCATTTCTTCCTTTTTGCCTCTGTAGCTCCAATCTCAGGCTGTTGATTACTGTCGTTGTGGTGATCAGTTGCTGGATGACGACCTCCAAGTACCTGACCGTCTTCCCCTACAATTGGGTTGAATACCTGGTTGCCGGACGAAGCTCCTCTGTTGCCAGAGGTTCCATTTACGTCGTTGTCGTTTATTCCTTCATTTCTTTCCATCATTGCTGAGTTTTGCTATTTAACCCATAGCTGGACCCTACCCCATCAGGGATAGGTACTCATTTACAGCTGAGTAGACTGAGGAAATTATGGTAAAGATCCTTTCCCAAGGAATCAACGCCGAGGAGAGCGGTCACCCATCCAACGACTGACCAGCCCCAATGTTGCTTAACTTGACTTAAGTCTATTGACGACCTAACCCACTCCTCCACGGCGCCACATTCTTTTTATTATTATTATTATTATTATTATTATTATTATTATTATTATTATTATTATTATTGTTATTGATATTGATATTGTTATTATGTTAACCATATCAATGTCTTTAGCCTATTATTGTTTAACGATAAATATTCAGATATGTCTTCTAAAGTACTGAGTCGTTAAAACTTATTTTTTGTGAGATAATTAGGCAATGCCATACCATCAGCGATTTTCAAAGAGAGATAAATAATTTTCATGATTGTTTGGTGGAACCAATTCCATTATAAATCACTGAGGTAAAGTAGAATACAATATCATATACCGCACTTTTCATTTAAGAAATTTATAACGTCAGTATTGAACTATGCTTATGATTATATTTTCAGCCTTACATATTTTACTCAGTATTACTCTCGAGATCTGCACTGCATATCAGTTGTACCAGAGCCTACTAAATCTATGAAATAAGATGTCTTGGCGATGCGAAAGCTTTTCAGATCTAAGAAATTATTTGAAGTTTGTAGGCTATAAATGAGAGGAGGACCTTTACAGGAGAGAACTACTCTCTCTCTCTCTCTCTCTGTCTTTCCCACACCACACCACCAAGGCCACTTAGGAAGGTAAATGCCTTAAGCATTTTTTCGACATGGTGGTCTTGTCATTCAGGAACGGACAAACAATCACAAAATAACTTCGGTTAATACGACCGACTTCGCAGTCTGAGTATTTGTACTTTTACAACAACTACTAGTAATTTACAATTCCTTACTAAAAGCATATTCATCTGCTGCTTCACATAAGTGACTCGCTAGTGTTTCCTTAAGTATTATGTATGATAAATTCGTAAAGTAACTAAGTCTACGGGCATAACCAGCCTCGTTTCACGCCCATAACCAGCTCTGTTTCAGGGAATCCCTTCTTGCCCCCACCCCCTTTGGAGGGTGGAGGGGAGTTAGGATGAAACCCCCATTATAAGCCATCTTAGGGGTCCCCACTATAACCCTCTCAAGTTTCATGACCATCGGACTACCCTTTTGGCCGTGATTGAATGACAGACGGACGGACAGACATAACGCCCATTATAATATAGTAAGATATAATTAGATTTCATATTGTATAATGAAAAAATATATGAATAGAACTAGAAAGGACGAAAATGAGGACATTTGTAAAGACCGTGGCTTATCGAAGGTAGTCACTTTCTTGAAGTATTACTGTAGAATCGCGGTTGTTCAGCTAATGAAATTCCCTGAACATTTGCTGAGTTACTGAAATTTCCACAAGAATGTCATGGACACAACGAAATATCTGAACTTCAGTTAATGAGACCTTTAACAAAATTTCCGAACATATAATATTTCGAAGGGCAATTCTAATGCTAGCAAACATATGTATACAGAAATTATGTATGAAAAGCCGTAAAGTAAATAAGTCTACGGGCATAATCAGCCTGGTTTCACCGGCAGAACCAGCTCCTTTTCAGGGAATCCCTTTTCACCCCCTCCCCCTTCGGACGTGGGGGGGGAGGCGGGGGGACGGGGGTAGGATGAAACCTCATTGTAAACCATCTTAGGGGTTCCCACTATAACCTAGCCAAGTCTCATGCCCATCAGACCAGCCGTTTGGTCATGATTGAATGACAGAAGGACTGACAGACATTACGCCCATCATAGTAGGATGTTAAGGATTTCATGAAATTTTTTGAAAGCCTAAAAATACTCAGCACAAAGCTCCTGCAGATTCCCTACCAATTTACGTATATTTCGTGAATTCTTTTCAAGAGACAGGATTCATCGAAGCCTTTAGCGACTTGCTAAGTTGAATCCATGTGCGTGTTTACAAACTCAGTCCGCCCATAGATATGCAAATTTACAGACCAGTGATTTTGCTATAGCTGCAGTAAATGTAAAAGAAATAAATAAGTGAATAAATATATAAACTACGGAAAAAATCAAGTTATTCAACATATGAAAATTACGTAAGTGCGGAAAATAATTCATTACTGATGTTGCTTATCCATTGGTACTAAGTTTAAACCTCGACAAAATAAAAGAATAAGTACAAACATTATGACAGATACGTAAGAGGAGAGCTGCCATTATAAACACGTTCTACCTAGTGAATCAATCTTATAGGAATAAAAGAATAATAACCATTCTTAAAGCTCAAGTAACTTATTCCAATTAAAAGTGGTTATTATAAAATATTTAACTTTGAATTTTTCTGCATATCAAGAGTGTTCAAAGCAAATGAAATCGAAATGGTTTAACGTCAGAGAAACAGATCCGATGACCCATGAAAATATTTTGCAATACAAAAGAAACGACTAATATACGAGAAGAAAACAGTCAGTAGGTAGTATGAACCCAGAAAGATGCCGACATTTGTTATGCAATGCTTCGAACTGAAAAGTGAAGCCATTTCGGCAATCTGTGTACCGTTGGCCCATGTATCATCAGCTGTAATTGTGGGTCAATGGTCACGTTACAACGGCAAGAATGCTCTTCCTCTCTCGCGGTTGTGGAGTGAACTCCGAAAGAACCACAGCACAGGAAACCTATGATGTAATAACTTGGTTTTTGATTGGTTCCTTTTTAAAGCTATCGCCAGAATTTTTTTTGCTTTGGTCCAAATGTGATTGTAAAAGCTCTCGCTCTCTCTCTCGTTTCGTGATAATTCATGATAATTTAGCTAATAGAAAGCCCAATGTACACACACACACACACACACACACACATATATATATATATATATATATATATATATATATATATATATATATATATATATATATATATATATATATATATATATATATATATATAAATATATGTTTGTGTGTGTGGTATATATATATCTATATATATATATATATATATTATATATATATAATATATATATATATGTATATATATATGAATATATATATGTATATATATGTTATATATAATATATATATATATATATGTATATATATATATATATATATATATATACACACATATATACACACATATATACACACACACATATATATATATATACACATATATATCTGATCACATCACCGCGATTCATATATAGGTACGCATTAAGTTACAAATGTCCTTTAATATCCAATTCGCTCCACCTCGGAATTAATATATTTTCATATTTGTTAACCGATGGGGAATTTTCTAGTAGATAATAATTTCGTCGGCTCCCGTGCGCGAACCTGGGAAACAAGAAATCAGGACGTACAGTGAAGCGCCTTTAACCACACTGTAGATTAAACATACATTCCCACCTCACCGTCCTTCTTTTCTGAGAAGGAATTATTAAATTCAAATCTTATCTGCTTTTCCAAGGCAAGAAGAGTACAATTTGACCCAAATCATAACCCGCTGTTCTTGGGAATTCAATAGGAATTACTTTCTGTAGAAACACTATAATCTAGAAGTGCAAAAGTTCCACACTTGCAATAGTTTTCTTAGAACTTACTGGTATTTTCTATAATTCATTTTTTTTTTTTTTCATATTCTCGAAAGCAGGCAAGTACAGTGTTACTTAAGAAAGGGGGAATGAAGAGCTATTTATTTTACTTAAAATTTCGCAGCCAAGATGTATTTTTTTTTATTATGAGGGCGGTGTTTTCTAGTATCTATTCGCATTTTCCGTCAACGCCCACTTTACGTAACTGTATTAGTGTCCACTTAACAATTCCTTAAAGAGCACGTGCCGAATTCATAAAGGAATGTTTACTTTCTGTAGAAACCAACTATAATCTAGAAGAAAATGCAAAAGTTCCACACTTGCATAGTTTTCTTAGAACTTAACTGGTATTTTCTGTTATTCAATTCATTTTTTTTTTCATATTCTCGAAAGCAGGCAAGTACAGTGTTACTTAAGAAAGGGGGAATGAGCTATTTATTTTACAAAAATTTCGCAGCCAAGAGTGTATTATGAGGGCGGTGTTTTCTAGTATCTATTCGCATTTTCCCGTCAAACGCCCACTTTACGTAACTTGTATTAGTGTCCACTTAACAATTCCTTAAAGAGCACGTGCGAATTCAATAGGAATTACTTTCTGTAGAAACACTATAATCTAGAAGTGCAAAAGTTCCACACTTGCAATAGTTTTCTTAGAACTTACTGGTATTTTCTATAATTCATATTTTTTTCATATTCTCGAAAGCAGGCAAGTACAGTGTTACTTAAGAAAGGGGGAATGAGCTATTTATTTTACAAAAATTTCGCAGCCAAGAGTGTATTATGAGGGCGGTGTTTTCTAGTATCTATTAGCATTTTCCCGTCAAACGCCCACTTTACGTAACTTGTATTAGTGTCCACTTAACAATTCCTTAAAGAGCACGTGCGTCCTCGATGGTGCAAAAAAAAATAAATAAATAAATAAATAAATAAACACATGTCTAACGGGTGTTATAATAAGCAATAAGATGTTAAAAAGGTGCCCGTAGACGAGTCCGTATGACATTGTCACCAGAGAGACCTGGACTCGTCGCTCACACCTAGAGGGCCGGATCAGGTATACTTGGCCACTTCTAGGGCTGTGCCAGGTACTCGGCCACACCTACGTAGGGCCAGGCCAGATATACTACATACACACAGTGCACCGGGGCAAAGCCAGGGTACTCGGCCGTATCCTGGCCCCGGACGAGTACTCAGCCTCTTCCAGGGCTAGGAAGGGCACGCGGCTGCACAGTACACTCGGTGCCAGACCGGGTATATACTCGGCCACACCCTGGTCCTTATATCTTTCTCTCTCGCTCACCTTGATGCTTGATGCTCATCTCATCCTTCTCTTTTATTATTTTTCTTTCACTTCTCTCTTTTCCTTCAAGACTCATCATCATCATCATCAGGCTTAGATCATTTCTTTCTCTATTCAAACCTTAACTTCATTCATTTCAATCGATAGCTTTATGGCATTCGTGTTTCGTTCGTCTGTAATCTGTGCCTTACTTAACTTTCTCTCAAGATTGAAAACTGACATAATATTGTTAGATATATTCATGAATTTATCAACAGCCTTGAGACTCCAACTAGCTCCACTTATCTTTAAATCTCTATTTTGGAACGAAAGAAATAAAAAAAAGGCGCTGAGGCCAAAACATCAAAGAACAGGCTCTTGGAATTTCAAAACAACGTTTATATCTTTGTTAGTCATGATAAAGCATCTGATTTTGTTACCGGGCGACCCTCGACGCCGAACAAAGACCAAACAAGTCTTTGTTTACCAAAGTGCTTCAGCGAGCATTGTTCTTGAATAGCACGTCGGGAGTATAAGGCTATGGCACGGTATTTGACTACACGAAAACCTTCTTTTTTTCACTGCGTAACGTGGAGTTTATTTTCCCTGCTTTCGTGCATGGAAATCTTCCCTGTGGTAGTTGGAAACAGAACTGATTTCATTTTTCGTAACTCGCGAATGTTCCCTGTGGTGATTGGGAATAGAACTGATTTCACTTTTCGTAACTCACGAAATGTTCCCCGTGGTGGTTGGGAACAGAACTGATTTCACTTTTCGTAACTCGCGAAATGTTCCCTGTGGTGGTTGGGAACAGAACTGATTTTACCCTTCGTGACTCACGAAAGTTCGTAGATCGGAACTCACACAGACAAAGATCAATTTTATCATTAGCTTGCCATCACCAACGCTGAAAGCTCCTACCCATAGGAAAAAGAAGGGAAATTAAACGTATATCAAATCTATGTCTCATCAATAAAAATTCCTGGAAATACATCAGTGACATTCAAGGTAACTCTGAAATAAATACGCACATAAGCGTCACCCAGGCGAGTCAGTTGAGTAATTATTATAAAAAGTAGATTTATTCAACAAGATTCAAAGACGGGAAAACAACAGAAATACAACCATTACAAGAGTAGTAGGATAGTTTGTTTGTATGGTGTTTTTACGTTGCATGGAACCAGTAAGGTTATTCAGCAAAGGGAAAAACGGCTTTACGTGACTTCCGAACCACGTCGAGAGGGAACTTCTATCACCAGAAATGCGCATCTCTCACCTCTCACCGAAAATTGAACTCGTGGCTACCGAGGTGGCAGGCGAGTCAGTTGAGTAATTATTATAAAAAGTAGATTTATTCAACAAGATTCAAAGACGGGAAAACAACAGAAATACAACCATTACAAGAGTAGTAGGATAGTTTGTTTGTATGGTGTTTTTACGTTGCATGGAACCAGTAAGGTTATTCAGCAAAGGGAAAAACGGCTTTACGTGACTTCCGAACCACGTCGAGAGGGAACTTCTATCACCAGAAATGCGCATCTCTCACCTCTCACCGAAAATTGAACTCGTGGCTACCGAGGTGGCAGGCCAAGACCAAACCGAGCACGCCACTGAGGCGCTGCAGTAGTAGTAAGATGGTGGTTCTACGTAGTGAACAATATTGTTAACGATATCCACATTTCCTCAACGGTCAACAAGCCTTCCCAGGAGATATCAGAAACTGAAAAACAGTGATGAGGCCCTAAATACATTTTTGTTTATCAGATGCTTTCACGTAAAGCATCCATGTATGCAAATTTAATGCGTATGTCTGCATTGCGTCATGTAGTATACACACACACACATATAAATATGTGCGCGCGCGCGCGCGTGCGTTCGGGATTACTGATATAACTCATAATGACGTTGACATTGCCGTAAAGAATTCATCTGCACTGCAATAGCACATTGCTGAAGCTAAAACTATTGAGATTTATCTATGAAAATGCAATTTTATAAAAACAAGGACCTGAAGATTATCACATATTTATGGGTAGTTAAATCCCTATTCTTTACTGTATAATCACTGGAAGAAAACGCACATATGTTTATTTCTTAGGCTAGGTTTTTAGTTTTCTGTTAAGAAGTACTACACAGCAAGTCTTTAAAACTGCAATTCATTATTCAGATGCGATTGTTATTATAATGCAATGGATGTGGTCAGTCAGCTGGTTGATCATACAACAAAGTTTTTTATGTCATAAATTTCAAAACAAATTCAGAAGATGGAATCACATCCTCGTCAGCCAACTGAGGAGGTATACAACTTACGGGATCCATCGGTTGATTGATATGGATCCTATAGACTAGAAGAATGAGACATCTCATCTTCATTTTCATCATTTATTCACAGGGAGGACCGGGGTTACCGCGCAACAGAGGCCGTCATTCATCAGAAATCATCGCGAGAGCGGTTATGCAGTGAATGAATAGAAAGTTGCTTCATTAAGAGATACCGTTTCTCTTCGTCTGGCTCGTGTGTAGTGAATCAGCGAACATGATCAGAGAAATGTGGTCTTCATACATATAACAAGACGACTGGGGAAATTATTTTGGCAATGTTTATTTTTATGGCGCTTTCACATTGCATGGAACCAGTGGTTATTCAGCAACGGGACCAACGGCTTTACATGACTTCCGAGCCACGTCCAGAGTGAACTTCTCTCACCAGAAATACACAATCTCTAACCCCTCAGTGGAATGTCCGAGAATCGAACTCGCGGCCACCGAGGTGGCAGACCAAGACCTTTGGCAATGAACCGAAAAGAAAAGGGAACTTCAGAATAAATGGGAAAATAATTGATTTCAAAAATGACAACTTAAAAAAATAAAAAAAAAAGGATAAAAAAGGAATGGCTTTACGAAAGGAGATTGAAAGAATAGGAGAGTCTACAAAAGTATTATATGAATAAACTGCTAAGAGAAGAATACTAAAGAATGGGCGAAGAAAGGATCAAGAACAGGAGACGAGATGAAGGTCTTTGAATTCTTAGTATAGACACAGCAAGTCATTTTCACGCTAGAAATTACAATAATGCAATCAAATTACAACAACTATATAATAATAAATATATATATATATATATATATATATATATTTATATATATATATATATATATATACATATAATTATAATAAATATAAAATATATATAGTATATATATATATATATATATATATATATATATAGTATTAATATTATATATAAATATTATTTATATATATATTTATATATATATATCATATATATATATATATATATATATCTATATAGTATTATACATACATACATAGGGGTATAATATATATAATTATAGATTATATAGTAATATAGTATAATATAAAATAGATATATATATATATATAGTATATATACAGTACATTTACATATATATATATATATATATTAGTAATATATACATACATCATATATATATATATATATATATAATATATATAATATTATAGTATATAATATATAGATATATATATTATATATATATTAAATAAAGTATATCTACATACATACATACTATATATATAGATATATATAGTATATATATAGATCTATGTATATATATATATATAATATATATATATATTATATATATATATTACTATAAGTATATATATACATATATAAATATATTATATGTATATATTATATAATATATATTATATCTAATAATATATTATAGATATATATATATAGAAATATATATATATGTAATGTTATATATATATATGTATAGATATATATTATATATATACTATATATAATATATATATATATATATATATATATATTATATATATATCGATAATAGGCCTTATATATATATATAGGTAAATATAATATATATGTATGTATATATATATATATATATATATAGGTATATATATTAATGTAATATATATTATAATGGTATTAATATAGATGTATATATATTTTTAAAAAAAATAAAAATATTTTTAAAAAAATTGTACAAATAGGCTATAATAGATATTATATGTATATAAAAAAAGTGATAATATTATTATAGTAATATATATATAACTATATAATATATATATATTATATATATTTAATATATATGTATAAGATATTAGTATTATATATGTATATATATATATATATATATATATGTATAATAATAATATATATATATGTGTAGGCCTAATAAAAAATATATAATATATAATATATATATATATATAATATAATAATATTATATTAATGTATAATATATCTGGTTATATATATATATATAATATAATATATATATATATATATGTATTATATAAATATATATTATGTTAAGGCTATATATATAATCGTATATATATATATATATAATATAGTATATATATTATATTATATATATATATATATATATATATATTATATATATTGGGGGTTTTTATAATATATATGGTATATTATATATATGTTATATATATAATATGTATATAATTATGTATATTATAGATAATATATTGTATATATATATTATATTATATAATTATATATATATAGGATATATATATATATATATATATATTATGTATATATTATATATATATATATATATATATATATTATATCTTATATTTTATATATATATATATATATAATATTATAGATGTATATGGTCTATGTATTATAATATATATATATATATATCTATATATATTTATATATTATATAATGTATAGATATCATCTAACAATACTATATTTATATATATATAATATAGTATATAATATACAATATATATGTATATATGATATATATACTATATATATATATCTATCTATATATATACTATGGTATATATATATATATATATATATATAATATATAATCTATATATATATATGTATATATCATGTGCTAATATATGTATATATATATATATATATATATATACTATACTATATATAGATATCTAGTATATATATATATATATATATGTATATATATATATACTATATGTATATATATGTAATATACTATATCTGTCATATATCTGTACTATATATATATGTATATATATCTGTATATATATGTATATCATATGTATATATATCTGTATATATCTATCTGTATCTATATGTGTATATATATATCTATATATATATATATCTATATGTATCATATACTAATGTATATAGTATACTATATATATATATATCTATTATATGTATATATATCTGTATATATATATATATATATCTGTATATTATATATGTATATATATATCTCTATATATATGTATATTATGTATATATACGTATGTATATATACGTATATCTAGTATATATATACGTATATATATATATATATACTATATTATATATACTACGTATATATATATACGTATATATATATATATATATATATATATATATATATATATATCATATCATATATAACTATATATAATATATATATATATATATATATATATCTATATTCACTGCAACATCCACCCCCATACTCTACCATCTCTTGACAATTTGCTGACCATCGTTTTAGCTAGGACACATGGCATCTGGCAAAGCCAATCGGTTCCAAATTCATTCATTCATGGCCATGTGAACAATTTCGTACATGTAAGAGTCGTCTCCTTTTCATAAGTCCGCATGTGCAAGCAATTTTTCACTCCCCTACTTAGATCAGATGAGAAGTGATGGGAAACTTTCCCAAAACTGTTCATCCCTGGATCATAAATCTCCCAGCAAGACTTCTCTCAGACGCCCACGTGGTAGGAGCACGTTTCAGCTCCCAGTTATAACGTTACATTGTGACCTCCTAATGTAACGTAAACTTCACATACTATTTTGATCACATGTTTACGTCAGCTCAGTATCTTCTCATAACGTAAAGTTCTCGCACGTGTGATCACTGTGAATAAATGCGCCATTGCATTTTAGCTTCTGGAAGATCTTCGACTTATTATTCACTGTAAATTGAACTTACCCATTTTTTATGCACATTTCTTAGTGTACCTAAAAACATCCTAAGTTGTTTCCCTTAAGCCTCTACCACTCTGTGCCCACTCCACGTCTCTCTCACCTAAACAAATCCCAAAGATGCTTACATTGCCCATTTAACAAACTTCCATGTTACCATACATGACCGAGTTACTCAAACGTACCCAGCATTGAAGGCTTCCCCAAATCCTTAACCCTTAGTGGATGGGTTAAAAAAATCAATAAGGAGCTCCTCGGGCCAGGTTATTTTGAGGTCGGCCAATTTATGAAAAAACACATCAATGGAAAGCGGAATATATGCAAATGCACATGGTAAAAAAAAATCTAAAATATTTTCCCTACCTTCCACAAGAAGTTGAAAATGACTATATATACAAACCCCTTCTGGTGCCCCTTTTACAAGACAATCGTAAATTTTACCATATAAATGCTTTTTCTAATTAATAACTTAACAGATAAGAAATAAAATCAGTAATAAATTCTTAGCATATTTGTTGAAAAATATTTATTTAAAGTTACTGAGAACAAAGACTCGGTAAATTTTTATTTATACATGTTTTTTGTAATATTTCTTTGTACTTTTCTTTGCAAAAATACATTTATAGCCGACATACTATCGTAAAAGGCAAGAACACAAACCAACAGCAACACCTTGGTATATTTATGAGCAAATTTACAAAAAGACGTCATGTGAGACAGAGATGCAATATATTCTCCCTTGAAGTCAGAAGCAGAACTGAAGACCTGAGATGCCAGATTCGTGATTTAAGCCAGTGTAAAAGTTGTCATTAGAGAATTTATGGGCTATAAAAGTATAAGCACCGCTTTCCCACCCGATTCTTTCCAAATCAATGGTGCTTAATATTGCTTCTCTACAGGATCAATACGTCTACCACAACAAACCTGTTATTACTACTCCTAAGAAGCTATGCGTCCATTAAGGGTTAAAAAAAAAAAGGCCCCCAGAGTGCCACAAACCGTTCCTTTGAACAACTGCTCAAAACTCATTCCCCAGAATAAACCCAAATTTCTCGCTCGTGATGCCCTGGAACAAGTCACACACCCCAGTTCCAACTAAACATTCTAACAAACAAATCCTCAAACCTGTATGATTTCCGTAATGAGCCACACACTACAAAGTGCCACCAAACGTTCTCCCGAACAAACCGTAAAAACCCCACACTCGATTCCCTCGAAAGAGTTCCGCACTACAAAGTACCGCCAAACATTCTCCCAAACAAACCTAAGCTCTCACACTTGATTCCCCAAAATAAGCCACACACTACAAGAGTGCCCACAAACTGTTCTCTCAAAGAGGAACCTTAAAATTCTTATGCTCTATGCCCTCAAAAGAAGCCCTGCGCTATAAAGTGCCACTATCTGTTCTCTCGAACAAACCAACAAACCATTCTCTGGAACAAACCAACAAACCATTCTCTCAAACAAACCAGAAACCATTCTCACAATAGAAAACTTAAAATTATCATGCTCAACCCCCCAGAATGAACACCGGGCTATAAAGTACCACCATCCATTCTCTCGAACAAACCCACAAAAGTTCTCTAAAAGAAAAATGGAAGCTGTTCTCTAAAAAGAGACCTTAAAATTCTCACGCTTGATTCCCTGGAATGAGACAGTACCAAGAGTGCCATTCCCCAGTTCTCCAGAATGAGGTAATGTGCCAGTGCCACCTTACCCAAATGGGCACTCATATTTACTAGTGGCGGGCACTCATATTTACTAGTGGTGCCACCTACTGGCCTACTCTATCGCATAATCACTCCCTACTGAAGCAGGGTGACATTTCCAATCTGCACCTTTTCTTTGACCCCATAACACTCCAGTACCATGCAGGCTGAGGATTTCAAACCATTCAAGAATATTGGAAAGTGGATGGGACTGATAGGAGAGACCTTGGCTATCTGGGTCCAAACCCAGGTCAATGAAGTCAAGAAGGAGAGGAAGGATAAAAAGTTAATGAAGGAGGAGTTTAGGGAGAAAGTGAGAGCCCATGAGATTGCCCTTGCCACACATAGGGTTGAGAGCCCCGCTCTGCCCTCTCTCCCATCCACTCTCAACGGTGTCGGCTGTCTAATACCGAAATGGAATAACTCCGAACCTGAGGGCTGCTCGACCATGTAGAACGGGTCTTCTCCAATTCTGCGTCCACTCCTGCAGAATTTTATTTGTGGGGAAGCAGAAAGGGCAAAGTCCAAAGCTGACTTCACTCCCTTTTCCTGGGAGAACAAGGGGACCTCGGGGATGTTCGAAAGGCCATCATAAAGGCCTATGAAAATACCTCTGAGAATTGGAGACTGTTGGCGAGGCCAGCCTAAGGAGGTAGATCAAACCTGGACTGAATGGGCATACCATAAGACCTGGGCTGTCAAGTGTTGGCTAGAGGCTCTAGGCATCCCCACCTTCAAGACCCTGCTCAAGCACATATAGCTCGAGGACTTCTTTCACTATGACTATGACCCTGGTGCTTTAAAAGAACCCCACGATGTTTGCCGAGTGCTGCCGCTTGGTGAACGATTTTGACATTTTCCATCCTTTTGCTAACTCCTTGGGATGAAAAATCAGTCCCCATTTCCATAACTGAGATATATCAGCCCAAAAGTGGTCACCCACCCAAAAAAACCTGAGTGCAGCCTCTGCAAGAAGGTTGGGCACCTGCCTAAACAGTGACACCTGAAGGAAGATGCTCAGCCAAAAGGCACCCCAATTCCCAATCTGGGACCACACCCAACCGAGCCACTCCTGGTTCCTGGGTGAACAACAACCAGCCTACCTGCTCCCTCCACAGGGACAGTGCCCTGAAAAGATTTTAGCAAAGAAACTTGCGAGGACTGTGGCCAGAAGGGTAACATGTCCGCAAAATATTGGAACTGTACGAGATACACTGCTCCAAAAGTACTCCACATCACTGTCAATTCCCAACAGCCTGCCGAGTGGATAGGCCTCAGCAAAGTGGCCATAGTGCCCCTCAATGGCTCCATTCCACCTGAACTCTGCCAAATATACTTGACACCAGGTCAGAGGTCAGCCTTACCACATGGGAGCACATGCCTCCTGTTTCCACCATCCAAGAGGACCAGCAGATGGCCATCTGTGGGGGCGTCAACAGTGATGTGAAGAACCTCCCAACCATTCATCTACAGACCACCACTTTTGATTCCTCTCGAGAGAGGGTACATCTTTTTGGCATAATGCAGTCACTCACAATCAGATGGCCCGTTCTCTTGGGTCAAGACCTAAGGCAATGGAGGAAAACCTTAATCCCTCTGTACTGCATGATAGCCATGGCCCTGGGCGAACCTGAGAAAGAGGTACCTACCAAAAGCGACGATCTGCTACCTGACAATCCGCTAGCTGAGGATCTCACCTTAGCAGAAGTGCCATGGCTGCAAGAACAGCCTGACACCCCCCTCGATCAATCTGACTCCACTCCTGCAGCTGCCCTCTTTATTATGGGGGCAGACACAACAATTCCTACCTTAAGTAGGGACCAGCTCATCCAAGAGAATACAGAGGACGCCAATATGTGGTGCCTCCACTCAAAGGCTACTACTGCCAAAGAGGAGACGAAGGACTCTATGAAGGACAACTTCATTCTGCAGGATGAGGTACTTTACCAGGTAACCCGGGGATGGAGTGAGCTTCAGGTCATCCAACAGCTGGTGATAGTACCCTCGTCTCTCCAGCAAAACCTTCTCCGGCTGGTATGGTACATGATCGTATTGGAGAGCAATTCAGTGTCATCTGGACCACCCGGGCCATCATGCTGCGTTGATAAGTGAGGTAAAATATAAGAGGAGGGATTGCCAGGAGGAAACTGTGGAAGGGTGGATCGTACGAAATAGGGTGGGAAGGATGGAGTGGGGGTTAAATGTGTACGTTTGTCATTGGCGGTGAGGGAGGTGGGTTTGCGGTTGTTGGCACATATCGTACAAGACATAATATCACGGGTAGTAATGGTAATAAAACGGTCGGAAATAAAGATTATGGTAAGTGTAAATAAATGTTCCGCAAATGTAAACATATAGGGACTGAAAGGGGTAAGGAGACCAATAGAACAAGTGACGTTAGGGAGTAGGTCAAACATGTTATTTATGATTAAACACATTGCAATAATCCCATTTGAAGGGGTATACGGGCCTAGGAAAATTATATGGCCAGGCAACGCATTTACAGTATCCATTAATACATGCATACATATGTACATATATACATATATACATACACATATATAACGTTCAAGTATAATGGCATAAACTGTTTAGTAATAAATGATGCAATATCAGTTATAGTAATCAATATGTATGAATACACATATATAACATAGACATAATTTTGTACAGTGTTTAAGAATATATTATGAAATAATAGTTATATTGATTATAATGATCTATCTTTATAAACCTTATTTGCGAACTGTTAGGTTTTGTTCCCAATGTTAACAGAATTAAGTTTATCATAAAAACCTAACCTAACCTAGAAGAACGTGTTATCTGGCTGGGGGGCGCCTCCTTAAAGAGAAAATAAAAATCAAGGTTACCATACTAACCTAACCCACCCAACCTAACCTAACCTAGCAGAAAGTATTACCTGGCAAGGGGGCGGCCCTCATGGGAAACATAAAATCAAGGTTACTATACTAGCCTAACCCACTAACCTAACCTAACCTAGCAGAACGTCTTACCTGGCTGGGGGAGGTTTTGCCCCCCCGGACCCCCGTTAAAGGAAAGTTAAAATCCCTCTTAAAGGACACTAAAAATAGCAGTATGGTGTTACTTGCCAGGGGCTAGGTCAATGTCAAAAGGGAACATAAAATAAAGGTTACCATACTAAGGTAAAATGAAGGTTGTGATAAGAACAGGAGAAAAGTGCCATCTCGAAACATCCTTGGTAATTGAAACAATTTAAATAGCCCCTTCTCCTCCTACCCCATAAACATACTTCAGGGGTGTGTCGTCAATTGTAAATTAATATTGTAAGCTATAGAAGGTAAAATCATGTTGCGGGGAAACTTCAATGTAAATATGAACTGAAAAGCATTAGAAGAAGGTTACAGTCACTAGCTACAAGGATTAGGAAACGGTTATAAAATAATGGAGAAAAAGGAATACATGTAACTGAGTGCATATATCCCCCCAAATTCTCCACTCAGGTATAATGTAATGTAGGGGTAATATTGCAACGTGATTGGTTGGGTATGACCAACCCCCAAAATACCCACCAACTACACTTTCAGTTGGAGGTAAAGGGTGAAATGAATGCTCCCTTGTAAGGCCGCGCAGGCGGGATAGGGTCTGGAATCAGCAGAAGTAATTAAACATGAAATGTGCCTTTGAAACAGCTCCCGTTGTTGTTTTATTCGCCATTTTTTTTACCCTTGTATTTCGTGTTCCAAATGACATATATACCAACAGGACAACAGTAAGGTGTCCAAACCTTTTCCCAAGTTATTAACCCCACCCATATACATATAGATAGAGATATATATATATTATAGTATATATATATATATATATATATATATATATATATATATATATATATATATATATATATATATATATATTATATATCTACTATATATATATAAAATATATATATATATATATATATATATATATACATATATATTTATATATATATATATATATATGATATATATATATATATATATATAGATATATATATATATATATATATATATATATATATATAAATCACTAATAATTAAACGAATATTTTACAATTACATACTGAGCAGACTTTGGTTTGGAAATGTGATGTACCT
>NC_087200.1:9922173-9939673 GCF_015104395.2 Macrobrachium nipponense | reverse complement strand
TGAACTTCCTCATTAGGATTCCATCCTTTAAAAAGTAACACTTGCCTTCCTTCTCGATATCATTTATATCAACAAGGGCATTATCTCTTTTTACCTTCAAATTATCATCTTCAATTTGAGATTTAAAAAATTCTTCCTTATTAACTTTCAGCATTCGCAACGGAGTACTGACTTTACTTACTTGTAGTGTTTCCGGACTATCTTTAAAAACAAGTTTTGTAAATCCAAACCGTCGTCATCATTTACCTTTCCTTCGCACTCATACTTGTAGTAACTGCACAAGCAGGAAATAAGTTTGTTTGGAAATGTACATTCAACTTCTGTAATAAATGAAGAATTAAAGGGTTTTTTTCTTTTTCTGTCAAAATTTGGATTACTGCTACCAAAACGTTTTTTTTATTTTGTCTCCACATACATCATTTCCAAGAATTAACTCTACTCCTGACACTGGGATTTCTCTCACCAAAGCAATTTTAACATATCCCGAAATTAACGGAGTTTCTAACCTTACTTCTACTAATGGAGCTGAAAAATTCAGGTCCAAACCCACGCAGAAGTACATACTCTCCAGTATCCTTCTGGTCATACATTTTTCTTATCATTACAGACTGTACCGCTCCGGTATCTCTTAACCACCTTACTTTCCTTTTTTCAACCAGAAAATGGGAGGTGTTAAACCCACCATCTCCCATAACAAAGGGTCATACAATTCAGTACCTTTGGGATGTGGACTTCTCTTCAGGGTAATCTCACTCCATTTCCTTTTACAATATTCTCAATACAACCAACATTACTAACTTTTGAACATCATTGTTACTCCGATTTTGAGTAACCTATATTCTCATCAACATCACATATATTATTACTGTCGATGCTATCGTTACAATACCTCTTACCTGGCCTAAGGGGAGAAGCAAACAAACAAGGACCTCTGTCACCACATGCTTGTGGTTGATTCAACAACAATGCAATGGTATTTTCAGGTTTATGATCATCCTTAAAATGTTACAGGATTTATCTTTAACTTTATTTACCACTTGAATTGGACGGTTTTATTGTGCGATGTGGACAACTCCTACTGATGTGTCTGGTTTTGCCACAACTGAAACATACAAAATCTCTAAAATTTTCGCCTATATTTTGGTAACTAGGTGTAAACTGATCATTTACACTGTATCCTGCTTGTCCAGCACTAACACTAGGACCAGAATTATATCGACTTGCCCTCTACCACCTCTATTAAAGGATTTATTATGACTCCACGAGATGATACCTGTGAACTCGTAGTCTTACCTTGTGCCTTGTAATTTTGCTGCTCTTCCAAACTCTGCTCCTTCAATTTTAGGAGTGACATCAGTAATTATATAGCTTATGGGTCATGCATAATTATCAGACAATCTAGTGGCTTCATCGACATTATCTACATCACGTTCATCCAAATATGTTTTAATAAGTGGATTAATACCATCCTTGAACTGCTCAAGCAAGATAAGTTCCTGAAGTTTACCACCGAAATCACCATTAACTTCTCGGGCATTCATCCACCTATCATACCACAGGCGTTGTTCCCGTGCATACTCCATATGATACGACTGTCTCTTTTTATCCAGCTTCTGAACTTCTCTCTATACCTCTCTGGCACCCATTCATAAGCTTTCAAAACTTCGGATTTAACTCTCTCATAATCCTTAGATCATCTAAAGATAAGGCAGCAAATACTTCCCTAGCCTTTCCTCGAAAGGAGGTTTGAACCAACGTGCTCCATGACGTTTCTCGGCCATTCACGCTGTTCTGCTACTTTCTCAAATTGTAAAAAAAATGCATCCACTTCATTTTCAACAAAAATTGGTACACTTTTTACTGCATTGTCTATTCTAAAAGATTTTGGTATTTCTCTGGACTTTTCTTCTACTTCAAGTTTCTTTCTTCATCTCTAGCTCTATCCTCTTTTGCTCAACCTCTTTCTCAGCTTCTATCTTCTTTTGCTCAACCTCAATCTTCCTAACCTTTTCAGCTCTCTCTTTTCTAACTTCTTTAGTTCAACAGCTTTCTCATTCTCTAATCTAACTATTTGCAAATGAATCTGCATCTGCTCAACACTCATCCCTTCATAAAAAGTTTGGACTTTTTTGGTTTAACCCTGCGTGACTTGGTTTTTTTCACGTACGGCTTTGGCACCTTCCTCTTCACTTGCACTACCCTCTGTATATTTTCACTAGCGCTTTGCTGGCTATCAGTTTCTTCCTCTTCCCAACTCATTAGTAACAACCCTTCCTTATCAGACAAATGCCTAAAGTCATTACGCCTCACTTACTTTATTGAGATTTCTTGCTTCCTTGCAGATTCTGATACTTCTACATTATAGTACCTAGCTAGAACAATCCAGTCTATTTTAGTTATACCTTCTAACTTTTCACCACTAGGACTACGTATGAAATCTTTCAAATCAAACATCTTTAATAACCTGCTCAAAATAACACAGCAAGACAAATATAGCACTAACACTATCACAACTCTCCCCCCTCTCTAAAGTACATGGAAGTACTGAAAAGCAATTAACAGTAGGGATACGTCAAGTTATGGTCGAATACGCTCGACATGAATAAGCAACATTAATATGGATACGTTCGGGTTTCGTTCGATAGAATGAGTAAACACTGAGTATGGATATGTTCGAGTTTCGTTTGATAGAATGAGCAAAAACTGAGTAGGGATACGTTCGGGTTTCGTTTGACAGGCCCCCATGTAACATAAAAAAAAAACTTTCTATGGTAAGGATTTACGAGGAGAATATATCAGGAAACAGTGACAACTCACTATAACTTAAAATGTACTTTAATAACAACTAGTAAGGAAATTAAACAGTCACAAACAGAACATTAAACAAATTACGGACGCTTTACACAAAAGCAAAGACCTCGCTATACAGCCACTTCATCAGACTACTAATCACTAATCACTGCATTTTACAGTATAATACCCAAGTCACAAAGCTTTACATCAACACAACATATAATTCACTGTAACATCAAAAAGTTAGTGGCAACCAACGTTACATCACACAAGAAAACGTCCAAATGGATAAACAATACATTACCATATATTCCTCAAAACTTGATACACTATTATAAATACTTGTTTGTTTCAGCTCCAACGAAAATCGTCGTTTTGGGCCTTTATATACCAGACTCACGCTAGACATCCATGGACCAAATATCATTGTTTCGGTACATTATCCTTGGCGACTACCGCCTACGCCAAGCGCTACTGCCATCTGTTGTCTAGTGTACACACTTTTTTTCTATGCAAATATCAATTTTCAACCTTTTCTGCAATTTTACATTCAATAAATCAATATTCCTTTACAATATATATATATATATATATATATATATATATTATATATATAGATATATATATATATATATATATATATATATATATATATATCTCTTTTTGTAGTAAGTCATTCTGTGCAGGCACATCATATAATATAGTATCTAATATTTCATATACTATATATATAGTATATATTATATAATTTTCATATACTATATACTATATATATATAATATATATATATATATATATATATATATATATATATATGTATATATATATATACTATATATATATATATATATACATACCATACATATACATCACATATAATCATATACTATATATATATATATATATATATATATATATATATATATATATATATATATGTATATATGTGCATATATGTATATATATGTATATATATATATATATATATATATATATATATATATATATATATATATATATAGATAATATATATATATATATATATACATATATATATATATGTGTGTTGTGTGTGTGTGTGTGTGTGTGTGTGTGTGTGTGTGTGTATATATATATATAATATATATATATATATATATATCTATCTATATATAATATATATATATATGTCTTAAAAAATCACAGTAGATGCACGTGACTTCATAAATAAGCGAATACTACGGGAAAATGATAGTCAGAAATCCAAGCACTTTCGTCTTTATTCAGACATCGTCAAGGAGCTCCTTGACGATGTCTGAATAAAGACGAAAGCGCTTGGATTTCTGACTATCATTTTCCCGTGGTATTCGCTTATATATATATATATATATATATATATATATATATATATATATAGTATATGAAATATTATATAGAATGAACCAAATGACAAAAAGCCACCTTTACTATAAACAAATTAGATAAAAATTTACATTTACATATATAATATATATATATATTATATATATATATATATTATATATATATATATATATATGACTGGTAAAAGTGTTCTGTAACAACAGAATTCCATCTAATAAAAGGAGCCCATAAAAACACCAAAATGTAGAGAGAAAAGTACTATATTTCAGAGACTGCTGTCTCTCTCTTCAGGTATATGAATGAGAAAAGTTTACAGAAAAGGTGGTATTTATACTCCAAGAGATTCGTCCACAAGTAGCCAATTTAGGTCACCCCCGCTGATAATCTTCCTTTAATCTTCTTAAGCGTGGTTGAATGAACACTGCGTCGACGATGTCCGATGTCCAATTCCCTTTTGAGATGTTCATTACCTGCTTCTCTTTTATTAAAAAAGGCCGATTCCATCATTGACTCTTGTACCGGCAGTTGCTGCTATAAATTACACGTGACATATTCCAGTTTATTCTATGGTTATGTTCATTTATATGGTTGAAAATAGCCGAGTTCTGTTGTCCATACCTAACTGACCGTTTGTGTTGTATTAATCTCTGGGGAAGTGATTTACCTGGAAATCCGATGTAAGATTGGTCACAGTCCTGGCATGGGATCTCATATACCCCAGAGTCTTTGGGCGATGTCTTTTGTTGGACGTTAATCAGGGATTTGGCTAAGGTATTTGGGTAGGTAAATGCAAAAGGGTTGGATTTCCCAAGGGTGTGAGTTACTCTCTTAATCGTCTCCAGGTGGGGAATTTTTATTTTATTGTTGGGTGTGTCTCTGGTCTTGTCTTTAGGGGGTCGGTAGAAAATTACGTTTGCTTTTTGAATTGCTTTCTCAATTATATGGTCAGGATACTTTAAAGATGAAAGTTGCTTGCGAATTAGTTCAAATTCTTTTTCCAGGAAATCTGGGGAACAAATTCGTAAGGCTCTTAAGAATAGGTTGCTAGCTAGACCTATCTTGATAGTATTGTCATGATAGCTAAAGTAGTGAATATATGAAAGTGAGAACGTTGGTTTTCTGTATATGGTAAATTTGTATTCTGTCGTGTCTCTGATTATTAAAACATCAAGAAAAGGAATTTTGTTGTCTGTTTCCCAGCTTTCAATTACAAAATTTCTAAATGGTTAGCTGGCCTCCTTTCTCCTTTTTTAGGCACTTTTTCTCCCAGTCACATCAAACATTCGGAAGACTTTTGTCACAAATTCAGAGAAGCACATATACCACTTCACAACATAAAACTTTTAAGCCTTGACGTAGACTCCCTATTCACAAAATCTCTTGGTATAAATACCACCTTTTCTGTAAACTTTTCTCATTCATATACCTGAAGAGAGAGACAGCAGTCTCTGAAATATAGTACTTTTCTCTCTACATTTTGGTGTTTTTATGGGCTTCCTTTTATTAGATATATATATATATATATATATATATATATATATATATATATATATATATATATATCTTTGTAGCAAGTCATTCTGTGCAGGCACATCACATTTCCAAACCAAAGTCTGCTCAGTATGTAATTGGAAAAATATTCGTTTAATTATTAGTGATTTATTCAGGAATCGATTCATCATCCTCCTCTAATATCTTTACTGTTGTAAGTGATTGGAACTGTAATATGTTTTCGTTTTGTTGTGAACGTCAAGTGTAGCAGTGTAGCCAGTCCTCTGTTTTGTTTGTCTTTCGCTTTGAGTATGGGAACGCTGTCCTGAATCATTCGTCTGCTTTTTGGTAACACTAGCAACACATGTAAGGATCACGAATGCTCTCGAGGGAGAAGGACGTCAACTGGTTCACCCTTCATTTTGGCTATTTTACCAGATTATCAATACAAATTATTATCTATCCCTTGCAAGGTAATCTTTTAAATTCGTAATATTACCGTTAGTTCATTAGTTGGAACAGATCACTATCATGAAAGAACAGTAGCAGACGAGGATTCAAGAGCAGAATTACATGCCCAGTTGAACGCGATTCCAACGCCTTAACGTGAAAAATTTTCATTGTCGTGAAAGATGCTTCACGTTCGTTAGTTGTCATGAGATTTTGCTGTGTTAGTTTGACTTGTAACTTGGCGTTTGATAGGGTTGTAAAACGTTAGGAAATAGTTATAAGTGTTTTGTTTGTACAAAGTTTTTGCAAATACCAGTGCCAAAGGGTACCACAAAGAGGCCGTCCTACAGGGCATCTTGGGGTTACCCCTACCTCTCTCATGTAAATTTCTATTGCCGATCGTGATCTTAGATTAGGCTATACAGTAATTTAAGAAGGCCTACCCTAGACTAATCCTGTTTGAATGAGGAATTATGACTATTTTTGGTAAAAATAGTTGTTATATAAGTATATAAATTCATGGAAAACTTAATTACATAGGACTTAGCCTTTACCCTCATTAAACTAACCTAACTTTGTGGCCTACCTTAACGATTTCTGAAGAGGCCTAGGCTAGACTATATTCTGTTAACCCTCTTACGCCGAAGCCCTAAAAATCAAAACCTCTCCTGTATGCCGGCGCCGGTTTGGAGAGAGCGCGGAAGCGGAAAAAATAATTTTTTCAAAATATCACAGCGCGCTTAGTTTTGAAGATTAAGAGTTCATTTTTGGCTCATTTTTTTTTCATTGCCTGAAGTTTAGTATGCAATCATCAGAAAGGAAAAATAATATCATTATCATATGCAAATAATGCGATATATGGTAGCAAGAAAAAAAAATTCATAGATAATTGTATTCAAATCACGCTGTGCAAAAAACGGCCAAAGCTAACGAGTTAATTTTTTTTTCGTTGTATTGTACACTAAATTGCAATCCTTTTGATATATAATACATAGTAAAACAATAAAAGCAACACCGGAAAAATATTATCACAGAATGATGTACGAATTCGTAACGCGCGGACGTAAAAAAATGTTATTTTCAAAAATTCACCGTAATTCTAAATATTGTTCTAGAGACTTCCAATTTATTTCAAAATTAAGACAAATGATTGAATATTACGATACTGTAAGAGTTTTAGATTAGAATTGCAGATTTCGACCATTTCGGACAAGTTAAATTTGACCGAATGTCGAAATTTTTATATATATATATTTTTTTATATGCACATATTTCGGAGATGGAAAAAGCTACAACCTTCAATTATTTTTTATTGTATTTTTCATGAATTTGCGCACATTTTGATATATGAAACTCAATAAAAAGGCTAATATGAAAAGGAGCAAATATTAGGATAATGCGATGTACGTATTTCGGAGACTTGCGGCCGCGAATCGGCGCGCGGAGTGAAGGTAAATATATTTTTCAAAAATTCACCATAAATCACAATATTGTTTTAGAGACTTCAAATTTGTTTCAAAATGAAGAAAAATGACCGAATATTACTAGGCCGTAAGAATTTTAGCTTACAATTGCGTTTTTCAACTATTTCGGTAGAGTCAAATTTGACCGAACGTGGTTTTTTTTCTATTCATCGTGATTTATATGCAAATATTTCAAAAAAAGAGAAAAGTTACAACCTTCAATCAGTTTTAGTTGTATTCTACATGAAATTGCGCACATTTTCATATATAAAACTTTAGGTAACAGTAAATTTTAAATGGTGCAAACATTTCGACAATCGCACAAAAAAATTCAGATTTTTTCGGAAGAGTTACCGCGCGAACGTAAGAAAAATGTTTTTTTTTTCATAAATTCACCATAATTCAAAATATTGTGCTAGAGACTTCCAAGTCGTTGCAAAATGAAGGTAAATGATTGAATATTACTAAAATATAAGAGTTTTAGCTTACAATTGCGTTTTTCGACCATTTCGGTAGAGTCAAAGTTGACCGAAAATTGAAATTTTTGCACTTAACGTTATTTATATGAAAATATTTCGAAACTGATAAAAGCTACAACCATGGGTTGTTTTTGTTGTATTGTGCATGAAATTGCGCACATTTCCATAAATAAAACTTTATGTAACGGCAAATTTAAAAGGGTGCAAACATTAGGACAATCGCACGAAAAAATTTATCAGAAGAGTTATCGCACGAACGTGAGGAAAAAGGTTTTTCATAAATTAACCATAAATCGAAATATTGTGCTAGAGACGTCCAATTTGTTGCAAAATGAAGGCAAATGATTGAATATTATTATAATATAAGAATTTTAGCTTACAATTGCGTTTCTCGACCATTTTTGTAGAGTCAAAGTTGACCGAAGGTTGAAATTTTTGCTCTTATCGTTATTTATATGAAAATATTTCAAAACTGATAAAAGCTGCAATCATCGAGTATTTTTGTGTTGTATTTTACATGAAATTGCGCACATTTTCATATATAATATTTCATGTAAAGGATAATTTAAAATGGTGCAAAAATTATGTCAAAGTGACGAAATAATTTCCGAGATGTGTCACTGATACTTTTTAGTGCAATAAAAAAGAAATTCGCGCTTGCGCGCCTGCGTAGCGATTGTAAACAAAACAACGCCTTGATCCGTGAACTCCCAGCATCCCCCAAGGCGCGTGATACAAAAGTTTTTGGCTGGTAGGCCTATAAATATTTTTCCGTGAATTTTTAAAAAAACTTTTTTGACACGACGTTTAATACGTCCAATCGGTGTAAGAGGGTTAAAAGGCACCTTAGCCTAAGTTTACCTCATTTTAGTTAAAGTTTTTCTCAGAAATCTTTCAGGTAGCCTTATCCATTGACATATATTGTGTACAAACATTTAGTACTATGTGGAGTAGGGTATCAAATGAATTACACCTTACTGTAATCTAATTGATTCCAGGGCTGCTCCACGTTTGATACTTATCCTATTATGAAGGAAAAGCAATTCCCATAATATGTAGGCGATGTATTCTTTTGAGGTCACTCAATATAAAGTTATTTTTGTTGTTGTGTTAAACTACTCACTTGTATTGTTTTCAGGAAATCAAAAATTAAATAAAAGGAACATTTCCAGGAATCTAGTCCAGGGATCTATAGTCCAGGAGTTCTGAAGACTAGGCAAATTAACCAAGTCCAGGAGACTAGGCCTGGGAGAAATTTGGCATGATGTAATGAATAATAAAGAAACAAGCCGAGTACCAGGAATTTTCTTCAATACCATCGTACCTTACCCCTAAAATGGAAATCAGCACTTCAATTGCCTCCCAATGGGAAGACATCACCTGGCCTCATCAGTAATAAGACCCATACACACAAGGCATATAATGTAATAGCAGGTAGGACAGGCCTACCCTAATTCCCAGGCAGCGTAAATTTACGTCATACCCACCGTGTCGACTATGACACCGTACCATTCTCCGACCCCTGTCTCCTGGCAAGAAGACTGACAACAGTGCATATGTATATTTGTATTATTATTCTCGTATCTCAATGTCTTGGTGGGAGAAAAATGTATTTCTACAGAAGCAATCCACGGTGGCTTAGACTATGGCAATTGACTAATTCCTATGTTATTTTAGTTACTGTACAAGATTTAAAAGTAATATCCATTCGGGGGAGGCCGGCTGTAACTAAGCAGTTAATTGACTTTTAAAGGTAACATAATAGCCGCACCAAACTCAAGGTATATTAAAGTTTAGTTCCAACCAAACGAAAAAAATATTCCTTACAACCCTTGTAAAGCAACTAAAATAACATAGAAAATGTCAATTGCCATAGTCTAAGTCACCGTAGAACGGTCCTATAGGAAGGTACCAAGTATTCGTTACGGTGAAGGAAATGTAAACACAGCCGCCATGTTTAAATTCCCCAACCACCACGGAGCCATATGTTCACTAAGGGGGGGGGGGGGGGGGTAACGCACAGGGGGTGGGCGGGGTAAGGTGGAAGGTACGAGTTGCTTAGCAGCACCCCACTGAATAGTAACATACCTTGGCGCAACTTTCGGCGAAAGCCTAACACTCACTTTCCTAAAAAATAATAATTAAGAATAATGTTTGGACCTTACCTTAAAGGGGTGGAGGGTACAAAGCAGCAGCTGCCTTTAAGAATGCGTGGAGGCGGGTCTTGGGTTCCTCAAAATGCAGCTTGAAATAAGCAACAGCCAAGTACCCGACGAAGTTATACATTCTCCTCCCGTATCTTGGAGTTCCCTCCACCTCCTCTCGATAGTATTAGTATGGGCACCGGTTTCTGGGTCCACAAAGTTCATCGAGTGGTTGACTGTCAAGTGGACATAACCTTCATCTCGCAGGCAGTCATAAGCCCTCCAACAGTCAGAAATAATAGTGGTACCCGGCACAATGTATTCTTTGATAACTGCAAGCAGAGTCCCACTCGTCCTGTCGGGTACGGGAACAACGAAAAACTCCCGGGTCTGCCTGCAGATACCACCGAATACCCACTGGCCTTCGATGAGGCGACCTACGTTGTATTTTCTTCTCCCAAACTTCGCCTCATCGATTTCAACAATTGTGCCGGGCCCACCTTATTTTGCTTCTTCTGTTGGAAGCACCAATTAACTATGACCTGAAATAAAAGTCAGTGTTAGGGGAGGTAATTAAGTAGGGTAAATTTCATATAATACAAGCAGGTTGTGTATGAGAGAGAGGGAGGGGGGGAGAGAGCGGGGGAGAAGGAGGGGGTAGGAATGGAAAATGGTGAGGGGATAAGCAAAATACTTACTTCCCGGGAAAAGCTGGCCCAATCATTAATTCTTGAGTCCGACAGTCCAAGTTCTGTTCTCGCAACCTTGTAAGAAAAAAAATCACTCACATACAGGTATGAGAAGAACAGAGCTGTCTCAACATCAAGGTGAGACCCAGAGAACCAAGTGCCCTTAAACAAGGAAAAGTAGTAAGAACAGCGTTTCTTCGCTTTCTTACTATGCGGTCGATAAGACCGGTCACACCTAAAGGTAAACGTGGAGGGAAAAATACCAATTATAAACATGAAAATATGGAGTAGGTCATAAATGGTATAGGTGTAATATAATATTGCCATTAATCTAGGGCCGGGTCATATCACGGTTACATGTAGAATCCAACAAACTATTCGTAAGGTATTTACCTAAAGCACTTCTTTTGCAGATCTAGGCGGCACTCATTCCCACAATGGGGGCAAAAGACCTGCTTCCTCAGGAGGCCGTGGTCCTGGCATAAACAGACCAGCCGTTCATAATTACCTGAGTAATAGGCAGAAAAATCTTTGTAACTGAATGGGGGCAAAAGACCTGCTTTCTCAGGAGGCCGTGGTCCTGGCAAAAACCGATTAGTCGATCATAATTACCTGAGTAATAGGCAGAGAAATCTTTGTAACTCATGTAACAATTGTTACATGAAGTTGGCAAAGAGTTCCTGGTGAGGGGCTGGGGCGAGCGTGAAGTTGATGCAGCAGTGGATGTCATGGCGGCAGATTCAACAGTGTTGGAGTTCTACAGTTAGGAGGTGGCAGGAGGCCAGACCGTAGAAAACAGGGTAGGAGAGGTGGGGTGGAGTAGTAAAAATGCTTTGATGCTATTGGTTGAGGCAGGGTGGGGCTGAGGTAAATGAACAAGCACTTAACAAAATAAGTAGGCAATGTTAAGGGTAATAAAAGTAAAGTGGGTAGGTTAAGGAAACTAAAAATGTAAATGTGGGATGGGTTCAAAATATGAATTAATACAAATACGTATATAACGGGCCCAGGAGGGGGTGGGATTTAAGTCCTGGGTGGTAAATGTGTAATAGGGCCTAAAGTTGTTTTAATAAATACAAAATACCAAATTAAACATAGGTTAGTATATAACAAAACTAATTAAACTTGTAGGGGATGTTGCCTGACCAGGGGTGGGGTTGGACGTGCTGTAACCCCCCTTAAACCAACCCAACCTAACATAACCTAACCTAGCAGGGGATGTAACCTTACCTAGTAGTGAACTTAACCTAGTAGGAAATGTTGCCTGACCGGGGGGGCTTTGCCCCCCGTACCCCCCTTAAAGGCCTAACCTAACCTAGTAAGGAATGTAACCTAACCTAACCTAGTAGGGAACTTAACCTAGTAGGGAATGTTGCCTGACCGGGGGGCTTCGCCCCCTGAAAGACCTAACCTAACGTAGTAAGGAATGTAACATAACCTAGTAGGGAAGTTAACCTAGAAGGGTTGTTGCCTAAGTGGGGGCCTTGGCCCCCCATACCCCCCCTTAAGGTCCTAACCTAACCTAGTAAGGAATGTAACCTAACCTAACCTAGTAGGGATTTTGCCTGATCGATACCCACCCTTCAAGACCTAACCTAACCTAGTAAGGAATGTAACGTAACCAACCTAACCTAACCTAGTAGGGAATATTGCCTGACTGGGGGGACCCCTTAAAGGCCTACCCTAACCTAGTAAGGAACGTAACCTAACCAACCTAACCTAGTAGGGAACTTAACCTAGTAGGGAAATATTGCCCCCTGTACCCCCCCTTAAAGGCCTAACCTAACCTAGTGAGGAATGTAACCTAACCTAATCTAGTAGGGAATATTGCCTGACCAGGGGGGCTTCGCCCCCGTACCCCCATTAAAGGCCTAACCTAACCTAGTAAGGAATGTAACCTAACCTAACCTAGTAGGGAATATTGCCTGACCAGGGGGCTTCGCCCCCCGTACCCCCCCTTAAAGGCCTAACCTAACCTAGTAAGGAATGTAACCTAACCAACCTAACCTAACCTAGTAGGGAATATTGCCTAACCAGGGGGGCTTCGCCCCCCCCGTACCCCCCTTAAAGGCCTAACCTAACCTAGTAAGGAATGTAACAATAACCAACTAACCTAACCTAACCTAGTAGGGAACATTGCCTGACCAGGGGGGCTTCGCCCACCCCGTACCCCCCCTTAAAGGCCTAACCTAACCTAGTAAGGAACGTAACCTAACCTAACCTAGTAGGGAAATACTAGGCCTAACCTAACCTAGTAAGGAATGTAACCTAACCAACCTAACCTAACCTAACCTAGTAGGGAATATTGCCTGACCAGGGGGGCTTCGCCCCCCCTGTACCCCCCCTTAAAGGCCTAACCTAACCTAGTAAGGAATGTAACCTAACCAACCTAACCTAACCTAGTAGGGAATATTGCCTGACCATGGGGGCTTCGCCCCCCTGTACCCCCTTAAAGCCCTAACCTAACCTAGTAAGGAACATAACCTAACCTAGTAGGGAACTTAACCTAGTAGGGAAATATTGCCTGACCGGGTAACCTAACCTAACCTAGTAGGGAATGTAACCTAACCTAACCTAGTAGGGAATATTGCCTGACCAGGGGGCTTCGCCCCCCGTACCCCCCTTAAAGGCCTAACCTAACCTAGTAAGGAATGTAACCTAACCAACCTAACCTAACCTAGTAGGGAATATTGCCTGACCATGGGGGCTTCGCCCCCCCTGTACCCCCCCTTAAAGGCCTAACCTAACTTAGTAAGGAATGTATCCTAACCAAACCTAACCTAGTAGGTAACCAAGTAGGGAATGTAACCTAACCAAACACCCCCCCCCCTCCCCCCCGGTATCCACCCTTGAAGAACTAACCAACCTAGCCTAACTGGGTAACCCCCTTCAAGGAAGTAAAACTAGTAGGTAAACCAACATATAACAAACTAAACCTAATAGGGTATGTTGCCTAACCGGGGGGAGGGGATTCGCCCCCCAGTAGGTAAAATGACATATAAACTAACTTTGATGGGTGTGGAAGTGTTGTAAAATGTTAAAAGTAACCATACATAACTGCATGATAGTAAGGAAACTGGAAGGGAGGTGTAAATTGTAATGTCTGTAAAACTGTATAATGGAATATATAAATGTAGTTTTATAATAATAATGGCAAACTATATATTTAAATGTAGGTTTTATAATAATAATGGCAAACTTTAATCTAGGTATTGGTATCGGTGAGAAATGCATTGTAAATGGTGTAACGTAAAGAGCCAGTCGTGAATACTGGAAAGGGGAGGGATTGACTTGTGTATAAATGATATAGGGAGTGTGTATGTAATATGCAACGCAATGTGCAATTTCACGTAACAGGTAGGTAGGTAGGTATCGAAACGTCCTAAAACTGAGTTCTATATCAACACGTAGGCATTTTTAGGTGTCTGTCCTCAATTATAACATAATATTTAAAGTTATATATGGTGAAATGATTAGGTGGGGATATTTCAAAACAGTTATTATACAAATACTATGGAAAAAGGAAAAGGAATAAACACTAGAATTCACATAACATGTTTAATAAACAAATTAGGTAAATGCTTTTATGTAACTCAACGTATGGTTACCAGCCAGGGTTCCCAGATGACACCACTACCAACCAGCCAAAGTCTACCATGAAACCAGCCAAAATCCCACCAAATGGAAATCCAAACCAACCCAAATAACCGGCAAATATATGTGCGTTATATTTATCTTTATAAATGCATATTTTTTATCATATATATGCTTGTATAGCGGCATCATAGTTTTAGTTAGATAACATAAACTAATATAAGAATACAGGGAAAAAAACGAGAATGAATTGAAATTTTGAAATGAGGCTCGTTCTCTGAGAATCCGACGGCCTGTTTAGTGGTCGTCTGGTGTGTGTGTGATTTTTATTTTTATTCCATCTACATATTTTGCTTAAATGTTACCAAGTTTTTACTGAAAACCTATTCAAATTCCCCAGATTTTCCTGAAAACCTTCAAAAATTCCCAATCTGGGGAGAGATTCCTCAAACGTGGGATCACTGTTTAGCTCAAATAGAAAGTTTTTGAAAACCAGCCAAAATACCACTAACCAGCCAAAGTGAATTTTTACCCACCAAATTAGGAAAAAAAGCCAAATTTGGTGAGAAACTGCCAAATCTGGGAACCCTGTTACCACCCAGTCCTTCACTCAGTCCGGTAGCAATGTAGGGGTCATACTGTAACGTGTTTGGCTAAATACATGTATCCCTCCCGTAAACCCCCATTTCTTTCCTCACTAAGAAGTCTGAGTTTAGGCCAAAAGCTCCCTTACAGTTAGCGCATGCGCAGTAGCATTAGCGCATGCGTAGTAGGACTCAGTGTTGTGGTAGTAGTAGTAGTAGATGAATATGGATGTGGAACGGCTCCACTATCGCTAGTTTTATTATCTCTTATTTTCGCCTGTATTTCGTGTTTTTAAAAGTGATAAATGTGGGAAATACCACAATAACACGGCAAAAACTCCCCCCAAGTGGTTTCTCCCCACCCAAAACCCCGGTTCCCACTGGGTGTCCCCCTTACCGTAGGATAGAGTTGGGGTTTTGTCCCCACCCAAAACCCCGGTTCCCAATGGGGATCCCCTTTACCGTAGGATATAGTTCAAAGGTAAATTAGAGTCGTCCGAATAAATATTACTTCAAATTCTTGTTCAGGAGGTAAAACTGCATAGAAAAACCGCAACTGCCATACTCTGGGCCGCCGCGGATAGGTACACTAGATCTACCGAGAAAAGTTCACCCATGACAAGTACTCAACCTAAACTATATCCAAAGTTGTGATACAGTTATAATTTTTACAGATAAATTACATGTAATTATACCATAATGTTTACCCTTATTCAACCAAAAAAGTTCTATTTATAACCTATAACAATATATGCTATCAATATAGTTTTATTCATAACCTATAACATTATATGCTTCAATATAAAGTTTTCTTCATAACCTACAATGACAGTATACGTTATGATTTATAACCTATATACGCTGTCATTGTAGGTACACGTTTCCCGTTCAGATGTCGGCCGGGCAAATGCTAAACAAATAAACGGAGAGGGTAAAATAAACAAATGCTGAACGGCTATGGTAAACAAAGCTGCACCACCTAACACACACAAATCAAGTTTGCTGTTCTAATATAATTATCATTGCATCGTAAATATATACGCAGTAATATATTAAGGTATATTGCCAACAAAAACAAACATGGACTTTCGAAAACCTGAACGGTGTTCTTTATTATCATTATTATGAAAAATACTAATTAAGAAAGAAAATAAATCTTACCTAGATCAGCCATTGTCGATAGTAGCCTATCCCAGGCGAGAGCTTTGTTTGGTTCCTTCTCTTCCGGCACGCAATCGTTCACATTTCTCTTGGACGGATGACAATTCTCTTGATTCTTGGCATTTTGTAAATAGTAAGTGATAATGCAATAGAAGCGATGAAAAGCGGATAAGGAAATACTGAGAACGCGTCACACAGAACAAGGCTAAGCAAAACACTCACAGCACTCACGATCCACGAACGTTTAGGGGTAAAGGCGACGCTGTTATGTAGTTCCCTACACTCATATAATTGTATATTTCTGAAACTACGTAGTAAAAATATATCAAGGCATACACAATATCATATGAATACCTGTTGGCATCGTACATATGTGATACGACGATGACGAGTTCAAAATATCGAGATACATAGTTTTATAAATCAATGATTTCATATATTTTTGTAAAGAACGTAGCAGTCCTTATTGTAGAAAATGAGTAATTTTAGTGGGACACCAAAGTATACTTCTCAACTTTCTAATATTCTATATTTGCAATCATAAAGACAATGAGCGACACGATATCACGAGGCGATATCGACATACATAGATACATATTTGCTCTGATATGATAGTTTTTGAGCGAAAGAGCCAGTTTTTATCGTAGATAATGTGTATTCTAACAGGAGAGAAAAGTATATTTGTCGCTTCCACCTAGAAAAAAAGCATATACATATTTTGTGACAATTATTCTCTCAGTGCCATTCACAAGCCGGTAGATGCTGTGAACAAATATGTAAAATAACCCACCTATTTTTTTTTTTCAATAATACTTCAGGACATGGTTATCTAGACATTAAAGAGTTCAAATCCACCAATAACTAAAAATCGATAATTTCTGGAAAATCGGTCACTTAATTTAAAAAGCAGTATTCTTTGCTAGTCTTTTCCCATTCTAATTTATCTTGCACTTTCTAGAATCTCTGGCCAAAGAAATTTCTGCGTTTAAATTACTGCAGTTCACTTCTGTCTCTTTTTCTTCACAGAAAGTCAGTCATACACTCCTCGCTCATTAGTTATGTGTGTGTGTACGTATGAATGTATATGTTTGCGTGAATATTTGTGGCTTAATACAAGCGAATATAAAATAAAAGATTGTGTGTGTGTGTGTGTGTATATATATATATATATATATATATATATATATATATATATATATATATATATATATACATTGACATTTACTGAAGAGAGTTTTTTGTTTCATACTCTCTTACATTAAGTCACAAATATAACTTAATATCGATTTC
>NC_087200.1:9914673-9919673 GCF_015104395.2 Macrobrachium nipponense | reverse complement strand
TATTGTAGGCCGATTAAGTGCAGCTGATGCAGTAATTAACTTTAATTTATTATTATTATTATTATTATTAATTATTATTTTTATTATTATTATTATTATTATTATTATTATTATTATTATTTTATTATTATTTATTATTTATTATTATCTTATTATATACTTCATATGTATTATTATTTTCAGCAATAGTTCTTGTTATCAAATCACCATCAAAATTATTCATTTGCATCTAGACTGTGACAATATTTATGTAAACGTAGACTTTACTCCTACGTCGAATATTCAACGTTAAACTGGTTTATAGACTTACTTGAATTACTGTTGAAAAATCATGTCCTGAGCAAAGATTCGGGGGTTTAATCATGCAGTACCCACAAACGTCTACAACTTTTGTGTTTGCTGGTTAATGTAGAAACAATGAAGAATGGATCATTGTTTATGTTCCATTCAAATCTCTCTCTCTCTCTCTCTCTCTCTCTCTCTCTCTCTCTCTCTCTCTCTCTCTCATTTACTTCTATAAAAGCCCTTGCAGTCTGAGATTTCTATTTCATACCATTTTCTCCTTATTATTTATTTGAAAGATATTTACACAAAACAAATTCTAGTGTAATTCCTAACAGCAACTCTTTCTAACAGTAAACTTATGTCGGTGTGAATCGGAGATCTACTTCCAATGACACTGTCAGGTGAGAAGATATATATGTCTGACCGCACGTGAATAACCTACAATTTATCGTGAGCTCTCCCGAACTACTATATACATGGGCTGAGAGATATGTGACTGCAAAGGCCATTACCGGCAAGTACGTGACTTCATTCATGTCTTTTATGAATGAATAGCGTATGGATACGCCGGTGTCTCAGCGTGCTTGTCCTCCTCCGTCATTACGGATAAGCGTGTCCGTGTCTGTGAATCACAAAGCCTGACAGTGAGGTTCATCGAGACCAAAAGATAAAGGACATTGAAGATGAAAAGTTTAAAAGTCCTATCTGTCTATTTCTCTGTCTCTCATATGCACGTACTTCCTCGTCATTAAATATTGTTTCCTCTCGTTGCTATCACTAGGTAAGCTTTTGAATAATCAGATATGGTTGCAAGTAAGCGACCCATCACGTGATGTTAGGTTTCGGGATTTATTTATTTATTTATTTATTTATTTTATGATAGAGACATACACAAGGCATTTCTGACTTCATTCACTTAATGTGAAGGTTCTCCTTTTCATAATAGCCTCATGGTTACAAGTGTCAATAAACTCAAACATTGCCTTTAGCTGTAACAACAACATCTGTTAGAACTGCCTTCGGTACTCGGCTAGAAATATGAGAAGTATCGTACTTCAGCTGAAACTAGTCACCGCGTTCGCGCACATACAGAGGTGACTTAGTCAGTTGAGCTGTTGATAAGAAGAGAGTCCTTGAGGTTAAAAGATCTTCAAAACGAATTCCTTTCTACAAGACAATCCATAGTCATCAGCACTTTGCTGGCTTTGAGCTCCAAATGCATAAATATGTTAAACAATCGCTTCTTACGCTTTCAGTCAAAACCCTTGCAGAAAAATCGGGACAAGAGAGCAATGCAGAGGAGGACAACTCGTTTTCCTTGGCAACCCCTTCACCATTATGCTCAAAAGATATAAGGGCAAAGGGCTGTAAGAGAGAGAATGTGCTGTGTTTGAGCTAATGTGTGTGTGTGCGCTCGCGCTCATGTGTGCTTGGGGGCTTGGTGCCGATTTTTTCACGTGTCATAGAGTCTACATACATACTAAATCTTGCTTTAACACCACAATTCCTTGCTTAGAGAAATGATAGCAATGAACGTAAGTAAGTTTTCCTTCAATTCTCATTGGAGTAAACATATGTATAAAGATTTAACATTTTTCAAACAGTAACCAGAGCACTTTGAATTAGACAATTAGTAACATAAACTTTCTTTCACGCTACCATTTGTTTTTCGATGAATGGCCGCCCATAAACATCCTATCATTCATTAAGTATCACATATTTAGTTTCAAGAGAATTCCGGGACGTAGATATAGCATGGAGATAAATGTAACCTGAATACCAGTTTTTTTTACATTTGTCCTATGGCAAGGCTGAAGGGGTATATTAGTATTTTTGTGCGCTTGCATTAAAATGGGCTAATTTTTATGTTAGTGTGAGTTTTTTTTTTTTTTTCTATCATAATAGTGGGAGGTACTCTCTACATTCCACCAATCAAAGTAGGGCAATACTTCCACAGAAAAAAAATTGTATTGGAATCATAACTACATTTACCATCAAAAGTGTGTACCGTTTTAGTTTTAAACCAGATGTTCAATTTGAAATATTTATTCATTCTTCATACAAAAATAGTTAGTATTACGAAAACTCAACTTGAGAATTTCTGTGAAATTTGATTAAATTGGTGACAAAATAAAAATATAAAGTAACACCAAAAGTGTTGAACGTGTATTTGTAAGTCAAAAAAGAATTTATCTATCTAATGGAGAGAGAGAGAGAGAGAGAGAGAGGAGAGAGAGAGAGACTGTCATGTACTAACATCTACAACTTAGATGATACGTCCGATATGCAAGTCGAGAAACAACACACTTATACAACTTTGGGAAATAGAGAACAACATCACCTAAAAATAAACCTCCGACGTGACGAAAAACAATTCATAAAGCAATTGAACAGACCATAAACTGACATTTCTTCACAAAGCAGAGACCGTTTAGCATTTACGATATGTTGTGATCACAAAACATTTCCTTACGGTGCTGCCATCAGACGGATGATTACGCACAATCTTTGCAAATGGGGGAGACAAAAATCCCCCCTGATTGTTTGCTTTCGTACACAATGGCCAAACTCCCGAAAATGGAAGTGGCAAGGTCACAGATACAAAGGAAATGAGTCGGGTTCTGCAATAAAGGGCGTTTTCACAGGGTCGTTCATAGCGCTCTAGGCTGCAAAATGCTTCTGTCGTCGGCACTACAATCCAACTTGTCATAAACATATGTCGAAAACTATATCGCATACATGTCATAGACACGTAGAAAATAAGTCTAGGACTCTTTGGCAAATGCTGGATAATCGTATAACTTGTACATATTCAGCCTGCTTGCGATATTTACGCAATAAATTGCCGCCTTGTATCTATTACATTCTGCTGAAGTGTAGGTAGAAGCACCCTTGTATAACTATCACCAGAAATGTGCAAGCATTTAATTGAAATGTGACTGTACGTCTAATAATTACTAAAGCATGCGTCTATAAAATAGAGTACTCGTGTGAGAATTAATATTAAAAAGAAATAAAGAAAATCAGAAACAAATAACAAGTTGAATTCACTAACGCAGTCCATAAGCTGATTACCTACGTATTAGCCAATACTATATCGCCATAGGTATATTCTTTTGTATATTGCAGCCACGATCAGCATCATAGCTGTGATCTCTCTCTCTCTCTCTCTCTCTCTCTCTCTCTCTCTCTCTCTCTCTCTCTCTCTCTCTGATAAAACGCTGAAGTGATCTTTGAGAGTATTTCCAAATGCCAAGCACAATGTGTCCCCTGAAACAGCAGTTTTTTTTTTTGGGGGGGGTGAAAAGGGGGGGGGGGGGGGTTAATGTAAAATTGAAACGAAAAGCAACCAAATCCTACAGCCTGAAGAATATTCTTCCGATAGTAACAGTTCTTGTTTGCATTACTGAAGAAATACTCCTATTACAGTCGTGAAGTACTTAAGTGTACCAGTGTATGCGTATGTAATATAACTGAATATTCGTATAAATAATATGCAAACCAGTACGCAAACCAATCGGAATTGATGGTTGGTTTAGGAAAAAAAGTATGTGAAATCCATAAATACAGGACCATTATTTTGAAAGGTATTATAAGTAAATTTTATTTGAGAAGGTCAGTAACAGCCTTCTGGAGAAAACTAGCTTACTATTCAGGATGTACGTGAATGATGGGAAAATGGGGCTAGGCCAGTTTTTTCCACGAGAAAATTGTAGATCCGAATAATAATCCTCTTTCTTGGGTAAAAATTTCCCCAAGGTTAGATTTTTTCTAACCCCTACAGCCCTCCCTATCTGTCTTCGAAAAATTGACGCAAAATTATGCCCAATAGGCAGTTGTAAGTCATGGCTGTTGGTATCTCTCAGTACCTGTCAGTCATTCATGCATAGAATAAGAAAATAAAGTTACGTAAGTAATAAGTGTTTTCTTGTGATTTATAGAGTTCTAGGTCAGTTTAGGTTGAAAGAACAAGCGAGAATATATCCTGGTATTTTTTTGGTGTAATCTATTTTTAAGTTCCCTAAGGGAAAAGGTTTTTGAGAAAACATTTGAGATTATGTCATCGGATGTTAGTCAGACAGGCAGACTGACTGACTGTCTTGAAGATAAAACAAAAAACAAAAAATTGACGAAAGCATGACCTTCATCCAACATCAATTGTGGAGGTGAAAAAAAGCTTCATAAGCCAATATCCAATCCTTTATGTATCATTTAATTTCTATCAGTGGAATAGTAATAAACGAAATCCTTTTAAACAGCGTGAAAAGATATGTCTTGTCTGTATTTCCTGCAAGGGTTATCAGTGGGGGAATTCCAACTTAATTTTTTGTTAAGATTATCAGACCTTTTACAGGGAACTTTCGAGAACTGGCTTAAATTCCTTATTAGTAGGAAAATCTAAAATAAAAAATTTCCAAGAAAATCTGGAGATTGTGAATATAAAGAAATAAAATAAACAATTATCAAACATATCGCAACAGTTGGTGTCTTTAAAAAGATTATCGTCGTGACACCATGGCAAAAGTTTGCTTGTTTCCCAAAATATGCAAACATACACATGGAATAAGTACAAAAGGCAATTGACTTGCCAGATTAACATCATATGAACTGGCTGCTCATACACGCGCGCACATATACGAATGTACAGGACACAGACAGTACCCTTCAGTAAAAAAAAAAAAAAAAAAAAAAAAAAAAGTATCACTACAAAGATA
>NC_087200.1:9902173-9912173 GCF_015104395.2 Macrobrachium nipponense | reverse complement strand
TGTGTGTGTGTGTACAGAGCATGGTTTCTAATGCCATGAGAAGCTAATAGCACACACTAACATCAGAGGACCAAGCGTTTATCTAAATAGCAGAAATTTACCCTTGGAAAATAGTCTACGAATAAAGGCCACGAGGGAGAACCCTCTGTTACTTAAAACCATGTCATTTGTCCGTAAGAAAAATAGGCTTACTATTTATAAAACTGGTTATACATACTTGGTAATAAGGGCCCCAAAATTAGCCAGGGCTTCAGAAAGCAACTCTACACGTTGCTGTCTTACTAACAAGTCTTGATAACATTCGAATCACATTAGCTTTAACCCTTGTTTAAATACGTGGCCCATACTCGCAACGCCTTATAATTTCACTTGCAAGATTTCCTCATAGCAATATCGTAAAGACTACACGTACAGCACATCAAAGAGAGAAATCTGAAGTTAATGTCTTGATACAACGAAATGAATAAACAAGGACCAAATCAACATGACTGGTGAAGCAAGTAATTACACGATTAACTGATTTTTTTTTAGAATTTTCTTTATCCAAAACACCTATATATATATATATATATATATATATATATATATATATATATATATATATATATATATATAAAACAGGAACATTTAATCAAACACTAAACAAAATTTGTAACCAAGAAATTTATCTTACAACTATGACAGTGAGCAAGGCCAAAAACTAACACAAGCAACAAAAACAAAGAACTCGATTATAGTAACAATCTATACAGTTGAGACCAAACCAAGCCAAACAAATGCATTAACTAAAAAAACAACAACAAAAACTACTGCTTTTGGGAGAAATGAACCACGGTTGACTTCCAAGAGTTGCGAAAATAAACAAGTAACAAAATAGAAAGAATAAGAAGCCGAGGGAAAGTCCAGCAACAGTTAAAATGAAGTCGGTCTGGTCCACGACTTGGTTTCCTCACCCGAGGGTGCGTTAATTAAACGGTCGAGCCATCTGTTTAGAAAACAGGTTGTCCGGGACCTTATGCTGGGGGAAATAGTAGAACGAGCAAGGGAGCTGTTTCAAAGAAGAGCTGTTCCAAAGAGAACTCCCGTCCGCTACTACTATTACTATTATTAGTTCTGCCGTCAGAGAAAGACGATGTCTTGCCAAAGGTCAGATGATCACTTAATTATTTTCGTTATTACTATTACTCTTTGTCCTCTGTTGCTCGTTGATCTTCGTAAATTGTCATTGTTTTCAAAATGGCATACATAAAGTAAACAGCTCATCGGGTTATAATATTCGATTTAAACATTTTCAAGAAAAAAAATATAAGGAATATCTTATTTGTGTTTTTGACTCAGCGAGAGACTGTTACATATATATATATATATATATATATATATATATATATATATATATATATATATATAAAAGAAGGAGTATAAGAGAAGATAAAAGGCCCATAAAACACTATTTTTAACGTTGCAACCATACATTTCGAGCACTTCCTTCTGTGCTCGAAATATATGGTTGCAACGTTAAAATAGTGTTTTTATGAGCCTTTTATCTTCATATTACACAGTAAAAGACATCATATATATATATATATATATATATATATATATATATATATATATATATATATATATATATAATATATATATATATATATATATATATATATATATATATATATATATATATATATAATATATATATATATATTTTTTGCACATATATATATATATATATATATATATATATAGTATATATATAGATATATATATATATATATATATGCATATATATGTGTGGTGTCTGTTGCATGCGTTTTTATGTTCTCGTTTCGAAAAACAACGACACAGCCTGAACAAAGCCAAAACAAAGAGACTCTTTTTCTTCTTTTTTTTCCCCCATCCTTCCTTACGGTCCTTTTGGCCAAGTTTGTAACCACAAGTGTTTATTTTTTTTTTTTTTTTTACCCACTATCTTTCCTCGTATGTTTGTTCTTGTCTCTGCTCATCTACTGACCTAGTTTTTGCTGCAGATTTCATTTTTCTTTATCTCGTTGAATGTGTTGTACTGAATAATTCATGAAAATATAAAGGTGGGACATGAATTATTCGCTCACCATTATTTACGAAATGTAATCATGTTCCTATAGAACGAGATTTTTCTCTCTCTGTCTCTGTCTCTCTCTCTCTCTCTTCACACACACACACACACACACACACACACACACACATATATATATATATATATATATATGTGTGTGTGTGTGTGTGTGTGTGTGTGTGTCAAGCAACCAAGGAAATCCTTAATTTTCATTACATTTTTTTTGTCAAGAGACTTTCTAAACCTCTCCTCTCGTCAGCACCTGTTATGTCAGTCAGCCCCGTGATTCCGCTGGTGATCAAGACCGGCATTTACAGTTTCAGCGCGGTAGGTGCGTCGCTGTGCCGTTTCCGAGCTCGTAATGAAGAAGAAGAGGAAGAATATAAGAAAAAAATCAATGAAAATCTTGAGGCAGGAATCTGAGGGAGGGTCAGAGGTCAGGGATGGCGGAAAGATGCGTTCACGCAGAACATAGACACACGCACATACGCTCCTCTGTCAAATGCCTCTCTGGAGGTACCACGCCCCTCTGAGCCCTCCGGTTATGGGCTGGAGGTCTTGGGGAGTCTTTGTAGGTCTTTGTATAGCTGCGAGGGCGTGGTTCTCCTCGCGTATGCCAGAACTCACCAGGGCATTGATATAGCTACACACTTCTGTCAATGCAGTTTTTTTATATCTGTATTCCTTTGTTTTCACTTCCATGGGAAAAAGGCATTTCAAATGCCCAAAAGAGTGGGGAGGGCTTCGTTTTCTCTTATGCTTGAGTGGAATACGTGACAATCGTGACATTAAAATCACTTCGCCTGAATACCAAGTTGCTTCAGAAATACGTCACCTGTGATAAATTAGCCTTGAATGCTTCTCAGAAGATAAGAGTACGTGCTTTGAGTTGGTGATGTCATAAGACATAAAAAAAAAAAAAAAAAACTTGATCTGGTATGATCATTCTCCCATCCAAGGAAAAAGAAGATTGATCACTGAAGCGTCAAGCCTCACTTTCCTTTGCTTTCGTTCACTCTTTCCTTTGCTTTCTGTTGCAGGTCTGGGCAACAAAACGGCAACGGCTTCCCGTCCTGTTCATGGCAGCCCTGCTAAGAACCTCAAGAAATGCAAACGAACAAGAGAGATGATGGAGATGGTTGTGCGTCTTGGGTTCACCAGCAATTGGCTCTGAGAGCGAAACATTGCTAAGAAAAAAAATAAAAAATTTCCCAACAATGATAATCACCTTATCTCCTTAATCTATTCAACCTCGAATTCATTTCTCATCCCACTATGCACACGTAAGGTCATTATTTTGGTACTGTAAATTCATGTTTTTTAGATATGTTATCAAGAAATCCCCCCTGAGCTCAAGTAGGGTTTTCTATGTGGTCAAGAAATTATTTCAAATAATGTACATCATAAACCTTTTTCAGTTTACAGAGACAATCTCTAAATTAAACTAGTAGTAAGATGACATAGCAGTTCAACCTGACTAAGAAGCAACACAATGTCTAGTATCGATGTTTTAAGTGGATTTATGAAGTGGACATATAGTGAATAAAACCTGACAAGTAAGAAAGAATAGTGGCCTTCTAGGATAAAGCTAAACAAGATTTTAGTTACGTCATGCAAGTTCCTAAGCATCTGTAAACGTTAACTTTAAGGATGAATAACTGCAGCTTTCTTGTATTATTCATGCCATTTAGAGAGATTTGCTTTAGTATAGACAAATTAATTCATAAAGTGATGAACACATTAAAATTTTATTAATAATCCCGGAGAAAAGTGAAAATATAGAACACACAGGTGAATACTGAAAAAAAAATTGGCCTTAGATATGAAATATGCCAAGTTTATCGAGTAAATGGGAATTACCTTACAGGGATTGATTGAACTTTCGAATTCTTCAGAAAGAGGGTAATCACCATAATCGTCATTACGATGATGTCAATGACAATTGTTAGTTAGAGGAAGTAAAGAATTAATATCAGGAAACCCCTTTTTGATTAAAAGCAAGAAATCGTTCTTTGGTGAAGGAAAAAAAGTGTTTCACGTCACCCGTTGCTTTATTGTTTAACTAAGGAACAGTTAAAATAAAACGCTTCTTTCGCCATAGTCCATCCTCGAGAACCAAATAAATAAATAAATAAATCAACAAATACATAGATACGCAAATAAATGTAAAATTTTCCTTTCAAGGCTCAAGCTAAGTACCATAAAAAATGGCCTTCATTTCACACAAAAAATGAGAACTGCAATTTTGTGGGACCATCTGTTGCTGAAGTTATGAATAATGTAAACAAAAAAATACTCTGTGCCGTTTTTCTGTTAACCTCTGTTCTCGGACGGCCTTAATGAATGAAATGATTTTGCTATGTAACAGGCATAGTTATTACTTATAGGCCAAAATCACTCACTAGATTAAAAATGGATTACGGAAATTAAAAAACGAAGAATCACGTTCCCTGTGATTAGCAAGAATCCTCAACTCGCTAGCATCAGCGGCCGTGGAAACCAAGAGAAGAGCGTAGTATCAGATGAACACTGATAATGTCGTAAGGAGAAGAAGAAGAAGAAGAGGAAGAAGAAGAAGAAGAAGAAGTCGTGGCTGGGTGGAGGGGGAGGAGGAAGAAAAGGGGCGTTTGTTCCAGACCAAAAAAGGAGCCTGGGAAAGAATGAACCAGGCCCTCAGCAAGAAGACGAGAAAAAAAGAACCAAGTCACTGACTCTCTACCCGAAAGGCGTCAAAAGTCGATCTCGAGAACAGTAATGATAATCGTTGGTTTGCCGTAATGAGCTAAACACCTCCCCCCCCCCCCCTAACAAGGACGCCCCCCTCTCTCTCTCTCTCTCTCTCTCTCTCTCTCTCTCTAGCTGCTACAAACTCAGAATTAAGTGAGATGTAAACTGTAAACAGGCCCTTGATAATAAGTTTGCAAACCACGCATCCAATGATAAACTTGTAAACGTGATACGTGTATTTGTATGTATGTTTATGAGTGGGAAAAATATAATTGGTTCATCTCTATATACTCAACGATCCTGTCTCATCAAGCAATACATTACAAAATATAAATTATATTCACCGGCAATACATAGACGCCAATAAATACTTTTCAACTTCATTTCCGTCATCTCTGGCCTTGAACCGATTTGCGCATGTCAGAACGACCCAATGGATAGGTGTTGGGCGTCGTCAAATTCCTATTTAGCGTCGTGGACTAACGAGGGATCTCTTCTAGTTCTTTACAGACTGCAAAAGCAAAACTGAGAATTCACGAAATGTAACTGATATTCGTGCATCCGTGACTTTCGTGGTTTTCCGTCAGTATTTTCCCATTCAGGTTTTGCCAGAAAAGAGCTGGATAGGCGGGGAAACACCCTTCGTGTAGAAACACCCTCTACCCAGTCGAACGTGTAATGCGTAGAGAGAGGAATATACAAAATATTTTGTATATTTTCGTTTCCGTTTTACACAGTTTTCGCGTAATTTTCTGAAAGGTTATGTGTATATTCAAGACGCAACTAAAAATGTATAATATTTTTACCTATTTTATATTCAAGCATTTCTTGTTAGATACTAAAGCAATAATTAAATTCAGTGTTACACATTAACTTTAAATACAGCCCTCGCGTTCTCCACCCTCAGGGACTTTTTGTTATCCTTCGTAATTTTTTTTATCGCGTTTTCCAGCATCAAAAATGATTTCCCAACCAAATCTCATTAACTGTGATTCCTTAATAGCTCCTCCGCTTTGTCTTCTTAACGACCTTTTCATAACCACTACTCATTATTTCGTTTACAAATTCCACGTATCACGTCATTTGCACAATTGTCTCGTCATCCCTAAATCCATGGCATTTTAACGTCATGTCATCTCTGGCACTTTAATGTCTATGTATATCTCCCAGTAATGATGAAGTTTCATTCGTCCCTTCCATTTGAATATTATTATATTTTGTTATTACTTCTTGTCTGTTTAATATCTCTTCCTATTCCCGGTATTATCGCTGCATTCTCCTTTAATATTTCCCATCCTCCATTACTTCCCGTGACTGGGACTGACGAGGGTACAAGAGAGAGAGAGAGAGAGAGAGAGAGAGACAGACAGACAGACAGAGAGACAGAGAGGGAGAGGAATGGTTCTTGCCTTACAACAGTCTTCATTCCTCGGCTCACGAGCCTCGTCATAATCGGTCTGGGAACTTCCTTATTGAAGCGATGACTCCAGCAGTTACCTCAAGGTGAACAGTTTTTGCAGAGGCGTCGTCTCTCTAGGGGGAGGAGTGGGTGGGTGGGTGACTGGGGTGTGAGTGGGGGGATGGTGGAATTACAAGGTTTTTTATACACACCTTGTCGCATCTCTGGCTTCTTCTTCTTCTTCTTTCAAATATTGTTCTCACATTTGAGCCTTCAACACCCTCTCTCTCTCTCTCTCTCTCCTCTCTCTCTCTCTCTCTCTCTCTTAGCAATTAGCAATCGTTAAGAATGTGAAAAAGTGCTAGATACTACGTAAACCTCTGTCACATCTCCAGCATCTAAGAAACCAAAGTGCCACTTTTCAGCCTCCCCCCCCTCTCTCTCTCTCTCTCTCTCTCTCTCTCTCTCCTCTCTCTCTCTCTCATCTTACAACCTTCTGGAAACCAAACTTCCACTCTTCTACACTTTACAGATACCTGATATGAATGTATTCTCCACACAAGCCCGTAAGTAGTGTGCAGATCGCACCTGATTGCATCTTGCACTCTGTTCGAAAATTGTGAAAAGGAGATTGCAAAACATCAGTGAATGGTAAGGAAGGAAGTAAAAAAGGAGATAAGAGAAACCTGATGAATGAGAGAGGTAGAACATCTTGTAAAAAAGCAAAAATGAGAGAGAGAGAGAGAGAGAGAGAGAGAGAGAGAGAGAGAGAGAGAGAGAGAGAGAGAGAGAGAAGATATCTTGTAAATAAGGAGAGAAGAGCAAGAGGTGAGAAAGAGAGAGAAATGGCACATCTTGTAAAAAAGTAGGAAGAGAAAAGCAAAAATGAGAGATAGAAAGAGACAGACAGACAGACAGACAGAGAAAGAGAGGAGAGCGAGATATAGCACATCTTGTAACAAAATAAGGAGAGAAGAGAAAGAGGTGAAAAAGAGAGAGAGAGAGAGATAGCACATCTTGTAAAAAAGTAAGAAAAGCAGAAATGTGAGAGAGAGAGAGAGAGAGAGAGAGAGAGAGAGAGAGAGAGAGAGAGAGAGACTCACTAAAACGTAACCAATTCCTGTGTTGCAGGGCAACTTTCCATTCAACCATAATATATCTTCTTGAATCATCTTTCGATTGCATTTGTCTGAATTACCGCTACAGTGTCGGTATCGCAATTATCGTTACCGCAACAATCTGCGGTGCACAGGTTGATAGCGACGGTCGGCTGTCATGGTCTGAATATGCATGGTCTTGGCGTCATAAGTTTCACTCGACTTGAAGTCTTCGTATTCACGATTTCCACAGACGTTTCGAAAAACAAACTTGTCGTACTAAATCCAATTAAACATTTTGGAAGAAGAAAAGCTTGATGTATAAGTACAACGAAGTTATTGGTGGAAGATTACATTAGTATAAATTTGGACAAGTTAAAGAATGCGCCTACACTTCCTCTGCGCAATCGAGTTTCTGTACAGCACATAATGCTGTGTGATCCAAGACCCGTGAAACGTTGAGCTACGGCTCGGTGGTGGCCTGTCCCATAACAACCATTGCTAACTTTAACGTTAAAATGAAAACTGCTAAGGCTAGAGGGCTGCAATTTCGTACGTTTGATGATTGGAAGGTGGATGATCAACATACTAAATTACAGCCCTCTAGCCTCGGTAGTTTTTAAGATCTGAGGGCGGACAGAAAAAGTGCCGATGGACATACATAGGCATCTCAACATTAATTTTTCTCTTTTACCGAAAAGTAAAAAAGGATTAATGAAGATAAAAGTAACTAATATTAAACTCTTCTGAAAGAACTCACTCATTTGTGGTCTAAGTAAAATATCTATTTAAATAACCCTGGCGCAAGTGGTTACCCGGATAAATTGCAATCCTTTTCGAGGTTCCAAAAGTAACGAAGGGTAATTCTTGGACTGTTGAAGCCGAGATTAAAAGGTTAAGACCTCTGCCCGAAGTTATTCAAGAAATTTGGTTGCTGAATGACAAACCTGTGATGATGATTGGAGCCTTACTTTTCCCTTTCGTTATTTTTCTTGAACGACTGTAAAGATGGGGTTGTTTCATACGTCAAATGTTTACTCCACTGCATTTTTATATTAGCAAAGTTCAATGAGCATACTGTGCATGTTAAGTATAAACTGTAAATTCCCCATTCATGAAACTTGATTATACCTTCCTAAGCTTTTTTCTGTTTTCATTTTTTTTTTCTTTTTTTTTGACAATTGATTTCCAATAACTCTAGGACCACCAATTTGTGATTTCGTGGAGCAAAAATCCATCAGTTATCAACCGTTTTCCTTTGGCTCAAGTGGCCACACGCGGTTTCGCTAACTATTAATTTGTAACCACACAGCAAGAAATCATTGTCTAAACAACTGTTTGTGAGTGAGCTCAGGTTTTGTCATTGATATATATGCTCAAAGTGATAATTCTCATGGCTGCCTGTGATATCAATTATAATGAAATAATTTACATGACTTCGAAGACAAAGTAACACCTGTTTAAAGGACTTCAACTTAGCGGACTTCTGTACTTATCACCTACTATATTATGATTATTTTTTGCTAAACTACCATTTAGATGTGATATATTTTCATATATCTTGAACTGAAGGGTAAATGTAATGTACGGGTTAGTTTAAGTTAAGAACCACGTGGAATTACTGTTGACTGTAAGATATCTTGAAAATATTGAAGTTTAGGGCTAAAATACAGGGTCCTTGTTACTTTTCCGTCATACCAAACCCCATCCTGTCCGTTCAGCTGAGATGCTACTGTATTTCGTATTCTATTTACAGGTAAGACTATAATGCCTTAATGGATCAGAGGAACTGTTATATGAACGAACGATACGCAAGAAATACAGAATGACTTTGAATAAACTTTAATAAGGCCAAATGTAAGTCTAACGAGCTGCATTGCCATTGTTCCAGTGATAAATAATCTTCTCTGTTACGGTAGAATTCTTATCAATCATTTGACCACCTTCTTGTTCACTTGTGAAAGCGCAGATCAGAGAAAATTAGGTGAAATATGACGTCTACGTAAATAGAGTTTCCCGACAAAATATTGTACATGTTCGCGTTAAATGTAGCTGTTGCTGAAACAGATCTAAGGAAGTTCATTTGAATTAAGCCTCCCTTAGAGAACAACGTTACTTTTTGCTGTGATATATGAATACCATTTTATATTTGAACGTTTCGACCAAATTTCCAGACGAAATTCAAACGTGTATACCAAAGGTTAATAGAAAAACATGCACACATAATCAACGTAAAAACACGAAAGAATCCCAGGGGTGTTAAGAAGGAAACATGAGTAGAGGTAGGAAAGAGCGAATAACTGTAAACTTGAACCCGACAGGCACATAAGATATTTGATTAAGGCATCGCCAGGATTCTTCTCCTTCTCCTCGTTTTCCTTCTTTCCCCTCCTCCTCCTCCTTCTTCTTCTTCTTTTTCTTCTTCTTGTTCGTACACTACAAGCCTTGGTCACTGTTCCGGAATAGGCTACTATCTTATCTGTATTGCATCTGTGATTAACCTTTCAGAGTCGAAATGGATCTAGTGCCCTGGGGAAGGTCACAAGACGTTTACTGAATCATGAAGAATTAAAGTGGTAGAGTGACGACGTGAGTCATTCTTAAGTTATTCTCACCCAGCTGTAATAAGTTACGAATGATTGTTATTCAGTTCTGCTTGTTAATTGTTTCGTATATTAAAATTTT
>NC_087200.1:9869673-9899673 GCF_015104395.2 Macrobrachium nipponense | reverse complement strand
TATATATATATATATATATATATATATATATATATATATGTGTGTATATATATATATATATATATATATATATATATATACATATGCGTATATATGCATATAGTATATAAAGAGGGCTTATATCTATCAGTTAATGAGAATGATGAATCTCAGTAATTCATTATTTTATTTATGAGAGAGAGAGAGAGAGAGAGAGAGAGAGAGAGAGAGAGAGAGAGATGAAACCCTTTTTTGCTCTTTACAGTAACTAGTGTGAGTGCTCTATGTAAAGAAAAAAAAACCAGAAAAACAAGGAGCAGCGGTTTAGCTCCAATATATGGAGCGTGAAAATGTAACACAATTTTAAGGATGGTTACATTGTCATTATATTTTTCGGAGTGTAGGGACTGGCACCAGAAATTAAAGATAGGTTACTGTTAAAAGAGGTAGAAAAAAATCATTATCGTACACCCGCACACAACAATATAGGTCATAATATTTACAGAAAATTTCATACTAATTTCTGAAAACGATTAGTATTAGAAAAAGGTTTATCGGAAAGACTTTTATATATAAAGCCATTTTAACAGATATGTCATAAATCATCAGAAGTCAAAAGAGTATACTTTCATCGTATCTCGACCTTGTCGTCAAATTGTTGTAACAAGACTTGCCGTAACTACTGATTAGCATTCTTTGCAAAGAGGCGGCTTTAAAGAAATATTTCATCACTCTTAACCCCTGATTCGCAGAATTTAGGTTTTCGGACGATGCAGGCCAAGTAGTATCTGTAGCTCTTTTAGGTGTTTGTGGCCGATATAACGAGGAGTCTTGGAAAGAACACTGGCATTTTATTGCGCTCTTGTGGGATTCCAGTCGTGTCCATTGGCTGTTGAGAAGCGAAGTTTATATCTTTCCTAGAGGCTGATGATGTCAACAAAAGGCTTATACGGTTTCGGCATCTCATTAAATTCCCGCTCTTTCGCTTTCTGCAGAAGTAAGTTTTTTTTTTTTTTTGTGAGAAATATCGAACATATTACACAATCCTAGTTCACTCTGGCCTCTGGAACGACGAATCGAAGCTTGAGCGAATATGTCTCCACAGCTGAAGAATAAGAAAGCCTCATCCTAAATTTTCTTTTTAAAACTTCTTCCATCTTGGTTCAATCTCCTTTAGAACGACTTGGTGAGAGCTCTATCAAATTTCATAAATCTCTCACTCTTACAATTCCTTAAAACCTTCTCAGACCCAGATTCGATCCGTAACGAAAGCCAGACTAAAAATCTCTCTGCCCCAATAACAAGAGGAGAAGCCTGCTTCAGGATGAATTTCTCTAAAACCTTCTCATTAAAACAAGATTTCAACGCTGCAGCGTCGACTAAGGTCAGCACTGCCTCAAGAGAGTGCGCAAGTGCCAGTGAATATCCTGGAAAGAAACTTGGCAAGTGTTATATGTTGAGTTAATGATTGGGGTCACGGCCAACTTCTTAGATAGATTTTCCATCTGTGACTCAGGCCAACACCAAGTTAAGGATTAAAACGTGAGGATTTTTACTTGTCTGTTTTAACTTCGTGTCGATCGTTTTTGTATTATGTGTGTACGTGTGTGTGTGTATGAAGTTTTATCATTTATACAAAATTGGTTGTTTAGCCCTCATATACACGAGATAAAATGATGAATTAATAATTACATATGACTCAGGGCATGATTTGAATTTAGGCCTCTAGACTAGAAAATCATAATAGTCTCAGGTTCGGATGCTGGCCAGGGCAGATGCATCAATTAATTATAACTCCCTTTAAGTAACGTACTGCTAAAGGTGCTGTGATCAAGTGATATTGTGTGGCTTAATATTTAATAGTTGAGGACACAGACATTTTATACATGCATACACACACACACACACACACACACACACACACACACACACATATATATATATATATATATATATATATATATATATATATATATATATATATATATATAAATATTAGAGAGAGAGAGAGAGAGAGAGAGAGAGAGAGAGAGAGAGAGAGAGAGAGAGAACTGGCAACAGCTGTTTCTTGGGCGGTTACTTGTTCACAAAAACAAAGTTTTCACTGCCAAGTGCACACAAGGAGATTGTGAGTAGGATGCTCCATTGAGAAAGCGACTCTTTTGGGAACAGTGGAAATATCAGAGAGAGAGAGAGAGAGAGAGAGAGAGAGAGAGAGAGAGAGAGAGAGAGAGAGAGAAGGGGAGACTAACTTGGGTAACATGAATAATTCTTGTGAGAAGTAGTATAATTATCTCTCTCTCTCTCTCTCCTATATATATATATATATATATATATATATATATATATATATATATATATATATATATATTATATATATGTATAATATATATATTTATTCTATATATCTTTAAGTACAAGGTAGAAAGGTAAGTGAAACAGGGACGTATAGCAATTACTTACCTCCGAGTATACTCTTCATTTTCAAGTGTGAACTTGAAAATGTAGACTATACTACGAAAGTACTTGTCTAAGTGTCCAGTTTTATTTACCTTCCTACCTTGTATCTAAAGATATTCTCAAGTACGTGTTCCTTCGTGCTACATAGGATATATATATATATATATATATATATTATATATATATATATATATATATATATATATATATATATGTGTGTGTGTGTGTGTGTGTGTGTGTGTGTGTGTGTGTGTAATTATCACGTGTCACCAATTTCGATATAAGTGTATTTTTATCCAGCATAATAGATCAATTCTAAAAAAACGGAAAAAAAAATGGACACTCAAGACCTACATGGACACAGATCCATGTAATTGCGTGAGAACGACTAGTTTTAAGTTCTTCCAGTTTTTTTTTTTTTTTTTTGTTTTTTTTTTTTTTTTTAGCGCCCCAGGCCAAGAGATTCTTTACTGCCATTATTATGGCCACGAGGGATAGTGAAAATTACTTGGTCACTTCCAAGTCTCTCTCTCCCTCTCTCTCTCTCTATCTCTCTCTCTCTCTCTCTATCTCTCTCTCGTACACGCGCACACACGCCCACTCTCTACCTTGACATAGGAAACCCCATCTTGGCTACTCGTGACCGAAAACGCCAGTGAGGCTGAACATGACTAGAAAATCTCGTCTTTCGTCAGTTTTCATCTCCTCTCCCTTCAGTTTGCACCCTTCTTCCATGCAATTGTCTTAAGACGTGACATTCCCGACGTGAAGGGAAGTAACTCGTGTGTATCTCTTCAAATATGATGGTCTTTTCATTGCAGGCACGCTGGGAAATAACTCTTCGTGTGTAACACTTGAAATGACGACGTATTTTCATACCAGGCACGCTGGAAAATACCTCTTCATGTTTTTCTCTTCAAAAAAGGACATATGTCCATTCTAGATACGATGGAAAATAATTCTATATGTATCTCTTTAAAAATGATATGTCTTTTCATACCGACACGCTGGAAACTAACTATTCGTGTTTCTATTAAAGATGATGTATTTTAATTCCAGACACTCTGGAAAATAAATCTTCATGTGCCTCTCTTCAAATATTATGTATTTCATTCCAGATACGTTGGAACATAAGTCTTCATGTGTATCTCTTTAGAAATTATGTATTTTCATTCCAGACACGTTGAAAATCACTCATGGGTAACTCTTCAGAAATAACGTATCTTCACTCTAGAGACGCTGGAAAACAACCCTTCATATGTATCTCTTTAGAAATTATCCATTTTCACTCCAGACATGCTGGAAAACCACTCATGTGTAACTTCAAAAATAATGTATCTTAATTCTAGAGACGCTGGAAAATAACGCTTCATGTGTATCTCTTAGAAAAAAAAATTATTTTCATTCCAGACACGCTGGAAAATAACTCTTCATGTGTATCTCTTAGAAAAAAATAATGTATTTTCATTCCAGACTCGATGGAAACTAACTCTTCATGTGCACCTCCTCAAAAATGGTCTTTTCATTCCAGACACGCTGGAAACTAACTTGTGAGCATCTTCAAAAATTACATATTGTCATTCCAGACACCCTGGAAAATACCTCTTCATGCGTATCTCTTCAAAAATTACGTATTTTCATTCCAGATACACTGGAAAATACCTCTTCGTGTGTATCTCTTACAAAATGATGTCTTTTCATTTTAGCGAAGCTGGAAAATAACTCTTCAATTTAATCTATTAGTTAAAGAATATGATTAAGTATACTTCAGAACGTGACAGACGGTTTAAACATTCCTTCTGAAGCCCTTTTTAGAATCTTCAGCTCGATCTCTGCGAGCGGCTGGAAAGATAAGATTTTCTATTCAAGGTCTGTGGAGAGAATTGGACATTTCATCCAAATGTCTTTATCAAAATGTGAAACCCGAGTTTCATTATATAGGAATTAGACTGGCTTGACCGCTCAAACTGAAACGTGGTAAAAGAATTTGTAAGAGAAACAAGATTTCCCAAAAGTTGGAAATCTAATACCAAACTCCGAGTACTTCAAGACTGAACTCGAATTGTAAAAATTGAAGATGTACATAGAATTTCTTGATAATGGTTTATGGATACGTTTAGATTCAAATTATATTCTAAACGCGGGAGGGACTTTTCATAACTATAATTCCCGAGTAGTTAGAACATAGATGAAACGAAAGTGAACGGAGAGCTTTACTAGAAGTGGGGAATTTTAGGAATACTCTTAGGATGACTGGAATCACATGTATTTACAACGAACATAAACAGAAGAATGGGAATAATTAGGACAGGTAACTGGGGTCTGTCGAAGTACTAAATTTAGATGAGACGATGATAACTGGGTGCCGGAATTTCACTACAGGGGCATTGTAAATCAAACTGCAGTGGGTTACCACGGCAATGCCAGCACAATAGGAGTATTAAGGACACTTCAATGAGAAAACACCGTCTGCAATGCAGAAGGCAAGTGATTATCTGACGAAACTAGGGCGACTAAGGGATCAAGGATGCACTGATGATGCCAATTAATCCTTAAGCACAGCACTGTTGAATTCGCTTATGGACACACTTTGTAACAACCTCTGGTCGATATGAGAAAGGCATTGGAAGCCGGAAAATGGAATAGCAAACGAAACAAGATTCCCATGACTGGTAAAACTCAATTCCGAGCACTTTGTCTGGTGTCGGAGAGAGAATTCCCCATAGATGTGATAGGAGATTTTGGCACTGGAAAAAGACTCGAGCTGATAGTCAGCCACGAGTTGGGAGCTCAGGAAGGGGATCTGGTGTTTGGACCGTGCCCATGGTGTCACTCACAAGAGGCATCGCTCGTTGGTCTTCTTGTCACTCTGCCGGGTCAACTTCCAGTTCTTTTCAGGGGTCATCCGTTTTCTATTTCTTGCCTCGACCTTGCGGTTCTCTTTATAGCCTGCCTGCTGAACCTGCTGTGAAGTGCCAGGTGCATGAGAGATCACAGCTTTCTCTTTTGGGTTCCGTGCCAGATGTCCTGGATTAGTGCCTCCTGTGGCGTTGACTAAAGGACTTTGTTAAGAAGTGCCTGGGGTGATAGTACGATGGAGGGCTTGTTTCCCGTGGCGGCAAAAATTACCCGGAAAGGGCTTGAACGCAGTCGCACCGTCTAGGTAGGGAAATGAAAAAGACTGCCAAAAGAGAGGCAATATCAAGAGCTCTTTGTAGGAGAGGCCAAATCTCTACGACTGACTTGTAATGTCGACAGCGACGTGACATGAAATAGCATTACGTTAACGTCTTTTAAAGCTGGTGTTTTGAAGAGGAATGCTGGCTTGAAACGATGTGACCCTCTTTGCAATACAAATAGAAATTTAATTAGGTCACAAGGGGGTTCCAAAGGATTTCAATATGTAAAAAGTATTTGAACTCACACTCGAAGATCTTCCAAATACTCACCATGAAATTCGCAGAGACTTAAATAAAGGCCAGAAACTTAAACTCAAAGCATACAGAGGGGAAAATGAATCAGTCAATATTAAAAGCTGCACCTGTACTATTAAGGTCACCCGTCTTGCTTCTAACCCTTCAGGAGATAGAAAGCAGCAGCACGCACAGGTGCGAGGAGACCTTCGGATCAAAGGATGGAGTTTTCTTTTGCCCTGAGTTTCAAGTTCATTGACGTTGCCGACTTTCTAGGCGACGGCGTAATAGAACGCGCCTCAGAATGCAACTTGGGAAGAAGGAGGAAAGAAAGTTGGAACGAGGGAATGAGTATCTATCTGGCGAGAGAGAAGTTCTGTGTTTTGGAAATTACTTTACAGCGAGAGTATATGAACCAGTTAATGAATCTGAAGATAGTACTTTTTTTGGTTGCAAGGTACGTTAGTTACTTCATACGAAACATGAAAATGGAAATTACTTTACAGCGAGAGTATATGAACCAGTTAATGAGACGGTCGATATTACTTTTTTGGTTACAAGGTACGTTAGTTGCAACATATGAAACATGAAAATGGAAATTACTATACAGCGAAAGTATATGAACCACTTAATGAGCTTGATAAAATTACTTTTTTGATATTTTATTTCAAGCAAGTACAACAATACCACCTTGTATTATACTCTTAAACAGACTCTTTGGTGAATCTAGCTGCTAATACGATAAAAATAAATTGTGCGAACCAAAATATCATTCATCAGATTCATTGGTGACAATTGAACGCCTTTGTCTTTCAATTTTTTTTACGATATGCCTCTTCAGTGAGAGTAATTACTTAATCTGTGGACACACTCCGTTAGAAAAATATTTTCTCAAATATTTTCTCAGAGAGCTGGAACCAGCTTTCTTTGCTAAAACGTGAAACCTTTAGCGGATGTGAAAATATTGTGGCCATCTGTCGGCCGAAAGAGAAAGAAGCGCTTTAGTTCCTTCCAGAAACACACAATTGCCAGGATGGAAAGTTTCACTCGCAGCATCAGCGCCGTCTCAGACATCCTCTATCACTATTTTTCTTCTTCTTCTTTCTCGCAGGATTGACCACGAGTTATTCCACCAATCACAAGCTGTTCAATTACTTTCTAACATTGTTGATATTCTGGATCGTACCTGGTTGCCCATATAGACATATTGTCTTCTCGACAGATAAATTAAATCTTCTTCTTCTTCTTCTTCTTCTTCTTCTCCTCATCCTTCTTCTTCACAGGATTTGCCACGATTTCTTCCACTAATCACAACCAGTTTATTTCCAAACACTGTTAATATCCTGGATGGTACCTAGTTGCCTATACTGGCATATTGTCTTCTAGACAGATGAATAAATCTTCTTCTTCTACTTCTTCTTTTTCTTCACAGGATTAGTCACGAATGCTTCCACCAATCACGACCCGTTTAGTTCCCAACGTTGTTAATATCCTGGATGGTACCTGGTTGCCCATACAGACATATTGTCTTCTCGACAGATACATAAATCTTTTTCTTCTTCTTCTTCTTCTTCTTCTTCTTCTTCTTCTTCTTCTTCTTCTTCACAGGGATTAGCCACGAATTCATCCACCAATTACAACCCGTTCATTTCCTAATGTTGTTAATATCCTGGATTGTAGCTGGTTGCCCATGCAGACTTATGTCGTCTTCTCGACTGTAAAAATGCATCTTTCGTCTTTGATTTTAACGGAATTGGTCACGTCTTCGCTTATCTTGACTTCCTGTAACTGTCGTTCGAAAGTGAATGAACAGACTGAAATTGTGAAAGGGCTGATGCCTTCTTCGTGTAAATTTCGTAATAGATATTTTCACTTGACGTAGAAAGCAGTGATTCTGGTGTTTTTTTTTTTTTTTTTTTTATCTCTCCTTTCTGCTTTTTAATCATTTATTTTCTTCTGCATTATTTTCCTACATTTTTATATTGATTTGCATTATATTTTTCCCCGAATTTTCATCTTGATTTGTGTCATATTCCTCTTACACTTTCATCTTGATTTGTGTCATATTCCTCCTGCACTTTCATCTTGATTTGTGTCATATACTTCCTACACTATCATCTTGATTTGTGTCATATTCCTCCTACACTTTCATCTTGATTTGTGTCATATTCCTCCTACACTTTCATGTTGATTTATTTCATATACTTCCTACACTTTCATCTTGATTTGTGTCATGTCTTTCGTAAATTTTTATCTTGATTCTTTCTTTATTCCTCCTACATTTTGATCTTAATTTGTATAACATTCATTCTTCCTATATATTAATCTTGACTTTGTGTCTTATTCTTACTACTCTTCGATTTTGATTTGCCTCATTCTTCCTACATTTTCATTTTCGTCTTTGGCATGTCCTTCCTACATTTTCATCTTTTTCCTACATTTTATCTTGATCGTGTCACGTTGTTCCAACATCTCATTTTGATCTGAGTTATTTTCATCTTAATTCGTGTCATAGTCTTCTCACTTTTTATTTTGATGCGTAATCATTGTCTACTCACTTTTTATTGTGATTCGTGTCATAGCCTTCTTACTTATTACCTTGATTTGTTTCATACTCTCTCCTCATTTTAATCTTACTTGGAATCACATTCTTGAAAATTACCTCTCCTGTATTGAAACATCCTCGATCTTGCAAATTTATGCAAAAATGTAAACATTCATCAAAGACCAGGACCTGTTATAGTCGTCGTTGTAAAAATATGCTACGTAGAGTCTTCGACAAGGCTTTGCGGACTTTGAGTGACGTACATTTACACCTGGAAGAGAATAGAGCCAAGTTAGAGCGGCGTTAACTTTCGCACATTTCAATGAGAAATCTTCGTTCATCTCCTCGGATTGTCGATATACACCGTTCTCTCTGACCTAAAGCTCGTCAACAATTTTTTTGGAGTCGTACTTGAGTGTCTCCTTGAATTTCTGTCGTGCCTTCCCCTTGTAATACAAAAAAATGATTATATCTATACTTGCTAAGGAGAAGCATAGGTAAGGCCCCCACTCTTACGCTCGTCCTGTAGTTATTGTATGGATCGGGTAGATACAGTCACCAAGTGCCACATGAATACTTTATTGAGTAACATTCAGCCTGTAAACAAGTTTCCAAATTAAAACAAACCTCCAAATTGTAAACAGACACTTAAAATGTAATCCTAATAAAATATGCAAAACAACACAGCAATATTCGTAAAATCAAATATAAAATGTAAGCAGTCCATTGTACCCAACACAGCAATAACACTAACTCCATTACAAATACAAACATACAGTATATCCCACTATAACATTGCCAAATTCATCATAAATATAAGTACATATGATTAATCAATACAGTAACTTACACCTTGGCGCTCCATATCAAACTCCCACACATGCTTAACCGGTGCAATGCTGGCCATACACCTCTGCCAGTACACTCTGGACGTATTACCTCTACAAATAAACAAAAACAGAAATCAGCCTACATTTGCACACCCGGCTAGGAGGCCAACCGACACCTGTCAACACACACACATATACAATTATAAATAATTATGATTACATCATACACTCCCCCCACCATAACTCAACATTCACCACGCTCTTCAACAGGAAGTAAAACTATCAGTCTATGAGAGGACCGTTTAATTAACATATCGGTTTGACCTTTGTACTGTGGACCTGGTTTATGCACTTTATACCTCAAGGTTACATCTCGTACATGACCATCACTTCCAGGTACAGCTACGGCAACTTCGGCCATTTTCCATGCACCCTTTACAATATTGTTTTCCTGTATAAGTACAATATCACCTGGTCTCAAATTCCTACGCTGAGTATGCCATTTTTGCCTAACTAAAAGTGAAGAAAAATAATCTCGATGCCACCTCTTCCAAAAAAGAATTTACAATCTTCTGCATAAACTGAAAACTTTGCCTTGGATTATTACTTTCATCCCATAATCCACTTGGGACTCTGATACCTGTATGACCTAAGAGCAAGTCATTAGGGCAAAGATAAATGCCCAAACTGGGATCAAACCCTGGTTTGAGACCAATTGGACGGCTATTCATTAAATTAGCAATCTCAAACATACAAGTCTGAAGCTCACTCCATGAAAGAATATTAGTACCAACAGACATCATAATACATCTCTTTACAGACTTTATCAGAGATTCGCTGCACCCATTCTCCCATGGAGCATCTGCAGACTTGTTGAATGTCCAACTCATTCCGAAAACACTACCAAACTCTAAAATTTGTGTCATATTCCAGTTCCTGGCCATAGTTCGCAATTCTTGTTAGCTGCTACTAACTGTGTGCCTCCATCTGAATGCATACACTTTGGAAATCCTCTTATGGAGACAAACCTACGTAATGTCATTAAAAAATTCTCTGTATCATAACCCTCTGCTAAATCTAAGTACACAGCTCTACTCACCATACAATTAAAGATTATCCCATAACCCTTTTTAAACTAGTGCGCCTCTTGACCGTGTCTTTCACAATAAATAGGTCCAAACAAATCAATAGCTGTATTAAAAAAGGGTGGGGCGGGTTGAAGTCTCTCAGATGGACACTGACCCATGCATTGCTCTTCAGTCTTCTTAGCCAATTTACGACAAATGACACACCGAGCCTTCACTGACTTTATAAGTTTCCTGCTCCAGGCACCCAAAACTTGGATTGCAATTTGGCTAAGGTTACCTCTACACCAGCATGATCTATCTCATGGATGTGTTTAACATACAATCTTGTGAATGAATGCCTAACAGGTAACAATACAAATGTACTCCTGTTCCAATTATCCTTCAGCCATACTGAAATCCTTTGACCAACACATATTAAACCTTCCCCATTCATCACAGCTCCAAGTCTCTCATATCTCTTTTCCCAGTCACCAGCTATAGTCTTCTGGACCCACCCCACCCATATATCCTCTGCTACTTTCAGATCATCTGAGTGAGGAACTAAAAAGACACCTTTAAATGACCTCAACCTAACTGCCTTCAAAACTCTAGCTGTCACTTCTTTAAAAGCTTACTGTAACTACCATATCTATTTACATCAATTATAACAGTATTATCCCTATATAGATTATTTACAATTTTGACTGGAGCAATATCTGGTAGTTCGAGATCATTTGACTGACTGATGGGCCATTCACTAACAGGTAAACACATAAATGGGGTCCATTCTGCCATAAAGAATCAGAATCTAAAAGCATAGGGTGTGTAGGCCTTGTAGTTAAGTCTGCTGGATTATTTCCTGAGGATGTCCAAAACCATTCAACAGATTTTGATTTAGTTTGAATTTCTGCTACTCTAGTAGCGACAAAAATATTAAAAACTGCTTGACTTATTACAAATTTGTGCTCTGACAATAGATTAATCAATAATATGTATGACTGACTCAAGTTCAATGTCTATTTCCTTCTCAATCACAGTCCTCAACCGGCAGGCCAACACAGCCCCACACAACTCTAACCGTGGGATGGTGAGCTGTCGAGTAGGAGCAATCCTATTCTTTGCCATCAAGAGTTTACTTACAAAGGGTCCTTCCCTCACTTTCCACCTCAAGTACGCACAGGCTCCATAAGCTAACTTACTTGCATCTGCAAAAATGACTAAATCAGGCTTAACCAACGGCGTCTTTAGGCTTCACACATCTATGGAACGTCAAAGTTTCTAACTCATACATTTCTTTAAATAACTTTCTCCATCTTTCATACATATACTGTGGCATTGCTTCATCCCAATCTAATCTTCGCTCCTTTTCACTGATGGTGGTTAGTAAATCGCGCATAAGCAACTTTGCTTTCAAGGTGAATGGCACAATGAACCCAAGGGGATCATATACCGAAGCAGTTTGACTGAGTACCATCCTTCGATTTAACGTATTTGGGAGTTTCTCATCGATTTCTGATTTCTTTATGGGTGGCTCCATTCGAATATTTTTTACTTTCTTAGAGAAATTTATCTTTATCACATAGAAAAAACAGGTCCTCCTTAGGATTCCAGTTCAACCCCAGTACCTTTTCCTTATCAGTTTTCAAGATGTTAAGAAAATTATCTTCTGGACTCTCACCTGACATAACCCAGTGCTTGATCTGAAATCCTCCCCGAGATAATATTGCATTAGCTTCTACAATACTTCTCTTAGCCCTTTCAACCGTCGATACACTTGACAGTATATCATCAACATACGAGTTGCGATTGATCAACTCTGCAGTTAGGGGAAAGGATTCATCCATCTCGGTGGTTTTACGTAAGGCCATCATTGCTATTATGCCACTAGGTCTATCACCAAAGGTCACAGTAGTAAGCACATAGTGATCTGGCTCTCTGTCAGTTTCTAAGTCCCGCCACAAAAACCTATGAGTATGTTGATCAAGTTCTGAAATTCGTACAGAGTTGTACATTTCTTAATATCTGCTACGAAGGCCACAGCATGTTGCCTAAAACGTATCAGTATAGCAATCATGTTGTTTAGCACATCAGGGCCCTTTGCAAAGTAATCATTGAGTACGTGACCAAGGTAAGAGGAAGAAGAGTTGAACACAATTCTCAAAGGGGTAGAAACTGAGTCTGGCTTGTGGACTTCATGGTGGGGCAAGTAGTGAACGGGACCATTATAATTACTTATCTCATCTATGTTCAATTTTCTAGCAACTTCCCTATGAACCATATCTAAAATCTGATCATTATATTTTTTAGAGTAATCGCTCCCGAGCTTTACTAACCTTCGTTCAGTAGATTTTAGTCTTCCATATGCAAGGGAAACATTATTAGGGAGTTTGTTAGGATCCTTAATCCATGGATAGCTTGCAATCCAATACCCATTTATTGAATCATAATTAAGTCCTTCTTCTATCTGTTTTAATTCCATTTCCTCCTTCAAGCTATGTTCCCCACTCAATGAACACTTCCCACATTTACAACCACTACATTTAGGTATACATGAAGTTCCAAAATTTTCAACTGAAAAAAAATCTTCTAACTGTTTTGAGAGGTTCTCACTGTATCGTGGTATGATGTCATTGACCTCAGTAGCTACAGTCATGTGGCTAATCCTTACCGTTAAGACACTATTAGTACCCATATTCTTATTCATAACTGGATATGAACCTCTTACACACATTCCAAAATTGTTTTGCATTAGCTGTAAGGTATCAATGGTTCTAACCACTTGAGGTATCATGCTACTGTGATCCACGCCAATTAACAAATCTACCTTGCCTGTTGGCCAACAAATTTTCCACTCCTCTACACCAAATAATTTAGCTATCAATGTGGTGTCAAATTCTGCAATGTCAGATGTAATTTCATTGATACCACAAGCTTCAATAGTCCATTCAGTACCAGTCAAATCAGTAATTGGCACATTATAAACTTTACTGTCAAACAGCTCAGTGCTATTTCCAACTTTAGTTACAGTGAGACTTATATCTTTACCTCTCAAACCCAACTTGTTTGCCATCCGATGCGTAATCATGGTTAAATTTGAACCTGGATCCCACAATGTTGCCACCTTTTGCCCTTTACTCTGCATATGTCCAATCATCAACAATACTCCCTCCCTCGACAATAAGTTATTTGATCCCTGTACTCGACTGGTGAAATAATTTTGTACAAACAAAGAATGGAGAATAGGGTGGTGACGTCTGCCGCATACTTCATTATTTTGATCTTTAATATGACATAACTCTCTGTTCAAACAGTCACTACTGACATGTCCCTTTCGTAAGCAGATGAAGCATACTCTATTGTTTTTTAACAGCTCATATTTAGATTTATTATCCAAGTGCTGAAACCCTGAACAATCCAAAATGCTATGGGAAGCTGTACCATGAAACCAACAGTTCTTATTAATGTTAGGTGACATGTTAGGTCTACTCCTAGCTTGATTTGATAAGTTTGAAGCAATTTGGTTCATGTTTACAATACATTCATTTAATTGTTGTTGTTGCGACTCTTGGTTTTCTCTTAAACTGCTTAATTGCTTCATTCAAATTATCTGTATAACAGTGATCCTCATGAGTCGCACTGTGCACTGCTGCCCTATCAGTGGTTGTACTTGACCTCACTCCTTCCTGCACATACTCTATTACCTTCCTTTCTTTTTCTAAAAATTCTAATAATTTTCCAAATTCCTTCTCACTTTGGGACTCACTAGCTTTTAAAACCCATTCCCTTTTCAATGTTGGGGGTAAGAGCTTTTCTACTAAGCTAATTACAGTAGTGTTATTCATTTCTGATTTAAGATCTAGCTTACACATATCAAGCCATCCCCTCTCCACAGTATTCACCAATTCCACAAGTTTTTGTTGTTACCTTCTGGCACAGGCTTAAGGGCTCTTATCTCACACAAAACAGAGTCCACCACCTTTGTTACATTTCCAAATTTTTCATCAAGTCTGGCCATCATCTTATGGAAATCATCATCAACCCCAAGTACCACTTTCAAGGCCTCGCCTAACAAACACTGCTTAAGGACATATGGATCCTCCCCATAGTTCTTAATCATTAATCTGTCAAAGTCCTTTCTAAAGGATGGGTACAGTCTTATTTGTCCGTCAAATCTAGGAGGTTCAAGCTTCTTAACTATAAACTTTGTTGTCTGTTTTTTGCTTACCCTTTTCACTGTCTATTTTCGCAAGTATTTGAGAATGTGCCTTACATTTCAACCTATACACTTCAATTATATAATCCTCAGCCGATTCTAATAGGCTAACATAATTCTCATGAGACTCATCAATGCACGAAATAAAATCATCATTAGCCTTTTCTAACCTCTTATAGGCGTCACAGACCTCATCAAATGCAGGCTTCAAAATCTCTGTCGAGTCGTCTTGCTTCACACTCTCGTCGAACAGTTTCAGGGTTCGGTTGAATTTCCTCCTCTCCGATGTACGCACTGTCTTGGCTCGATCCATCTTGACTAGCAGGGATGTGTAGAATGTCCAATCAAAGTTCCCTCAACCATGGGTAGCAGGTGCTGAATTGTATGGATCGGGTAGATACAGTCACCAAGTGCCACATGAATACTTTATTGAGTAACATTCAGCCTGTAAACAAGTTTCCAAATTAAAACAAACCTCCAAATTGTAAACAGACACTTAAAATGTAATCCTAATAAAATATGCAAAACAACACAGCAATATTCGTAAAATCAAATATAAAATGTAAGCAGTCCATTGTACCCAACACAGCAATAACACTAACTCCATTACAAATACAAACATACAGTATATCCCACTATAACATTGCCAAATTCATCATAAATATAAGTACATATGATTAATCAATACAGTAACTTACACCTTGGCGCTCCATATCAAACTCCCACACATGCTTAACCGGTGCAATGCTGGCCATACACCTCTGCCAGTACACTCTGGACGTATTACCTCTACAAATAAACAAAAACAGAAATCAGCCTACATTTGCACACCCGGCTAGGAGGCCAACCGACACCTGTCAACACACACACATATACAATTATAAATAATTATGATTACATCATACAGTTATTGTATTGGGTAATGCAGATATTAGGAAAAATAACAGCAATTTTTTAATTGATAGACTTCGTATTATGAAATTACGTAGCAACTTTTGACTTTACAAATTCACAAGTCCCTGTGCATATCCGTCTGTTAGTCCAGTAAGAAACGTATAAAATTGCGCTTTTTATCCTGACCAACGAAGAATAAGTGGTTTAAGTTACACGTAATTCATTATCTCGTAGACATGGACAACGTCAGTTTCGTATTGAAGTGTTTTTCCATCTAAGTGGTGCAGAGGATTGTCATTAAAGAAAAGTCATTTAGGTCAGGTGTTGGAAACGTACTGATCTTTATCGCTGAAGTTAATTTTATATAATTAAGGTAGTTTTATCAAGTTATGAATACTGACGCCGAGAATACTCACATTTTACACTTGTCAGTCGACCATAGAACTAGAAAATTATCCAAACTACAATAAAAAACAAATCCCCCCCAAAATCTTCCGTTTCCAGGATATTTGCAAAATCCTTAACAGCACTGTTTCGAAACCACTTCCGCTTACAGAACTCACTAATGGAATGGTCGGGTGAAATGACATAAAAGAATCAAGAGAAACTAATCATTTCGGAACGAAAATTCTAAAAGAATTTTACGTCGTCATCCCGGATATTACAATGCACATTAATAAAACATTAAACAATTCCTTTCGTTTTCCTGCCAAAAGTGTCTTTGTAGCATTTTTTTTTTATAACCAATTCATTAGTCATATTTCCCCTCACTATAGTTGGTATCTTTTCTATAACTATGGTAGCGTTATCCTCCTCAAGTTTATATTAAAGGTACTTAAGGCTCTATACCTTGAGTTATACATAACCTTATGATGGGAGAAATTTTTTTTATCTTAGTTCTTTCATAAAATTTTTTTTTATCTTAATTGTTTTATTTTTTCATAAACAATTCATTATTCCTATTTCCCGTAACTATAGTTGCTATTTTTACGGGCCTATACCTTGAGTTATACATAACCTTATGATAGGAGACATTTTTTTTATCTTAATTTTTTTTTTCCATAAACAATTCATTAGTCATATTTCCCGTAACTATAGTTGCTTTCTTCTATAACTTGAGTCATACATAACCTTATGATAGAACATCTGTATTTTTTAACTGATGAAATTTAATTTTGTGTTTCGGTTAATAACAGTAAATCATTTTCAATCATTTACTTAAAAAAAAAAAACTCATGACTGCTTCACGTAGACTATTTATATAGTCATCTCAGGCTTTAGTTACCGTCGAGAAATAATCCTCAATATTCATCAAATAAAGACTACTTAGAATTAGAGTTATTATATTTTTTGGGAGAAACCTACAAATATAAAACGAAATAATTGTCACAAATACTTAATAAGAAACTACCAGAGTCACAATGAAGAAACAGATTAAGTGAGAAACCCTTATCAATAAACCGTAACCAACCATGATCTCAGTGGAGTGAAGGAGCCATGAAAGGTGGCAATGAAATATTATTACCTTCACCAGCGACGTTACAGACTTGGATCGAGACACGAAAGAGGACCGAATACAATTTGTTTCTCTGACTTCTTTTATGGATTTTCCATAAAGTGCTGTTAGTGTACCTCACGTCGAGCACTATAGACATTCCTTAATGGCCTTTGTAGTGTCCTTTTAACCCCTAGTTGCAATCTCTTTCAATCCTTTTACTGTACCTCCTTTCACACTTTTTCTGACATCTTCTTGCCCATCCCTTCCTAACAATTGTTTCACAGTGCGCAACTACTTTGAGGTTTTCCTCCTGTTACACCTTTCAAACCATCTCACTTTCCCTTCCACCGCTTGGCCTATGGCCTGAATCCTATATTCTATCCTTCTATTCTTCAAAAACTTTTGCAAGGGTGTGGTATAGACCAACGAAGATTCGACAGAATTTAATCCTATTTTTGGAGAGGACGGAAACCATTCTATCCTTTACCTCAGGAGAGGTTACTGTGTAACAATGATCGATTAACGTTTTACTAAAGGTCAGTTAAGAAGACTCGAACATATCACTCATCAGCACCCCATTAAAGTAATATGGTTCCCCACCGGAATATAGAAACATGAATCGACGTAAAATAATGATCATTTGTATAACATTGGACGTCAGCTTTCAAATCTGACGTCACAATATCTACGACGATGAGGAATACTAGTTCCATTTATTGCTTTCGGAGGAGAAGATTAATGCCAGGCTCCGCCTCAAAATCAACCCAAAAGACCAGTTGCATGAATTCAGCATGAGCAACGGCCATTCCCTCAAGTCTGTCAGTAAATGAAAGAAATTAGGGTGAAAAATAAAAAAAATAGAATAAAGATTAGGAATAAACGAAGGCGACAGAAGCATCAGACCGAGAGATAGACAAATGACAACCATCTCCCCACCCCACCCCCGCCCCACCCCACACACGTTCTTAGAACCGTAACTAATGACACCCTGTTACACCTTCAGTACGGGGAAGCCCTCCCCTCCTCCCTCGGCCATCTTCCCCTAAGCTTCTCGCTGGAGCATGGAGGAGGCTTCAGTGCAATGAACTTCATGAGCGGAGTATGGCTGAAGTTCACTGAACTTGACTGTGTACTGGGAGATCATCTGAGAATCATCAGTGACACCAGAAACCAGACGTCTTCAAATGTTATATACTATTACTTTCTCGGTAGACCATCACATAAACAGAAATCTGCTTTGACGAAGATATGGCTCTTTCGAAATAGTCGTACGTCGTGGCACTGAAAGGCTTTGTTCTGATTAATTCATATTCCAAATGCGTGAAGTTAATTGAAAGATAGAACAGGGCTCCGTTTCTCTCAAATTTCATTTACATAACGAAAGGAAAAAAAATGGTTGGAGTTCCTTGCGAGAGTATGTTTGTCAGTTTTATTTATCTATCTATTTTTTCACCAAATCTGAAACTTATATAATAAAACAAATTTGATTCGTTCTTATTTTTGTTCCATTAGGACGAGGAATGATATATTTTTTTAAGAAATTGTCGTAGAAGGTTTTAAAATCAATGCCATCCTCCTAATTATAAATTATCATCGTTATCATGAGGTTTAATGATAAATAAAACTATTCGTTTTTGAGAAAAAAAAACAAAAAAAAGTTATTGACAATTAATTGTTTTTACATCATTTTTCAGGTTTGTGCAGAGGAACAAAAAAATATTTCTATAGTTTATTTTGAGAAGCTTCAAGTCCAAATGCATCTTATACCTGAGGTCCTGAAAGTAACATTTATTTTTGTTTATTTTATTTCACTTAAAATTTATATATTTATTTATTCATGTATTTATTTTTTGTTGGGGGATATTGGGTTCCAACTTTACTTTGAGTAGGGTAGTATACATACTTGATAATCGTCTAATAGGTTCGAGACCTCGTAGCAGACGACTTACATTTTAATCGTGAACCATAGCCGTTTCATTCTTTGTGGTTATTTGACATAAAATTGCCGTACGGGACACTGTGTTATCTATTCACATACTGGAGCAGAATAACACGAAGAGTGATGCATCCATTCCATGCAATTGAGCTGCTTTAGATGTGACGATAATATTAGAACGAGGAATATTGTAAATTCACAATTTATGTTGTTTCGTAGGAATCCAGACATTTACAATAATAATAATAATAAAATAATAATAATAATAATAATAATAATAATAATAATAATAATAATAATAATAATAATAATAATAATATAATCACGCAGCCTCATGTTATTATATGTTAATATCCTAATAATCTAACTAGCATCTCTTTTGCACCAGCAGTCCTAATATTTATTTATTCTTCTTCTATGTCTTTCCAAGAAGTCCAATGGATCTAACAATTTTAATTCAACACCTCTAAAAAATAGATAAATAAATATGATAAATAGATAAATAAAAAATTGCGGAATATTCACGCCCGCTTCGAATACTTTTCGAACGTCTCGAATTGTACTTGTTCTATTTTCGTTGAACGTCATCTAGAGTGAGAGTCCAAGGCCTTTGTTTACCCATTGTATTCGTGTCAAAGCTCTGGTGAATATATAATTAACTTGGCCATACTTGATTGCAAACTTACTCAAGCTTATCTCTGTGTTTTGCCTGTTCACATAATCCCATATATACGTTCCTTCTTTTTTGATTACTCTCTTTTGCCTCGAATCTTAATCTTTGAATCTTCAAAACAGCCCACGACATGTGGCTTCCTCTTCCCACATAGATAGATTCCAGAAGTAAATGTCTGAAGAGGTCTTGTGGACTACTCTTTATGTTACCAATTAGATGAATTAAAAAAATCAACTTCTAAAAAGAAAGCCCATACTGCTTTATCATACAGCCCATTTGCCTTTAGTTTTTTTTTTTTAAATATGCGTAAGCCTCTATTGACCTTTCATTTTATTTTGGGTCGTTTGACTTTTCTGTTATTTTCTGTAAATAAACAGTGAATAGAAAGAAAGCTATTGAAAAAGAAACCCACAAAATCACTGTGTATTTACATTCAATTTTACTCCAACACTGGATTTCTTTTTCAATCTTTAGAAGAAAACGGAAAGAAGTTTTTGTTTGGTTTAAGAAAGCTATCATTCAGTGACGCGAATAGCTCTGTAATTATGAACAGTAAAAGGAAAAATACATAAAACACCACACACACGCACACACACACATACACAAAAACACACACACACATATATATATATATATGTATATATATAATATATATTATATAGTATATATATATTATATATATTGTTGAATACAGTTTATTTTTCACTTTCGTATCTCCGAATTCGAAATAAAATTGTTAAATAACAACCGCAAAATTAAAGTGTAAGATAACCTAATCTGAAATCATTTCTGCTAGTTTCCAGAGCCCAATTTTGCTATTTGTTTTGATACTTGGTTACGGTCCATGGTTCGCGGACGGTACAAACCGTGGAAATCTGAAAGTGTGAAGGATTAAAAGTGTTATCAGAGAGAGAGAGAGAGAGAGAGAGAGAGAGAGAGAGAGAAGAGAGAGAGAATCTCAAACAGAAAGTTGAGGGTCTAATAGTACAAATGAACTTGTTAACACCTTAGTTGCTTGTAATGAATAAAAGGCTTTATTTGTTCGTTTATCAATCTTTATTCATTGTTAGTGATTTGCCATTCCCGTTTTCTGTTTTCACTCTTTACTATTTACAAATGGTCCCTTAGCTTTTAAGAATCATGCTATGTAATCAATGGTAAAAATCCATGCACCATACGGTTATTTAATAATAATAATAATAATAATAATAATAATAATAATAATAATAATAATAATAATAATAATTCGCATTCTCAACTTGGCGTATAAACTTCGTTTCAGCAGGTAGTGTATAAAGCAGCAGTCCAAAGTTTATTTATTTCTATTATTCCGGCGCTAAGGTAAACCAGCGGTAGTAGAAGTAGTAGTAGTAGCTAAATTAAGCCAGCTTTGTGCTGGCATGGGCTCTTGCTTCACAGTAGACCGTAACTGTTGTTGGATGAAGGATTCTTCTCTACAACATGCCTTTTGGCTCGTGCACGGAATATCTATTCCCGAAAACGGATTCACAAAAGAAAAATGAAGGGGGCGGACCATTTTTGATTGGTCGTTTATATTCCGGAAGCACTAGGTACCCTAACCTCCAAAAGCTCATAGATGGCCCTCAAGGTTAAATTGTATCATCATAAACATTTTGAAGAGCAAAGACCAAGAATCATCAGAACTGTAGAGACTTAAAATGATTGCAAGATCTTTTGGCCGCTTAATTGACGTGTATTCTTGAATAAACACACGGAAGAAATACTTGCTGGAAAGTTGTTAGCTATCAACCTCCAGTTACATGAATCTGAAATGCGCCGAAGTGTCTTCGGCGCAATCGAGTTTTCGGTGGTCTCGGTCTACAGTGTTGTATGACTCGTCTGAGACAACGCCATAGCTTAAAGCCCTGAGCTCCAGAAGTTAGTTACGAGTTTCGAAAGAAGTTTGATAATGGCAGGAAACGGGGGGGGACCTGGGGGCTATTCTCTCTCTCTCTCTCTCTCTCTCTCTCTCTCTCTCTCTTTCTTTCACCACGAGAAGGAGCGAGCGAGCGCTCGTTTCTTACGTTTCTACGGACTCCTTGATGATGACTTTAACGAGCGCAAAACGCACCGTTTCTGCCGTCAACAAAAGCTCTCGGGGTTAACGAGGGGGGCGGGAGGGAGGGAGGGGGGCGGGAGGGAGGGAGGGGAGGGGGCAACTTACAGCAGCAGCAGCGGGACCGAATTACGGTTAATGACTAAATGATCCCACGAGGGGGGAAAGGCGAAGGTTGTTGGTACTGTTATGTAATGATTGATTCTGCAAACCTATTCCCCCTTCCTCCCTTTTTCTCCACCCATCCACTCGTCACCCCTACCTACACCCGTCCCTTCTCCTTGACTCTAAAACCAGCGAATGATTAATGTCCGGATTACACTTTCTGATACATTTGACGAGATCTCTGATATATATGTAATGTCCATCTTTACTGGGGAATGTTTCATTCCCAAAATCCTACAGACTGGAATAGCTAAAGATTATACTTTTTGATACATTCCACGAAATCTCTGATATATGCATTACTATCTTTACTGGGGAATGTTTCAGTCTCCAAAATCCTATAGACAGGAATGGCTACAGATTATACTTTTAGATACATTCCACGAAATCTCTGATTATGCAATGTCCATCTTAACTGGGGAATGTTTCAGTCCCCAAAATCCTACAGACTGGAATAGCTACAGATTTTTTTTTTCAAATCTTTCGTTATTAGCCCATGAACAACGATACTTTTCCTTTACCAAATTGCATGACCAAAAGATATGTACGAGATTATTAAAAAAAATCTCCTTAATCTTGGGTTAAGTCCTTTTGGGCAAGATTAATTTAAAGTTAAATCCTTTGTAATAGAAGATTTCAGGTAATCTCTTATTTAAACCTATTTAAAAAATGGAAGTATGTCACTATAGTAGATTCACATCAACCACGCATATGATATCTAGGCCCGTCCCTTACGACGCTCCTGATTAGCTGTTGATAAGCCAGTCACAGGGCTGGAAACTCTCGGTCTCTCTCGAGAGTTCACATACGTTCCACCTCTCCTAAGGGATACGTTTAAAAGAAGTATCCCTCAGGAGAGGTGGAAAATACATTCTGCCTATGTAAACTTTCAAGAGAGACAGTGTTTCCAGCCCTGATTGCCTTATCAACAGCCAATCAGGAGCGTCGTAAGGGACGGGCCTAGACATCACCTGCACGGTTGATGTGAATCTACTATAGTAGAAGCATTCAGTTATGAGCTTAAATCAGTAACTGTATTAATACTGAGGTGAGGGTATATAATAAATCCAATCATGACGTTCAGCACATGGATTGCTTTAAATTTTGAACTCTGATATTACCATAATAATGCATTTTCCTTCTCTTTTCATAACGAGGAACTGAGACATTTATGCTATACTCGAAACGAATCACTACTAATTCTCCAGCATTTCTATCCCTATGTACAAAGATTTAGAAATCGCTCATTTAACGTACGTTCTTCTACAATGCACGGCATACCGTAAGGATAGCATTTTGACCTCGAACATTTTATAAGTGACTAAACTTAGTAAGCTAAATGTGATTATGTAACTAAAGGCAGACTCCAAGAGGGATATCGATTTGCTTGATATTCTCCTATTTTCTCTGAAATTGTATCATTTAAGTTAAAGGTATATCTTAGTTTTACGAGATTACTGAGCTGATTAATTAGCAGCTCTCCTAGGGCTGCCCGAGGGATCAGATATATTTTACGTGGCTGGGAACCAATATGGTCACCTAGCAACGGGACCTACTACAGCTTACTGTGGGATCCGAACCACATCGAAAAATGAATTTCTATCACCAGAAATAAATTCCTCTGATTCCTTGTTGGCACAGCGGGGAATCGAACCCGAACCCTGATATCGGTAGTCAAGCATGTAAGTGACTCGTCCAACGAGAAACTAATTGGCGCCTAAATTGTAATGAAGTATTATTATTATTATTATTATTAGCACTTTACCCATCCTTACTAAAAGCATATTCATCTGTTGCTTCATATAAGTGACTCGCTAGTGTTTTTTAACTATTATGCATGATAAATTCGTAAAGTTACTAAGTCTACGGGCATAACCTGCCCCGTTTCAGGGAATCCCTTCTCACCCCCACTTTCGAAGCGGGGGAGGTAAGATGAAACCCCATTATAAACCATCTGAGGAGTCCCCACTATATCCCAGAAAAGTTTCATGCTCATCGGACCAGCCGTATGGCCGTGATTGAATGACAGACGGAAGGACGGACATAACGCCCGTTATAGTATAGCAAGATTATCCAGAATATGAGACCTATTCATTCATATGGAACATGAAAAAAGGGGCAATTGACTTGGAATTCAAGCTTCCTAAGAGCATGGTAAAGTTACAGAAAGAAAAGATTCCACTTATTAAAAAAAGATAAAAATAAAACAAATAAAGGGATTCTGACCAATTAACTTGACACTGACTACCAATAACTTTCAGCTGAAATTGCCCTATTGTAATTAAGCTGTAATATTATGCAATAACTAATATAAATTACCATCCAAACTATTAGCTGGCCTCTCTTGCCAAGAACGACGCAATATTTGAGCAATTTTATAATTGGAGCTTAGTAATAATAAATTCAAATATATGATATTGCGCTAATTTTCCTTGTCTCTAAGATTCTGTGATATTGAAACTCGAGGTCATCACGGGACAGTGTTGCATACAGAGAAAAAAAACTAGGCCTAAAAGGGGTTGACTTTAAGTGATCCCAGGTCAAACTATGAAGTGAAATAAATCTTTCATTTCACGACGTCAATTGGCTGTCATCAAAGTTTTAATTTTGTATGTAGCGAAATCAAAAAGAACTTATTTTTATTTCCATTCTTTTATACAGTGGTTCCTAACCTTTTTTGGTCCATTCATCCTTTCACCATATATCAGAATGTCATTCCCCCTCAGCCCCCCCAAAACCAGCCCCTACTTTCCAAAATTGTCTGCTTCCCCAAACAATATGCGGCAAAATGCTAACACAAACACACAAGCGCAGCGTGATCTCTCAGTAGTGAGGACCGATGCACACTGCCGTTTTACATGGTCCTAGAGCCAGTTTGAGCACAGCCAATCTATGGTCACAATTCCCCCTCTGGAACTGGAATTCACTCCCATGGGGGAATCCCCTACCCTCGGTTGAAAACGAATGTACAACCTAAACTCCCAGTCTGTTGCATGAAGGACATGGAAATTCTGTGCCAAAACGCCCCAAGTTATCAGCAAGATTGGATTCATTATAATTATCTTTCCTGAAAGCTGTCAAGGGTAACTGTGAAATATTGAAAACTTTCTCAACTGGATCATTCTGTTATATTTGGAACAGACTACGTGACCTCGCATTCTAGAAACTTGGTCTGTAATTACTGCAAATTATCCAAGCTGACTCCAGATTATCCAAACTTACACTAGATTATCCGGACTACATTTAAAACGACATAAAATGGTGTTTGCAAGTCTTTATGAAAGATTTGCGTTAATAAACATTTTACACGAAATTTCAAGAAGTGTAATCGAATGCCAGCAAGGAATTGTAGTGTGTTCTGTAAGGAAACGGAGGATGGTTGAATGACCAATACAAAAACATTTGAATATCAAAAGCTGGTTGGTATTATTGCGGATAAAAAATACTGAACATTAACCAATATGGATGCATTCTTATAAGTTGAAACACTGAAGTTTTATGAAGAAAAATAAACTATTTAAAAAAGTGAAAGTTTTCCCACAGTTCTGATTAAGTTACGATATGATATCACTTGAATCTAAAAGTATGCATAAGAGTGGTGTTTCTGATAAGCTTTTCTCATAACATTCTACCGGAGAGAGAGAGAGAGAGAGAGAGAGAGAGAGAGAGAGAGAGAGAGAGAGAGAGAGAGAGAATATACTTTTTATTATAGAAACGTACTGTACATTCGAGAGCGTTAAAAAGCCAAATTCCCGCAAATGACAGCAATTCCACGCAACAGGATATGCGCTATTCCGCAGATGGTAATGGTCAACAGCAGAGCTTATTTTCACACTGCTAAGTAGGACTGCTAAAAGGAAAGTTAATGTTTGTTGGGGGGAGGTGGGGGAGGGTTCACGGTCTCTCCAACTCGTGAAGATTACCAAGAAAACGTTTTCCATTTCTTGGCTTTTTCACCTGCTGTTTGTGAGCCTGTGAGCGTGTGTATGTGTGTGTATGTGTATATATATGTGTGTGCATGTATGTATGTTAATCGTTTGTTACTTAATTCTACCTCTGTCAGTGTCTTTTTATGGACATTATGTCCATCTTTCAAATAACTTTCTATATTTTCTTAAGATGGGTCCCTCTTAGCAAGTCGGTATGACCTTACTGTCCTGCACCATCTGAAATAATAATAATAATAATAATAATAATAATAATAATAATAATAATAATAATAATAATAATGGTTACTATTTATTATTATTATTATTATTATTATTATTATTATTATTATTATTTTATTATTATTATTATTATTATTATTATCATTATTATTATTATCCATAAAACACCTCGTTCATCTGAATGTGATGATCAGATGCTGAAAGGCATACTTAGATAATAAGTGCTTTAAGAAGGAGCTTTTGGATAAGCTATAGAAATAAAAGTAGTTCTTTCCCAAAATAGAAAGGAAAGCTACGGGCTGATAAAGTCTTAAAAAGCGTAATAAATGGGACAAGGTCTTGTCTCATTAGAGATCTGCAGGATACAGAGAATTCGCACCAAGGCTGTACAGAGAAATGATTGCTTTCAGCATTAGTAACGCTGAGGTGTAAATGCGAATATACAAGAAACGGTATTCAGATCTGGGAATCACAGTCTGACTTTCCAAATGGTGCTGACTTATGCGAAGAAATGCTTTGCTGGTTGGATAACATTTTTCACTCTGCTTCAGTAGGGAAATATAAGTAATAATGATATCAACAAATATTATTATTATTATTTTGCTCTATCACAGTCCTCCAATTCGACTGGGTGGTATTTATAGTGTGGGGTTCAGGGTTGCATCCTGCGTCCTTAGGAGTCCATCACTTTTCTTACTATGTGCGCCGTTTCTAGGATCACACTCTTCTGCATGAGTCCTGGAGCTACTTCAGCATCTAGTTTTTCCAGATTCCTTTTCAGGGATCTTGGGATCGTTACCTAGTGTTCCTATGATTATGGGTACAATTTCCAGTGGCATATCCCATATCCTTCTTATTTCTATTTTCAGGTCTTGATACTTATCCATTTTTTCCCTTTCTTCTCTTCAACTCTGGTGTCCCATGGTATTGCGACGTCAATGAGTGATACTTTCTTCTTGATTTTGTCAATCAACGTCACGTCTGGTCTATTTGCAGGTATCACCCTATCTGTTCTGATGCTATAGTCCCAGAGGATCTTTGCCTGATCGTTTTCTATCACTCCCTCAGGTTGGTGTTCGTACCACTTATTACTGCAAGGTAGCTGGTGTTTCTTGTACAGGCTCCAGTGGAGGGCTTTTGCTACTGAATCATGCCTCTTTTTGTACTGGTTCTGTGCAAGTGCCGGACATTCGCTTGCTATGTGGTTTATGGTTTCATTTTTCGTTTTGCACTTCCTACATGGGTGAGATGTTATTTCCATCTATCGTTCTTTAGACATGTCTGGTTCTTAGGGCCTGATCTTGTGCCGCTGTTATCATTCCTTCAGTTTCCTTCTTGAGCTCTCCCCTCAGTAGCCATTGCCACGTGTCATCGCTGGCTAGTTCTTTAGTCTGTCTCATGTATTGTCCGTGCATTGGTTTGTTATGCCATTCCTCTCTTCTGCTTGTCTTTCTCCTGTCTCTGTATATTTCCGAGTCTTCGTCTACTTTTATCAGTCCTTCTTCCCATGCACTCTTGAGCCACTCGTCTTCACTGGTTTTCATATATTGCCCCAGTGCTCTGTTCTCGATGTTGACGCAGTCCTCTATGCTTAGTAGTCCCCTCCCTCCCTCCTTTCGTGTTATGCATAGTCTGTCCGTATTTGCTCTTGGGTGTAGTGCTTTGTGAAATGTCATATATTTCCTCGTTTTCTGGTCTATGCTGCGGAGTTCTGCCTTCGTCCATTCAACTATTCCTGCGCTGTATTTGATTACTGGCACTGCCCATGTGTTTATGGCTTTTATCATATTTCCCGCATTGTGTTTTGACTTGAGTATTGCCTTGAATCTCTGCATATATTCTTTCCTGATCGTGTCCTTCATCTCTTGGTGTTTTATATCCCCTCCTTCCATTATTCCCAGGTATCTGTATCCCGTCTCATCTATGTGTTTGATGTTGCTCCCATCTGGTAGCTTTATCCCTTCAGTCCTTGTTACTTTGCCCTCTTGTATGTTGACTATGGCATATTTTTCTATTCCAAACTCCATCCTGATGTCCTCAGACAATCCTTACAGTCTGGATTAGGATATCTATTTCCTTGATGCTCTTACCATACAGCTTGATGTCGTCCATGAAAATCAGATGGTTGATTCTGTTGCCTCTTTTCTTGAGTTGGTACCCGGCATCCATCTTCTGTAGTACTTTTGTCATGGGAATCATGGCTACTACGAAGAGTAGTGGGGACAGTGAGTCGCCCTGGAAGATCCCTCTCCTGATATTAACCTCTGCTAGTCTTATTCCAGAGCTTGTAAGTATTGTATTCCAGTTGCGCATTGTATTTTTGAGGAAGCTGATGGTGTTTTCCTCTGCCCCATATATTTTCAGGCATTCTATTAGCCATGTGTGTGGTATGTCGAAGGCTTTGTCCCATGGTATTGCGACATCAATGAGTGATACTTTCTTCTTGACTTTGTCAATCAATGTCACGTCTGGTCTGTTTGCACGTATCACCCTATCCGTTCTGATACCATAGTCCCAGAGGATCTTTGCCTGATCGTTTTCTATCACTCCTTCAGGTTGGTGCTCGTACCACTTATTACTGCAAGGTAGCTGATGTTTCTTGCACAGGCTCCAGTGGAGGGCTTTTGCCACTGAATCATGCCTCTTTTTGTACTGGTTCTGTGCAAGTGCTGGGCATTCACTTGCTATGTGGTTTATGGTTTCATTTTTCGTATTGTACTTCCTACATATGGGAGAGATGTTATTTCCGTCTATCGTTCTTTGAACATATCTGGTTCTTAGGGCCTGATCTTGTGCCGCTGTTATCATTCCTTCAGTTTCCTTCTTTAGCTCTCCCCTCTGTAGCCATTGCCAATTGTCATCGCTGGCTAGTTCTTTAGTCTGTCTCATGTATTGTCCGTACATTGGTTTGTCGTGCCAGTCCTCTGTTCTGTCTGTCTTTCTCTTGTCTCTGTATATTTCTGGGTCTTCGTCTGCTTTTATTAGTCCTTCTTCCCATGCACTCTTTAGCCACTCGTCTTCACTGGTTTTCAGTGCTCTATTTTCGATGTTGACGCAGTCCTCTATACTTAGTAGTCCTCTCCCTCCTTCCTTTCGTGTTATATATAGTCTGTCCGTATTTGCTCTTGGGTGTAGTGCTTTGTGTATTGTCATATGTTTCCTGGTTTTCTGATCTATGCTGCGGAGTTCTGCCTTCGTCCATTCCACTATTCCTGCGCTGTATCTGATTACTGGCACTGCCCATGTGTTTATGGCTTTTATCATATTTCCGTCATTGAGTTTTGACTTGAGTATCGCCTTGAGTCTCTGCATATATTCTTTCCTGATCGTGTCCTTCATTTCTTGGTGTTTTATATCCCCTCCTTCCATTATTCCCAGGTATTTGTATCCTGTCTCATCTATGTGTTTGATGTTGTTCCCATCTGGTAGCTTTATCCCTTCAGTTCTCGTTACTTTGCCTTTTTTTATGTTGACTAAGGCGCATTTTTCTATTCCAAACTCCATCCTGATGTCCCCAGATACAATCCTTACAGTCTGGATTAGGGTATCTATTTCCTTGATGCTCTTACCATACAGCTTGATGTCGTCCATGAAAATCAGATGGTTGATTCTGTTGCCTCTTTTCTTGAGTTGGTACCCGGCATCCATCTTCTGTAGTACTTTTGTCATGGGAATCATGGCTACTACGAAGAGTAGTGGGGACAGTGAGTCGCCCTGGAAGATCCCTCTCCTGATATTAACCTCTGCTAGTCTTATTCCAGAGCTTGTAAGTATTGTATTCCAGTTGCGCATTGTATTTTTGAGGAAGCTGATGGTGTTTTCCTCTGCCCCATATATTTTCAGGCATTCTATTAGCCATGTGTGTGGTATCATGTCGAAGGCTTTCTTATAGTCTATCCATGCCATGCTTAGGTTGGTTTTCCTTCTCTTACTGTTCTTCATTACCATTTTGTCTATCAGGAGCTGGTCTTTTGTGCCCCTACACTTCCTTCTGCAGCCTTTCTGTTGGTGCGGGATGGTGTTTGTCTCCTCTAGGTAGTTGTATAGCCTTTCACTGATGATTCCTGTTAGTAACTTCCAC
>NC_087200.1:9849673-9864673 GCF_015104395.2 Macrobrachium nipponense | reverse complement strand
TATATAAATAAAGATATTAAATATAAATAAGATATATATATATATATATAATAACATATATATATTATATATATATATATATATATATATATATGTAATATATATATATATATTAATAATTAATATATATAGTATATATATAACCATATATATAATATATATATATATATAAATATATGTATTATATATAATATTATAATATATATATATATTATATATTATATATATATATATAAAATATTATATAAATATAAGACAGACAGACGAGAGAGGGAGGACAAGTCGCTTGGCGACCGAGAAGAGAGAAAGAAAAGTCTCGAAGCCGCAGGTTGCTTAGAAAGAAGAGATGAGATTTTATTTGTTGTTTGCCTGACGCTCGAGTTTACACGTTTACCAGATGAATAATGAGGATCACATCTTCATAACATATATATAGATATATATATCTATATAAATATATATATACTATAGATATAGATAGATATATGATAGATATATATATATATATATAATATACATATATAGATATATACATATATATATATATATATATATAAGATATTTATATATATATATGATATATATATAAAGATACAGACGATATATATATATATATATATATATATATATATATATATATATATATATATATATTATATAGTATTATATAGATATATTTTTTTATATATATATATATATATACATTACATATATATATATATAGATATATATATATATGTAAGATTTTATGTTATATCTATATAGATATATATATAGATATGATATATCTATATATGTATATATATATATATCTATATATATATATATATATATATATCTATAGTATATATATATATACATAAGATATAGATATATATAAGATTATATATATATATATACTATATATATCTTTATATACATATTATATCCTATATATATATATTCTATAGGAATATATATATATCTAGATATAGCTATATATATATATATCTATATGTATATATATATATAATATATATATATATGTATATTCTATCGATATATATATATATCTATATATATATATATATATATATATATATATATATTAAAATATATATATATATATATATTATGATATATATATATAATATCATATATATATGTATGTATCTATATATATATATATACTATATATATATATATATATATATTATAATATATATATAGATACATATATATATAATATACTATATATATACATATATATATATATATTATAGATATATATATATATATATATTATAATATCAAGATCAAGATTGTTCTTCCTTGGATAACCTACGCAATGTAGGAGGAAATTTCATCCAAGAATGAAAAACACTAGAATTTCTGGGCACAATGCGGGTGTGCAGTAGTCCTAAGTTCCCTCTAACAATGGCCATCGTAAAACTGATAGCCTATCTTTCGTCCCTTTGTTGTGGTGAGGAAATCCATTTCCTTCGGTCATTATATATGCTAGTGTTGGGGCAGACGACTTTAACAAGAAGTTTGATAACAGAAATCAATAGATCTATCAATTTCATCACACAGTGTTAAACGAGTATCGGTACATTATCAAACGTGACGTTTCCTCTATCGTCTTTATTCCCTACGTTTGAAGAGACGTGACCAACGGATTTCTTAACGGTAGGTTGTGCCACGTAGCGATAATGAATCCGTCAGTCTCTGACAGAGGCTGAACTGCGACGCACTAGCTTTATGGAGCAACTATACCCATTATTAGTGGAGATACCAAGCTGTCGACAATACTTTAGGCCAAACAACGTTGCCTTAGTCCGTCTATTTTGTATTGCTGAGTTTGTTCGAAATATTCATTTGCTCGTTAATTTCACATTTCTCTTTGATCTTGTCTCTTGAATTGAGGCGTGCTACGTCGTTTCAGACAGACTGCCTTTTGGGCTTGTTCTAAACAAATGATCACTCGTTTGGCGAGAAACAAAAATGACAAGGTCCCATCGTGTAAAGAACATTACCTGCTCTCACGTCAGACAAGCTTAGATAGAGAAGCAGCCTTCATGGCCAACGGCTTCCGAAACCAGAATTCTCAATGTCTTGATCCAAGAAGCTGAGGAATGGAAGACGTGGACGCTTGCCAGAATTGAAGTGATGTCATGAAGCGTCTTGCTTCCACTTGCTTGTTTTATTTCCATCATTCTGTGGAATGTGCGTGTGATTTCACATCCACACGATGACTTTTTTTTTGTAGTAGAGGAAACGTTCGAGAAAAACATATATTATTTATGTGCGGTCCCTAATATGTTTATGGTTTTATATTCACAGAACGAATATATATTATTATTGGCATGCGATCCCTAATATGCTTATGGACTTTTTTGTCTTTTTCATGAAAATGATGCGTCATTGTTGTGCCTGAAACCTGATGACCTGTGTTTAGAGAGTAAATTACAACGGAATGTGTGTATTTGTCGGAGAGAGAGAGAGAGAGAGAGAGAGAGAGAGAGAGAGAGACTGTCTACAAAACGAGTGACAGATCTACTGTATGCTGTGTATACTTTCGATCTTTCAGTAAGTTTATTCACACATCAAAGGCATTCAAAGACTGTTCCTACAATACCTTAGGTAAACTTCAACATTCAAAGAAAACTTGTAATTCACATTCCTATTTTGAAAATGTTGTCTCGATGACTGTTGGGTTTATTAGGTCTACAGAAATAGTTACATTGACCAGCCTGACGAGCTTGTTAACGAGCTCCCATTGAAGGCACCGCAAACCTTATCACGCCGTACTTTGAACTAAGCAATGTGAAAATGAAAATCAGTTAAAATCACATGGATTACGAATTATACCAATTCATAAAAGGGATCATATTTATATCACCACAAGGAAAACAGTGCTAGCTGTGAATTCGCAAACTTCTCGACATACATGACATTATAAATAAAAAAAGGAAAAGGAAGTAAATCACTAGTTGGTAACATTACGCTGAGTCTGAAATTCTGGACGATAGAAAAAGAATCATGTAGCGTCAGATTTGAGCATCACTGTACGTAGTTTAATTTTCATTGTTTATATATATATATATATACATGAACCGCCACGATAGTTGATGGTTAGTAATGCTCAGCCACCAGGAGTGCACAAAAATTCTGATTTTGTCCCTTATTATATATATATATATATATATATATATATATATATATATATATATATATATATATATATATATATATATATATATATATATTTATATATATAGTATAATCATGCAGCAAAGGAACTGAGCTGACCATGATGACGGGGAACCCAAATAGGCCTAAGAAAACTATACCTAAAATCTGAATAACCCCATTACTTTGTTGCCACATTCTTCGTGACCTAAGGCGATGGATATCACAAAAGGCAGGAAAGCCCAGGCACAGGAGACAGATCTGGAGGGTACGCCAAAACCTGACAAATCACGGAAAATCGGAAGTAGGAGTGTTTTTCTCAATCGGTACAAAAAGCGAGTGACGAAATAATACGCATCGTTGGATAGTCTTCGGTTTGGACGAACTACCACTGATGATGTGAACATCATTGCGAGAGCGCCTGATTCTAGTGCCACCCAACGCTGATCTAGGCTAGGGTTTTTTTTTTTTATTGAACTTATTATTGCATTCTCAGCAACAGTGATGGTTACAGTCAGAATGAGTTCGCCCGTATTATTCTCGGCGACAAAAAAGAAAGAAGAAGGAAAATAAACTTTTACAGACGAAAAAAGCGTTGCGTGTATGTGATCGAGCTTTTTCGAGTGGATCCATATGCAATATGTCTTCAAATTGTAATGCAATGGTTAGCATTGTATCATAATGGTACTCGCTTTATATACCGTTTGAGAAAAGGCTCCTACTTTACTTTTCACTTTCTTCTTAATTCATCAGGTTACGGTTTAAAAGACTCAGCATCCTCCGAGTTTTTCGTAGAAAGTTAGCTACGAGAGGTGTCTAGGGGTTTACTTTCTTTCTGATTTACTTTCTTTACGGTTGCACCATAAAGAAAGTAAACCACTAGGCTTCAGCCTCTTCCAGAGCCTGATCGTCAATATGGTTACGTGGCAACCTGCTGCTAAAAGATCAAGCGCACTGATAACCGACTGGCAGGTTGGCAGAGCCAGATAATGAAACCTTCAGACCCAAGAGCCCTTGGTCACGCCTCTCTCAAGCGCAGGGAACAAAGATGATACCAAGAAAGTCGCGTTTAATAGTGTACGATTCAATTGACTGATTTATTGGTATCTGTGACCTTGCGTCGCAGCGAATGTAGGCACTGGTATGTGGTTATATATATATATATATATATATATATATATATATATATATATATATATATATATATATATATATATATATATATATATATATATATATATATATATATATATATATATATATGTATGTATATGTGTGTGTGTGTGTGTGTGTGTGTATATATATATATATACATATATATATATATATATATATATATATATATATATATATATATATATATATATGTGTGTGTGTATACCGCTTTAAAGTCGTGCTCCAAAACTAGAACGTAATAGGACGAAACGAAAAATATATATATCCTGACCAAAAGAAAATCTTCTAAATTAATGAGCTCCGGGAACGAGTTGTAGCCTTCGTGTTGAGATTATCTAGTCCGTAGAAGTGTTCGTATCTTCACGAAGATTCTTAGTGAGTCAGAAGCAACGGGGATGCATTATTATTAAAGTTGGATTACTAGCGTTTTGTAGGGTTGAGCTCTACAGATCACCAGTTTATTCACTGACACAATTACAGGCAAGTTATGGAATCCCAAAGATAAAAGATCCCAGAACAGAACATAAATTGTGAGATTAAAATTATTTTTACTTAGATATATAAAATATCTCAGCGGTTTTCATGACTCGGACATTTAAGAAAGGAAACGAAAGCAGTAGAAACAACAAGTTTAACATTTTGGTGAAAGCAAAGACGAGAGAGGGAGAGAGAGAGAGAGAGAGAGAGAGAGAGAGAGAGAGAGAGACCTTACCTTACCTTACAGACCTTACAGTTCGTTCGGGTTGCCCCAGGTCCCTCAGTGTGAGGCGCCTCTAATGTCTACCAGAGAGTTGCTAGTACATCTTCCGGTATATTTTGCATCTTCCAATCTTGGATGGTCTGGGATGCAGTTTAGATATTTGTCGAGCTTATTCTTAAACACATCTACGCTCACTCCTGATATATTCCTCAGATGAGCTGGCAACGCATTGAATAGACGCTGCATTATCGATGCTGGTGCGTAGTGGATTAATGTCCTGTGTGCTTTCCTTATTTTTCCTGGTATAGTTTTGGGCACTATTAATCTACCTCTGCTTGCTCTTTCTGATATTTTTAGTTCCATGATATTTTCTGTTATTCCTTCTATCTGTTTCCATGCCTGAATTATCATGTAGCGTTCTCTTCTCCTTTCTAGACTATATAATTTTAAGGATTGTAGTCTTTCCCAGTAGTCTAGGTCCTTAACTTCTTCTATTCTAGCTGTAAAGGACCTTTGTACACTCTCTATTTGTGCAATATCCTTTTGATAGTGTGGGTACCATATCATATTGCAATATTCAAGTGGACTACGAACATATGTTTTATAAAGCATAATCATGTGTTCAGCTTTTCTGTTTGAAGTGCCGTAACAACATTCCCATTTTTGCTTTACATTTTGCCAACAGAATTGCTATTTGATCATTGCATAACATGTTCCTATTCATCATCACACCAAGGTCTTTAACTGCTTCCTTATTTGTGATTATCTCATTATTAGGTCCCCTATATGCATATAGCTTTCCTTCTCTGTCTCCATAATTTATTGATTCAAATTTATCAGAGTTAAATACCATCCTATTTTCCTCTGCCCAATCATATACTTTGTTAAGGTCTCTTTGTAGAGCGTTCCTATCTTCATCACAAGTAATTTCTCTACTTATTCTTGTGTCATCAGCGAAACTACTCACTACCGAATCCTTAACATTACTGTCTATGTCTTCAATCGTAATAGCAAACAATATTGCAGCTAGCACCGTACCTTGTGGCACACCGGATATTACCTTGGTTTCATCCGATTTCTCATCGTTTGCAATAACTATCTGTTTTCTGTTGTGTAAAAATTCTTTTAACCATCTTCCTACTTTATCTACGATATTGTGTTTTCTAATTTTCTTCGCTAATATATTATGGTCTACTTTGTCAAAAGCTTTTGCAAAGTCTAGATAAACCACATCTGTTTCATTTCCGCTTTTCATATTTTTGAATATGTTCTCACGGTGGACTAACAGTTGGGTTTGTGTACTTTTTCCGGGTACGAACCGTGTTGTCCTATATTAAACAAATTATTTTTTATTAAATGTTTCATAATATTTTTCTTCATTACCCTTTCATACACTTTCATAATATGTGATGTTAGACTCACAAGGCCTATAAGTTACTTGCCTCTAGTCTTGATCCACTTTTGAAAGTAGGGGTGATATATGCTAATTTGTGCTCATCATAAATCTTGCCTGTATCTACACTTTGTCTTAATAATATTGCAAGTGGCTTTGCGATAGAATGAACTACTTTCTTTAACAAAATAGCAGGGACTCCATCCGGCCCTGCAGCAGCTCCATTTTTAATTTCATTAATTGCCTGCACAATATCAGCTTCATTAATTTCTATGTCAGCTAAATATTCACTATTTTCGTCCCTTACTTCTATATCATTATCTTCATTATCTATCTAGGGGTGAATTCTCTCTTATATCGTTCTGCCAGTATGTTGCAAATTTCCCTTTCCTTTTTTTCATTCGTTAATCTCCCTTCAATTCTCAGAGGGCCTATTTCTATTCTTCTTTTATTCATCTTCTTCGCATATGAGTATAATAGTTTGGGGTTTTGCTTGATATTTAATAGGGTTTTTTCTTCCAAGTCCCGTTTTTCATTTTCTTTTGATTGTAATAATCTTTGTTCTTGCATTTTCTATCTTACTTTTTAGTTCTATAACTTTCCATGCATTTTTTTCTTTTGCAAGACCTTTTTTCCACTTTCTGATTTTCTGGAACAAGATCCTTCTGTCTCTTGGTATGCATGAATGATGTTTACTTTTCTTCTTCGGTATATATTTATCCACTATTTTCTCCAATATTTTATATAATATCTCCGTATTTACCCTTATGTCATCACTTACGAGAGAGAGAGAGAGAGAGAGAGAGAGAGAGAGAGAGAGAGAGAGAGAGAGAGAGAGAGAGAGAGAGAGATTTTGTGATGGAAGAGTAAAATTAGATGTCGACTCATCTGATGAAAATCCTTATACTTATTACCACGGAGAAACTCTGTCCAAAGGCACACATGTACATATAAGTGCAAATACACTAAAGATCAACCGAACAGCCAAACAAAATGTCGATTTGCAAGCACTTAAACAAGTCGTTCATTATTTTCGCTTTCTAATTGCTTTTCAGAGTCAACGAAAATGGACTTCATTCCGATAAAACATGGATGTGGAAAGGACTGTACAATGCCACGCTGGTCTGCTTTCTCCCATCAGGAAAAAAAATGTATGAAGGGAATCTCACATTCAAACAAGACTGGTCATACGATTTCACAGATCCGTAACGACCTCCGCGGCAGATGTTTATTGGGGGGGAAATGAATGAAACCCTGGCAGAAATGCTTTATCCCACGCTAACCACAAGTGCAGGTAAGCATTCAAACGCTGGCAATTATTAGAAAATACCAGAAAAAAATCGCGAAAAGAAAAAAAAAAAAAACGAAACCAGCCTGGCAACGTTTTTGTCCGCGTCGGTCATTGGTGGCTAGCTGCTGTGAGGAGCTGCGTCTAGAGACTGTCAGCATCCAGTCGAAAGAAGAAGAAGAAGCTCAAGACTCAAAGGAGACTGGGGCTGCTGGAGCGGATGAAAGGATGCTGCCGCTGCTAAGGTAGACAGACAGACACGGCTGGAGAAAGTTCGATGGGTTGATACCAGAAGCCGCCCTTTCATTATCGCTAGCAGGAGAGTCTGACGCTTTCTGGCTCCACCCCATCGCCTGTGCTTTTCCACTGATGACCAGACGGTGCCTGCCCCAGCCACAGAGAGAGAGAGAGAGAGAGAGAGAGAGAGAGAGAGAGAGAGAGAGAGAGAGAGAGAGAGAGAGAGAGAATACTCACAGCATCTTAAAATTATTTTCTCCGCTTCTTTCAGGATAACTTAGTGAAAGTCTTTGTGGCTACAAAGCACACATACTAGCATTAAAGTATTTTATCTGAGTTTCCTTAAGCTGTATGCGTAACATGTATTCTTTATCACTCAGTTATATGTCAAATCCATATACTACATAACGTGATTACTCCCTCGTGCAAGCAGCGGCACCACATGACTACAGCACGACAAAGTTATCAAATGGGAGTAAATGTTGATAAAAACAGAAGATGAAACTGCACAGTTTACGACTGACTGATTGAAATCAACTTCAGACTATTATGGAAGCACAAATCAGAGAAGAAGGGAAGATCAACATGTCTAAAGATTGCTAAAGAATTCATCTACCAATCAGGATTAGATTCACGAAAGGCCTCACTTTCTGGAAGATCTAAACTGGTTTATTCATTTCTGTTCTCGTTTGTAAGTATCGGTCCGTCAAACGTGTGATCTCTTGCATTCGGTAAAAAGACAAAATAAGTATTCTATTGGCTTTTGAAATGGTATAAAATACGAAATAATTCATTTACTTTTTGCTTAGCTAAACAGTTGCACAGTTTAATCATAAAAAAAATGTAATTTATTTCATTTTTTTTACGAGTTATTAGCCTTAGCGTAACCTACAATTCCTCTCATAATACGAACACTATCTGTTCCGTTTATCTAAAGATTTTAACTACTACAGAGACATTCTATCCTTTTTATTCTTTTATATAATTTTCTAATGATAACAATGATGGTTGGGTTTCATCACGAATGCTTTTGTGAAAGACGGGAAGATAAAAAAATGAACATAAATCTTTCACACCTGGCGTCGCCATGGGTCCTGACCAACAGAGGTAGTTATGTTCAGGACCACCTGGTCCTGGTCAGTCCTCTGCCTAAAATGTAGTGAATAGGATATTTCTTTTACCTAAAGATTAGTTAGCGTCTTTCAGGACAACAGTTTAGTGAATCTAATGGAGTTTGTTGTTTCAGGTCTGTCTGTCTGTCTGTCTGTCTGTCTGTCTGTTTCTGTCTCTCTCTGTCTGCCTCTCTCTCCTCTCTCTCTCTCTCTCTCTCTCTCTCTCCCAGCAATGTCTACCCAAAGAGTTGCATCCAAAATAGACAGCTAATTATTTTCAAAATAACAACTGCTATCTTTGCAAAATATTTACTAGATTTCGGGATGTGAGTATAGCTCAAGAATTCGCGTGACAATAACGGAAGACAAGGTCTTAAGTAGGAGGGGATGGAGGGTAAACACTCCAGAAAGACAATGAAACCATTGCCATATGAAAGTGAAAACGATCTGCATACATGAGCTTATCAGTGACTGAACAGAGGGACCCTCGAATTGGACGCGTTAAGGTGAACTAGTTAATTTTGTTAAATACCCGGAAGTATCAGTCTTTCACCTTGTTCCCACTGTCCCTAATAATAATAATTATAATAATAATAATTATACATTTTTACAAATGAATTTCCTATACATTAACAAGCCTTCTCTATGATAAGGCTGCAACTCTCTCTCTCTCTCTCTCTCTCAACAAACTCCGCTCCGCTCGTCTCTCTCTCGTCTCTCTCTCTCTCTCGGTGTGTGTACGCGGCAGAACGATAGTAATAAAAGTGTAAGTTATTATTGTAAAAAAAAAAAAAAAAAATGTATTAGAGCACGTTTTGGAAAAGACGTGATCCTGAACAGTGTACTTGATATAATTATGAAGTCATTTCCTTTCAGGAATAAAATGATTATACGACACTGAGGTAATTCCTTCCTCTCCAGAAACGTATGTTTTCATACGTACAGTCATCTGATACGCTAGTGTATGTCCTATGTATGACGTCAAAACACATACTATGTAGTTACAATTACACACACACACACGCACACACACACACACACACATATATATATATATATATATATATATATATATATATATATATATATATATATATATATATATATATATATATATATATATATATATATATATATATATATATAATTGAAATGAGTGGATAATATACATCTCATACTTTCTTTTATACTTAGGTATCAATTCAAAAACCCTGCATTTTCATATTCAAAACAAAATTGTTAGAATATAAAGCTATTTTATATAATTATGTGTCACCAGCGTTTTCAAAATGAACGCACAATCATGTATGTAGAGCGAAAGGCAAACCTTTTCATGAATAGCATCTAAGACATGAAATATCTATTATCCAGCAAAGGAACAACAAAAAATCATCAAGGGGCAAGTAACAAAGAAATAATGATACTGTAATCACCAAAAAGCAAAGCATAAACATTTTCCAAGAAATATGCAATTAACAAATAAGTAACAAAGAATTAATTAAAAATTTTATATGACTGTCAGGTAAATGCACTCAAACAGCAGAAACAATAATAATAATACTTGAGGCAGACTAAAGAACTGGTCATCGATGAAACATGGCAATGGATACAGAGGGGAAAACTCAAGAAGGTAACAGAAGGAATGATAACAGCGGCACAAGATCAGGCCCTAAGAACCAGATATGTTCAAAGAACGATAGATGGAAATAGCATCTCACCCATATGCAGGAAGTGCAATATGAAAAACGAGATCATAAACCACATAGCAAGCGAATGTCCGGCACTTGCTCAGAACCAGTAGAAAAAGAGGCATGATTCAGTGGCAAAAGCCCTCCACTGGAGCCTATGCAAGAAACACCAGTTACCCTGCAGTAATAAGCGGTACGATCACCAACCTGAAGCAATGGTAGAAAATGATCAGGCAAAGATCCTCTGGGACTATGGTATTAGAACAGATAGGGTGATACGTGCAAATACGTAGACCAAACGTGACGTTGAATGATAAACTGAGGAAGAAAGTATCACTCATTGATGTCGCAATACCATGGGACAGCAGAGTTGAAGAGAAAGTAAAGGAAAAAAATGGATGAGTATCAAGATCTGAAAATAGAAATAAGGATATGGGATATGTCAGTGGAAATTGGCATATTCCATTGGCATAGTCATTAGAACACTAGGCACGATTCCAAGATCCCTGAAAAGGAATCTAGAAAAACTAGACGCTGAAGTAGCTCCAGGACTCATGCAGAAGAGTGTGCTCCAAGAAACACCGAGCATAAAAAGAAAAGTGATGGACTCCTAAGGAGGGAGGATGCAACCCGGAACCCCACACTATAAATACGACCCAGTCGAATTGGAGGACTGTGATAGAGCAATAATAATAATAATAATAATAATAATAATAATAATAATAATAATAATAACCAATCTTTTTCTGATGACAGCTTTCTCTCTGTTGCTTAGACTGGCGAGCAATGCACCAAAGGGCATGGTAAAATTCGGTTTGATCATTTTGGTGTTTATTATTACTTATACAATGCTCTCTCTCTCTCTCTCTCTCTCTCTCTCTCTCTCTCTCTCTCTCTCTCTCTCTCTCTCTCCAACGCCAAGTTTCGTCCAGATCTACAGGACATTTTCCAGCGATAACTGCTGAGAGACTGTATTCCAACAGAGAGAGAGAGACCTTACCTTACCTTACAGACCTTACATCTTGTTCGGGTTGCCCCAGGTCCCTCAGTGTGAGGCACCTCTAATGTCTACCAGAGAGTTGCTAGTACATCTTCCGGTATATTTTGCATCTTCCAATCTTGGATGGTCTGGGATGCAGTTTAGATATTTGTCGAGCTTATTCTTAAACACATCTACGCTCACTCCTGATATATTCCTCAGATGAGCTGGCAACGCATTGAATAGACGCTGCATTATCGATGCTGGTGCGTAGTGGATTAATGTCCTGTGTGCTTTCCTTATTTTTCCTGGTATATTTTTGGGCACTATTAATCTACCTCTGCTTGCTCTTTCTGATATTTTTAGTTCCATGATATTTTCTGCTATTCCTTCTATCTGTTTCCATGCCTGAATTATCATGTAGCGTTCTCTTCTCCTTTCCAGACTATATAATTTTAAGAATTGTAGTCTTTCCCAGTAGTCTAGGTCCTTAACTTCTTCTATTCTAGCTGTAAAGACCTTTGTACACTCTCTATTTGTGCATATCCTTTTGATAGTGTGGGTACCATATCATATTGCAATATTCAAGTGGACTACGAACATATGTTTTATAAAGCATAATCATGTGTTCAGCTTTTCTTGTTTGAAGTGCCGTAACAACATTCCCATTTTTGCTTTACATTTTGCCAACAGAGTTGCTATTTGATCATTGCATAACATGTTCCTATTCATCATCACACCAAGGTCTTTAACTGCTTCCTTATTTGTGATGGTCTCATTATTAGGTCCCTTATATGCATATAGCTTTCTTTCTCTGTCTCCATAATTTATTGATTCAAATTTATCAGAGTTAAATACCATCCTATTACCTCGCCCAATCATATACTTTGTTAAGGTCTCTTTGTAGAGCGTTCCTATCTTCATCACAAGTAATTTCTCTACTTATTCTTGTGTCATCTGCGAAACTACTCACTACCGAATCCTTAACATTATTGTCTATGTCTTCAATCATAATAACAAACAGTATTGCAGCTAACACCGTACCTTGCGGCACACCGGATATTACCTTGGCTTCATCCGATTTCTCGTCGTTTTGCAATAACTATCTGTTTTTCTGTTGTGTAAAAATTCTTTTAACCATCTTCCTACTTTATCCACGATATTTGTGTTTTCTAATTTTCTTCGCTAATATATTATGGTCTACTTTATCAAAAGCTTTTGCAAAGTCTAATAAACCACATCTGTTTCATTTCCGCTTTTCATATTTTTGAATATGTTTTCACGGTGGACTAACAGTTGGGTTTGTGTACTTTTTCCGGGTACGAAACCATGTTGTCCTTTATAAACAAATTATTTTTTATTATAAATGTTTCATAATATTTTTCTTCATTACCCTTTCATACACTTTCATTATATGTGATGTTAGACTCACAGGCCTATAATTACTTGCTCTAGTCTTGATCCACTTTTGAAAGTAGGGGTAATATACGCTAATTTGTGCTCATCATATATCTTGCCTGTATCTACACTTTGTCTTAATAATATTTGCAAGTGGCTTTGCGATAGAATGAACTACTTTCTTTAACAAAATAGCAGGAATTCCATCAGGCCCTGCAGCAGCTCCATTTTTAATTTCATAATAGCCTGCACAATATCAGCTTCATTAATATCTATGTCAGCTAAATATTCACTATTTTCATCCCTTACTTCTATATCATTATCTTCATTATCTATTCTAGGGGTGAATTCTCTCTTATATCGTTCTGCCAGTATGTTGCAAATTTCCTTTTTTTCATTCGTTAATCTCCCTTCAATTCTCAGAGGGCCTATTTCTATTCTTCTTTTATTCATCTTCTTCGCATATGAGTATAATAGTTTGGGGTTTTGCTTGATATTTAATAGGGTTTTTTCTTCCAAGTCCCGTTTTCATTTTCTTTTGATTGTATAATCTTTTTTTCTGCATTTTCTATCTTACTTTTTAGTTCTTCATAACTTTCCATGCATTTTTTTCTTTTGCAAGACCTTTTTTCCACTTTCTGATTTTCTGGAACAAGATTCTTCTGTCTCTTGGTATGCATGAATGATGTTTTCTTTTCTTCTTCGGTATATAGATTTTTCCACTATTATCTCCAATATTTTATATAATATCTCCGTATTTACCCTTATGTCATCACTTACGAAAATGTTATCCCAATCTTTGTTTAATTCTTCATTAATTTCTGACCATTTTATATTTTTACTGTAGAAGTTGTATTTTCCATATCCTTCCCACTTTTTCATTTCTTGCTTATCTCTATTTTCACTTGCTTTGGAATGAACTGTTAATTCTATGACATTATGGTCTGAAATACTCGCATTATAAACTATTATTTCTTTAACATAATTCATCTCGTTCACAAATACTAGGTCTAAAGTATTTTCCTTTCTTGTTGGCAGGTGATTTATTTGTTGAATGTTGTATTCTAGTAGCATATCTAATAGCTTTTCAAATTGCCTCTTATCTTCTGCACTACTATTACTCTCTTTTTTATATGTATAAGTACAACCACAATCTCCTATTCGTTCTTTCCATTCACGAAAGGAAAGTTGAAAGTCACCAGATAGGAGAATAGTCCAGTCCTTGTGATTTCTACATATATCATCCAATTTTTCAATTATTAAGTCAAACTCTTTAGTATTAGGAGGTCTATATATTACTATGTTCATCAATTTTTCAGATTCAAATTCTACCGCTATTAGTTCACATTCTGAGTTACTATATTTCTCATATATTTTTCCTTGTTTTTTTGTCTTTCCCATATTATTGCGGTTCCCCTTGATTCCTATTTTTTCTATCTGATCTATAAGTTTGGAACCCTTTTATTTGATCATCATTCCCAGTCTCTTGGGAATACCAGGTTTCACTTATATTCATTATATCTATTTTCTTTTCATTTTGGGTTAGTTTCTTCTAAGTACTCTATTTTTCTTTTTGAGTTACTCGTAACTAAACCCTGCGCATTCATCACTTATGATGGTTTGCGTGTTTTCTCCTTCATTTAATACTGATAGTAATAAGGATTTTCCCATGTCTTCTTTCCTGTTCTGGTATGTTGTTCTTTTTTGTTTTTTCATTTCCAGAAATTCTGACATAAAAAATCCAACTTTTCCATAATATTTGATCTTCCTTCATCATAATTATTCATTTTGTGTCTGAATCTGCAATTTCCTTTTTTTTTTCCGTTTCTGCAATATCCTCTTGCATAATAAATACAGT
>NC_087200.1:9829673-9837173 GCF_015104395.2 Macrobrachium nipponense | reverse complement strand
AACAGTTCTAAGGAAAACATAATATCCCATCAGTGAGGAATGAGTAATTTTATAAATGAGGAAACAAAAATTCAGATCTATCATTTCGCCAGAAGAGATTATATTGGAGGTGTTATGGTAGCCATCGCCTAGAGGAAATGCCTAGATCAGTATAAGTTTCCAGTTGCTGAACTAAACAGACAACCTGCAAAATCAAACGGTGGCTGAGTGCACGTAAAAAGATAAAGAGATCACAGCAGAAAGGAAAGGACATTAAATGTAATCTTATCGGCAAGTTTGCCAAGAATTGTTATTTTATGTAGAGTTTATTATGCAAGCCATCTGAAAAACTAATTCATCTCTTTATTTTATCGGTAACTACAGAATTACTGAGTAATTTAAGCTATTAAAAATCTGCATATATAATGCAAGGACTCTCGAAAGACCGGAAAAATGAGGATTTTAATTTTTGCACTCTATACAAACTATTCATTCAAGTGACGGAATATCATAACGCACAAATGAAATAAGACTGATTTAAACGCTTTATGGTCCGTACTCGATGCTGTTGTTTGACCAAAACGCTTTACGATCCGTACTCGATGCTGTTGTTTGCAACCCCCCCCCCCCCAAAAAAAAAAAAATAATAAATAAAAAAAATAAATAAAAAACCTCATTTCCTTGTCGTGTGGGTATGTCAGATTTAAAAGTCAGACCGTCAGATTTAATGGAATAAGACTGATTTAAACGCTTTATGGTCCGTACTCGATGCTGTTGTTTGACCAAACGCTTTACGATCCGTACTCGATGCTGTTGTTTGCAACCCCCCCCCCCACCCCAATAATAATAATAATAATAAATAAAAAAAAAATAATAAAAAAAACTCATTTGTCGTGGGTATGTCAGATTTAAAAGTCAGACCGTCAGATTTAAAAGTCAGGCTGGCTGAGGACCGGTACTAACTCTTGCGTGTGCCAGAGAGACAAGTATGGATTCATTATGGCAATCAGACAGGCAGTTGTCGAGGGAAGCTGTCATGCCTGAATTCCTGACGGGGATGACGAACGCAGGACAAAGTGTTTCTAATGCTCTCAGTTTCTGGAAGTGCAAGAAGGAATTCCTACGACGACATCGAAGGTATTCGTGAGCTCTCGGGTAAGGCTGCATCATAAACACAGGACGGCAACTTGTTGCATGCATATCGCAAACTGGCTGAAAACAAGTCAGCGACCGTAAGTGGAGAACGACCCTGTTGAAAACGGATAATTATCGCATGAACTCCAAATAAGTCGCTGACTTGTGTGTAACCTGTTTGTGATGTGTTTATGAATAACAATGTAACTGAAATGATAGTTCAAAAGTTTCCCAAGTTGTTCTGGAATAAGTAACTAATATGGTAAACTGACTTTTGTCTTACTTGGAAGGGGATGTATAAGCATGCTTATGCATTCCATTTGATGTATTTCTATGTCAATAAACTACTTGAATTTGAATTTGTTTGTGATGTGTATGCGACAAGTTGCCAATATATGTTTGCAACTTTTTTTTTTGCACCCTGATAATAACTTGTAATTTTTCTGTGTCCAATGTGACTTTTTCGTCCCTCTCAGTCATTTTATGTCCTCTCGATGTTAACTGCCATGTCTCTGAACTGAATCGAACTTATGAATACCCTTCTTTCTTTCCCTCCTCGTATAAGGTATATAAATTCGAATCTCTATATCTCTCCACCTTTGCCTCCCTCTCTCTTTTCCTCTGCTTTCTATCCCCCTACGATTCTTGTCTGTTCTCGATCTCGCCCAGTTCGTCATCAGCGCTTGGGAAAACTCGGACAACTTTCACGAAAACTGATATTGCCGTGTTTTGGTAGACGACCCCCCCCCCCCCCCCCCCCCCCCCCCCCCCCCCCCCCCCCCCCAAACCCCCCCCCCCCCCCCCCCCCCCAAACCCCAATCAGACAATGACGCAACGCCATACCCAGCTGTCAAAAAACACGTTTCAAGATAACCCCGTCGAGTAGAGTTTTCAGCAATCTATACCCCCGTCTGTTTACCGGTCAGCAATGTTTGTCTTAGAACTTAATGCAGCTGTGAATCGATTACTGATTATGGCTGTTGTAGCGTAGGCTAGAGTGACGCTTTGCATCTCGCGAGGCGAGGGTAACAAGTGACGACCCGACTTGCGACAGGTTTGAGTGCAGGAAAACCTCCGGTAAATTTATGAGTATACACGTTAAAAGTGTTCTAACAAGCAAGCGCACTTGGGCGATTATATCACTAAGGAGTCGTTCTCTACGGCGAGAAATGCCCAAAGGTATTTACGAAGTCTGGAAAGAGTCAACCGACACTAGACACTAAGCGATTGGGATGCAGAAGGAATGATGACATCCTTGAAAAGGAAAGCTTGGATGATAGGATTTCGCGAGAGTGAGAGAGAGAGAGAGAGAGAGACCTTACCTTACAGACCTTACAGTTCGTTCGGGTTGCCCCAGGTCCCTCAGTGTGAGGGGCGCTAATGTCTACCAGAGAGTTGCTAGTACATCTTCCGGTATATTTTGCATCTTCCAAATCTTGGATGGTCTGGGATGCAGTTTAGATATTTGTCGAGCTTATTCTTAAACACATCTACGCTCACTCCTGATATATTCCTCAGATGAGCTGGCAACGCATTGAATAGACGCTGCATTATCGATGCTGGTGCGTAGTGGATTAATGTCCTGTGTGCTTTCCTTATTTTTCCTGGTATAGTTTTGGGCACTATTAATCTACCTCTGCTTGCTCTTTCTGATATTTTTAGTTCCATGATATTTTCTGTTATTCCTTCTATCTGTTTCCATGCCTGAATTATCATGTTAGCGTTCTCTTCTCCTTTTTTCTAGACTATATAAATTTTAAGGATTGTAGTCTTTCCCAGTAGTCTAGGTCCTTAACTTCTTCTATTCTAGCTGTAAAGGACCTTTGTACAACTCTCTATTTGTGCAATATCCTTTTGATAGTGTGGGTACCATATCATATTGCAATATTCAAGTGGACTACGAAACATATGTTTTATAAAGCATAATCATGTGTTCAGCTTTCTTGTTTTGAAGTGCCGTAACAACATTCCATTTTTGCTTTACATTTTGCCAACAGAATTGCTATTTGATCATTGCATAACATGTTCCTATTCATCATCACACCAAGGTCTTTAACTGCTTTCCTTATTTGTGATTGTCTCATTATTAGGTCCCCTATATGCATATAGCTTTCCTTCTCTGTCTCCATAATTTATTGATTCAAATTTATCAGAGTTAAATACCATCCTATTTACCTCTGCCCAATCATATACTTTGTTAAGGTCTCTTTGTAGAGCGTTCCTATCTTCATCACAAGTAATTTCTCTACTTATTCTTGTGTCATCAGCGAAACTACTCACTACCGAATCCTTAACATTACTGTCTATGTCTTCAATCATAATAACAAACAATATTGCAGCTAACAACCGTACCTTGTGGCACACCGGATATTACCTTGGTTTCATCCGATTTCTCATCGTTTGCAATAACTATCTGTTTTCTGTTGTGTAAAATCTTTTAACCATCTTCCTACTTTATCTACGATATTGTGTTTTCTAATTTTCTTTGCTAATATATTATGGTCTACTTTGTCAAAAGCTTTTTGCAAAGTCTAGATAAACCACACTGTTTCATTTCCGCTTTTCATATTTTTTGAATATGTTCTCACGGCGGACTAACAGTTGGGTTTGTGTACTTTTTTCCGGGTACGAAACCGTGTTGTCCTATATTAAACAAAAAATTATTTTTTTTATTAAATGTTTCATAATATTTTTCTTCATTACCCTTTTCATACACTTTCATAATATGTGATGTTAGACTCACAGGCCTATAATTACTGCCTCTAGTCTTGATCCACTTTTGAAAGTAGGGGTGATATATGCTAATTTTGCTCATCATAAATCTTGCTGTATCTACACTTTGTCTTAATAATATTGCAAGTGGCTTGCGATAGAATGAACTACTTTCTTTAACAAATAGCAGGGACTCCATCCGGCCCTGCAGCAGCTCCATTTTTAATTTCATTAATTGCCGCACAATATCAGCTTCATTAATTTCTATGTCAGCTAAATATTCACTATTTTCTTCCCTTACTTCTATATCATTATCTTCATTATCTATTCTAGGGGTGAATTCTCTCTTATATCGTTCTGCCAGTATGTTGCAAATTTCCTTTTTTTCATTCGTTAATCTCCCTTCAATTCTCAGAGGGCCTATTTCTATTCTTCTTTTATTCATCTTCTTCGCATATGAGTATAATAGTTTGGGGTTTTGCTTGATATTTAATAGGGTTTTTCTTCCAAGTCCACCGTTTTTCATTTTCTTTTGATTGTATAATCTTTTGTTCTGCATTTTCTATCTTACTTTTTAGTGCTATAACTTTCCAATGCATTTTTTTTTTCTTTTGCAAGACCTTTTTCCACTTTCTGATTTTCTGGAACAAGATCCTTCTGTCTCTTGGTATGCATGAATGATGTTTACTTTTCTTCTTCGGTATATATTTTTTTTCCACTATTTTCTCCAATATTTTATATAATATCTCCGTATTTAACCCTTATGTCATCACTTACGAAGATGTTATCCCAATCTTGTTTAATTCTTCATTAATTTCTGACCATTTATATTTTTACTGTAGAAGTTGTATTTTCCATATCCTTCCCACTTTTTCATTTCTTGCTTATCTCTATTTTTCACTTGCTTTGGAATGAACTGTTAATTCTATGACATTATGGTCTGAAATAAATACTCGCATTATAAACTATTATTTCTTTAACATAATTCATCTCGTTCACAAATACTAGGTCTAAAGTATTTTCCTTTCTTGTTGGCAGGTGATTTGATTTGTTGAATGTTGTATTCTAGTAGCATATCTAATAGCTTTTCAAATTGCATCTTATCTTCTGCACTACTATTACTCTCTTTTTTTATATGTATAAGTACAACCACAATCTCCTATTCGTTCTTTCCATTCTACGAAAGGAAAGTTGAAGTCACCAGATAGGAGAATAGTCCAGTCCTTGTGATTTCTACATATATCATCCAATTTTTCAATTATTAAGTCAAACTCTATAGTAATATATAGACCTAATATATTAGGTCTATATATTACTATGTTCATCAATTTTTCAGATTCAAATTCTACCGCTATTAGTTCACATTCTGAGTTACTATATTTCTCATATATTTTTCCTTGTTTTTTGTCTTTCCCATATATTGCGGTTCCCCTTGATTCCTATTTTTTCTATCTGATCTATAAGTTTGGAACCCACTTTTATTTGATCATCATTCCCAGTCTCTTGGGAATACCAGGTTTTCACTTATATTCATTATATCTATTTTCTTTTCATTTTGGGTTAGTTCTTCTAAGTACTCTATTTTTCTTTTTGAGTTACTCGTAACTAAACCCTGCGCATTCATCACTATGATGGTTTGCGTGTTTTCTCCTTCATTTAATACTGGTAGTAATAAGGATTTTCCCATGTCTCTTTCCTGTTCTGGTATGTGTTCTTTTTTCATTTCCAGAAATTCTGACATTAAAAAATCCAACTTTTCCATAATATTTGATTCTCTCTCATAATTATTAATTTTGTGTCTGAATCTGCAATTTTCTCCGTTTCTGCAATATCCTCTTGCATAATAAATACAGTTTATATCTCTTGAGTAGAATTTCGGAGCTGATGCTTTGAAATTTTTTGCTGACACCTCTGCATCTCATTGGTGTTTGCTTTTTCTCTTTTACCTGATATTCTTGATTTCTCTCTTTATTTGTTTCTTTCTTATTTGGATTTTATTACTTGGTTGGTTATTTATTTGATTATGATTCATGGCTACAGGGTGCATATATTTGCATTTTTTGTCGAACTTACATCCTTTTCCTTCTTTTAGGTTTTTACATATTTTTGGATGCAGACTCTGCAATCATCCCCAATATCCTCTAAGTATGCACATTTACCATATATTTCATAGTTTTGACATATCTTAGGATGTTTGTATAGTAAACATCTTTCTCCAAATCTGCAATTCCTCTTTTCAAAAGGTTGCAGATTTTGTCTTTCTTGTCTATTTTTTCCTCTTCCCGTCATTGTGTAGATCTGGGTAGAGCCTCTTCGGGATTTGCTTTTCTGTTTGTCATATCGTAATTTATTTCTTCGTAGGTATGCTGCTTTATTGCCTCATATGTAGTATCAATGAGTATCTCTGCATCCATACTTTTATCTTGTTCTTCTTGTTTTCCTTATTTTTTTCTGTCATTTCATTTTTGTTTACTTCTCTTCCGTTTTCCTCTTCTTCTTTTTCTTCTTCTTCTTCCTCTTCCTCTTCTTCTTCATCCTCAACTATTTGTACATTCATCTTGATTTAATAACATTGTCTATCCATGATAGACATGTTGAACAAAAAATTCTTGTATCTTTTCTCAAATCTTGTATTACCCTCAGCACACTGTGGATGGGTCGGAATGTTGCATGCAGCATTTTCTGATTAGGTTTTGTGATTGACTATGCTATACCAACCTTACACAGTTTTGCATGCTTTTGGCATTCTTTTTCCTATGCATCAATTAGGATATTCACAAGATTCACCCTTATTCATTTTCTTTTCTGGCGGAATATGTTGGTTTTTTGTTAATATATTTTCTTTATGATCTCTTGACCACTTGGATTTTATTTGGAACTTCTTCAATTATTTTCAAGATGTTTTTCATTAGATTTGTTCCAGTTTGAAGATTATATCCTTCTAATATATCTATGAATGCTTTTGTATCTTTTGGTTAGGACTGTTGCTGATTTCATAGATGAGAAATGCCAGTTCCCTTCCTGCTACCTCATCGTATTGCGAATCTGCTAAACACGCCAAATTACGCCACCTCTTCCCGCAGTTGGAACTTACTGCCATCTTGTTCTGATTTATAGTATTACACTTGATAAACTAACTTAGAAGACGCTTTATCCTACTATTTTCACACTAATCTTATCACCGATAGTTCACGAACACTTCTAGATATTTCTCAAATTCTAGTCGTATGTTAAACTTGTGATATCTGTTGATTAATCTGACTTCACGCGGGTACGTCTCACCAAGCAAGATGGCTACTACGAGAGAGAGAGAGAGAGAGGAGGGGGAGGGGGGTGGTATGGAAGGCCGGGGGGGGGGGGGGCGTATAAGGCTAAAACAGTGGGTCAGGTAACGGCTACTTCTCAGGATACGAGAAAGTGTGGTAGGGATACTGTGGCATTTACCCGCGGGTGCTTCGAACCCCTAGGATAGATTGGAAGGATCGTAACTTCCTTGTAAACCCTGCAGGTAGGTTACAGCGGAGAGAGAGAGAGAGAGAGAGAGAGAGAGAGAGAGAGGAGGGTAGGGGGGAGGGAGGAGGGAGAGAAACAGAGAATCGTGCCAGAATGAAAGTGAGAGTCTCCGCTCCTGCTAAGAGGGAAAGTGACAGGGAACAAGACACTGGACGAGATCTA
>NC_087200.1:9767173-9827173 GCF_015104395.2 Macrobrachium nipponense | reverse complement strand
TACAGTCATTATCTTCTGGATTTATTTCTTTGCCGTTTTTTATAAGCAATTAATAATTATTTGTGTAGCCTATAATGCTATGCTGAATATCAGTTCTTTGAACATTCCTCATATTGATAAAAAAAACTTCATGTTGAACTAATTAGTCTTAAGTAAAAATTCAAATAATTGCTCATAGTGAGGCAGTTTTTTTTTTTTTTTTTTTTGCAGAGGCTGATATTTTTTGAAAGTTAAAAGATAAAGGTTCCATTCACTTGAAGTTTTTTTATTTTATTCTTTTGATCATTTATAAAAGGTATACAATGAAAAAAAAAGTGGCGGACCAGAAATTCGTTTTTAGAATTCAGTTCATTATTTTTTAAGTGATATTTTCTCAAGAGATCTTGTGAAAACCATTATTAAAGTTTTTATTCTTTCTAAAGGTTTACGGACAGTAGATTACGCTTCTAAATCTGAGCAGCGAATGGAGAGAGAGAGAGAGAGAGAGAGAGAGAGAGAGAGAGAGAGAGAGAGAGAGAGAGAGAGAGAGAGAGAAAATATACACTCATGAATGTTGGGCCTACGCGTCAAGCGACCTTGCAGAAAACTTAGCGGTTACAGCTGCCTGCATCTGATTGCATTGGCTTCGTTACCTGCTTTTTATTGACATCCTGATCTAATTTCCCGCTCACCTCTATCTATAATGACAAAACGAAAAATACATACAGCGATATGAAACTGAGAATCATTCAAAAAGACCACAAGCCCTTTTCGTTATCCTTCCATTCAAATCTGATGACGATCTAAAAATCAAATCACCTTATGCAAATGGCATCCAGACTTGGCCAAACGCAGCCTCGCCTCAAAGACTGGGCCCGGTTCGAGGAAGGAGGGAAAATTCCCGTTAGAGTATAGTTTGGCATTAGGGGAAATGGAGCAATAGGACGTTTCAAAATGAAACCTTCTTCCGGGACATGAATGTTTACTCATAAGGAGAGAAAAAAAAATAAAACTTGCGTCCCTGGAAGGACGTGGCCTCTGATAAAAACCAGCTTCATACTTCAGTGGCTGAAACACTTATTATTATTATTATTATTATTATTATTATTATTATTATTATTATTATTATTATTATTATTATTATTATTCGTACATCATTAAAGGAGATATCAGTCTAAATAAAATTCGTAGAAACAATTATTAATGAATATTAACAATAGAATGAGTAATAACGGTAAACAACACAAGTAGCAGAGGTTGCCGATGGTACAAAAAAAAACCCCCCCACCCCCCACCGGAGGAGTTTTTAAGATTCTTGTGGAAGGGAGTGGAATAACTAATCATATGATAATAAATAAGGAAAATGAATAACCATATTGAATGTTTTCATCTTAATTGTTAAGCCACTAATCATACCACAACATGGGATTAAGAAAAATTTAAAAACGATTTCTAAAGACTGTCGTCGCAATGATTAAGGTTAAAGAAGCAAAAGTCTATAGAGAAATACAAAGGAAGAAAACAAATCAAGATTAGATGAATGGATATCCACGTAAACATAAACGCAGCAATGAATACGTATTTGAAATGCTCGGGTGTGATGTAATACAGAGAGAGAGAGAGAGAGAGAGATTCTTAAAACTGTACAAAACGGCGATGAAGTGAATGGCAGCAGCGGAGAAGCTGGTGGGGGGTGGGGAGGGGGTGGGGAGGGGGGAGGGGGGTAGGGGGTAGGGAGATGGTTGAGGGAACTACTTACACCCAGAAGGGGAGGGGCAGACTCATCAGAGGGCGTCTCTGCAGGAAAGGTACTTTCTGCCGGTGATGCAATAATGGAGCTCTTTGGAAAGGGGTCTCCTTCTTCCACACCACGTCGGATGCCCTGGGTTTAGCAGCGGGAACGAGTGAAATATTTGGACCGTTGGGCCATTGAGAGCTTTTGAGTGTGTGTGTGTGTGTGTGTGTATGTGTACGCGCCTGTAGAAGGGGAGTGAGTAAGATACGACCATTCTCCGTCAGGTATACTTGCAAGGTGCCCTACATATTAAGTGATGATGCTGAAATCGTCCATTTCCTCAGTCGACTTTCTTCTCGCGGTGGATTGGGGAGGGGGGTGTCGGTGGGCGGGGGCGGCGAGGCTCTCTGTCCACACTTCCGTATAAAACTTGTCATCAACGCACGTCAGAAACTGATCACATACACGTCACAAACACGTTGAACAGAGGGTAATGGCCAGTGTCTCATTCGATTATAATCCACTATTGGACAAAGGGTTGGTCCTCCACTCACGGTCGCTAATTTGTTTTCAACCTGTTTATGATATGTGTACGATAAGTTGTCTACTTATGTTTAACTGCAATGTGAACGCACCTCTAGGAAGGACGTGACATTGATATGCCGTCTTTATCTTTTGAGAGAATCTTCTTCGTCCCCAACGTTATCTCTACACCAAGGGGTCGGTTGCCTGATGCGCCTTTCCTTACAAAATCAGGCATGGTTTATTATATGGCAAAGGGGTTTTTACGACCGCATGCCCTTGCTGTCATCAACGACCGTATTGGCGGTGGGCCTCGCCTTTGACTAAAAACTCCACCTGTGAGGCAGCAGTTTCCACAGTTGTTGGCGGTGGGCCTAGCCTTTACCAAAAAAGTACACTGCAAGGCACCACAGATATTGATGGTGGGCCTAGCCTTTTACTAAACAGTAAGACTGCAAGGCAGCAGTTTCCAAACTTATTGGCAGTGGGCCTCGCCTTTGACTAAAAAAAGTCCACCTGCAAGGCAGCAGTTTCCACAGTTATTGGCGGTGGGCCTGGCCTTTTACTAAACAGTAAGACTGCAAGGCAGCAGTTTCCACAGTTATTGGCGATGGGCATAGCCTTTTACCAAAAAAGCACACTTCAAGGCAGCAGTTTCCACAGTTATTGACGGTGGGCCTAGCCTTTTACTAAACAGAAAGACTGCATGGCAGCAGTTTCCACACTTATTGGCAGTGGGCCTTGCCTTTTACTAAACAGTAAGACTACAAGGCAGCAGTTTCCACAGTTATTGGCGATGGGCCTAGCCTTAGACTAAAAATTCCACCTGCGAGGCAGCAGTTTCCACAGTTATTGGTGGTGGGCCTAGCCTAAACAGTAAGACTACAAGGCAGCAGTTTCCACAGTTATTGGCGATGGGCCTAGCCTTAGACTAAAAATTCCATCTGCGAGGCAGCAGTGTCCACTGTTATTGGCGGTGGGCCTAGCCTTTTACTAAACAGTAAGACTACAAGGCAGCAGTTTCCACAGTTATTGGCGATGGGCCTAGCCTTAGACTAAAAATTCCACCTGCGAGGCAGCAGTTTCCACAGTTATTGGTGGTGGGCCTAGCCTAAACAGTAAGACTACAAGGAAGCAGTTTCCACAGTTATTGGCAGTGGGCCTAGCCTCTGACTAAAAATTCCACCTGTGAGGCAGCAGTTTCCACAGTTATTGGTGGTGGGCCTAGCCTTTTACTAAACAGTAAGACTACAAGGCAGCAGTTTCCACAGTTATTGGCGGTGGGCCTAGCCTTTTACTAAATATAAAGACTACAAGGAAGCAGTTTCCACAGTTATTAGCAGTGGGCCTCACCTTTGACTAAAAAGTCCACCTGCGAGGCAGCAATTTCCATAGTTATTGGCAGTGGGCCTAGCCTTTTACTAAACAGTAAGACTACAAGGCAGCAGTTTCCACAGTTATTGGTGGTGGGCCTAGCCTAAACAGTAAGACTACAAGGAAGCAATTTCCACAGTTATTGGCGGTGAGCCTAGCCTCTGACTAAAAATTCCACCTGCGAGGCAGCAGTTTCCACAGTTATTGGTGGTGGGCCCAGCCTTTTACTAAACAGTAAGACTACAAGGCAGCAGTTTCCACAGTTATTGGCGGTGGGCCTAGGCTTTTACTAAACAGAAAGACTACAAGGAAGCAGTTTCCACAGTTATTAGCAGTGGGCCTCACCTTTGACTAAAAAGTCCACCTGCGAGGCAGCAGTTTCCACAGTTATTGGCTGTGGGCCTAGCCTTTTACTAAATAGAAAGACTACAAGGCAGCAGTTTCCACAGTTATTAGCGGTGGGCCTCACCTTGGACTAAAAAGTCCACCTGCAAGGCAGCAATTTCCATAGTTATTGGCGGTGGGCCTAGCCTTTTACTGAACAGTTAGACTACAAGGCAGCAGTTTCCACAGTTATTGGCGGTGGGCCTCGCCTTTGACTAAAAAGTCCTCTTTTGAGGCAGCAGTTTCCGCAGTTATTAGCTGTGGGCCTCGCCTTTGACTAAAAAGTCCACCTGCGAGGTAGCAGTTTCCACAGCTATTGGCGGAGGGCCTCGCTTTTTACTAAACAGTGAGACTGCAATGAGATGAGATATAAGGAACTGGAAGAAAACCCCACAAATTGCACCGAGAAGAAATAGTAAACTATCCTGTGTCAGCACTTACCTTCCTGGTAAGCTTGTAGCTAGCACTAGCGGGTGCTAAATTAGCCCTGTGTCAATGAGGCTTAAAGTAAGAGTAATAGGCTGAAAATGTGGTCCAATTACTGCACTAACCTCGCGATAAGGCTGTACAGAAATAAACTTTTAGTCACTTTTTATTGTCCTTTATACATAATGCTTCTCACAACCTACGTTTGTATGTGTGTGTGTGTGTGTGTGTGACTGTGTGTGTGAGTATGTGTGTGTCCTTGTTTCCCACACGCACACACACATTATATATATATATATATATATATATATATATATATATATATATATATATATATATATATATATATATATTATGTGTGTGTGTGTATGTGTGTGTGTAGGAATCAAAGTCACACACACACGCACATACACACACACACCCAGACACACATATATATCTATATATGCGTTTCTCGTGGTGAAGACTGAGAACTGGTTAAGGAATTTCTGAACATGTGATTACTTTTTTTTTATATAGTTCACTTCATGGGCAAGGAAATTCGTATTAAAGTTTATACGCAGCTGACTGTTTTCTTTATAGCAATCTAGAGCAGTGAATACTGGATTATAATCAGGTAAATAACGTGTTAGTGACTAGTGTTATCTCTGTCTGTCTGTCTGTCTGTCTGTCTGTCTGTCTGTCTCTCTTTCTACATTAAAACATGTATTTTCTAACGAGCTTTAAAAGACTTCAATTCCTTCATCAGTCAAGGCTGAATTATAACTATGTAAATTTGAAGATACTGAAGACCATTCTCTCCTCTCTCTCTCTCTCTCTCTCTCTCTCTCTCTCTCTCTCTCTCTCTAATAATATGAATTTTTCTAAGGAATTTTAAAAGACTTGTTTTCCTTCAACCGTCAAGGGTCAATTATAATTAGGTAAATATACATATACAGAAGACAATTGAATCTCTCTCTCTCTCTCTCTCTCTCTCTCTCTCTCTCTCTCTCTCCGTTAAAATTTATCTGAATTTCTAGGGGATTTTAAAAGACTTCAATTCCTTGATCATTCAAGTCAAGGTTGAGTTGTAACTAGGTAAACTTAAAGGTACTGAAATCTATTTATCCCCCCTCTCCTCTCTCTCTCTCTCTCTCTCTCTCTCTCTCTCTCTCTCTCGATGAAGGACAGCATTGCTACCTGTCCTACTACTAGTTGAGCGTACTGACTTCAAACGACCTTTCTGCCATGGACATGAAAGGTCAGAGGTCATTAGGTTTGGTCTGAGGGTCGCCTTGGACTTTCTGATTAGGTAAGTTTTATTCTGTTTGACTGCAGAATGATACGAAGATTTATCCTTGAGCGAACGAGAGGAATTTGTGATGTGTTGGTAAGTTTGCTTGTTAAGTGCCGAAGAAGAAATAAACTTACGTGTACCTACATATATGCATACACACAAATACGCATGACTTACATACAAACGCTTTTACATGATATATATGTATATATACATATATATATGCATATATACATATATATATATTATATATATATATATATTGTGTGTGTGTGTATATATATGTACACACACATATATATATATATATATATGTGTGTATATATATATATATATATATATATATATATATATATATATATATATATAGATTATATGCGTGTGTGTGTGTGTGTGCGTGTGTATGTGTGTATGTGTGTGTGTGTGTGTATACGCGCGTGCTGTGTATGTGTGCTTATATATACTTATATATATATATATATATATATCATATATATAATATATATATAATATATAGATATAATATATATAGGCTACATGAATAACTTGATCAAGAAATGTGTAAAACCGATGTATGTATGTAATATGTATGTACTATATTTACATATACATAAAATGTGTGTGTTTTAGTATATTTTCGCATGTAAGTACGTATGCATGTATAGTACTTATCTATGTACTGCCAAACATACTGAAGATCAGAACGTGAAATAGTCTGGAGTCTTGGAGAAGAACGACATTTAACACAATAAGAAACGACTAACAGCATGATAAAAAGGGGCTTATTTATATCTGGATGGTTAAAAGCTGCGATATTCAAGTTATTAAACCTTAATAGTATGTATTTTTGCTTGTAAATTGTCTTCCTCATGCCTTCCTCTTGAACTCACAACGCAGAAAAAAAATTATTTTTGCAATCACTTTTCTCCTCGTTCAAAACTATTTTAAATGGGAAATATTTGACTTTCCTTTACCACCGTACCTGTGTATTTACACTTTTGTTAAAATGTTGATCAATAAATTAGTACTTTCTCTTTATTTTCATTGGTAAACTCGTATCCTTCCCAATAAGTAGTTTTCTCCCATAGTTGGTTATTAAATCATTCCGGCCTCGCAAAATGACCTAGTATACTGTTTTAGTCTACCTGTCAACAGAATCTTGCGTATAAAGAAATTAAAGTATAAATTTATAAGCTCACATACGCAAACATGATTTGAAAAATGTTTATCAGTATATGTAACGTATGCTTGTAATTTCAGGTATACACTAAATTTCCTTGTGCAAAATGTTTTGAGGATCTATTTCAATGCCAATTTCCAACCCAAGTAATACCCCATTCACGTTCTATTGTAAAAGTAATTTTGGGAACAGTCGTGTGTGTGTGTGTGTGTGTGAGAGAGAGAGAGAGAGAGAGAGAGAGAGAGAGAGAGAGAGATAGAGAGAGAGAGTGTGTTACAAGGGTTTAGAAGGAATCACTTATCTCTTGGAGCAGGTTTTACTGTTCATGCACAGTTTCCTAATGATTTTGTCTAACTTTCTTTTAAAATTTTCCACGCTGTTGCTGTTTACAACTTCTGGTGGCAGTTTATTCCACGTGTCACATATCTTGTACATGAAGAAGTTCCCACAATGGGATGTGTTGTATCTCTTCAGTTCTAGTTTCTACCCATTATTTCTTGTCTGGTTTTCGTTTAATGTAAATAGGTTACTGTCTACTTTTGTTATGTTTTTCATATGTCTTTACTTGTTGTCCTCGCAATCGTCGTGTATCTAAGGCATACATGTTCAGGCTCTCTAGTCGTCTTCGGTAATTTATTTGCCTGATGGATGGAATTAATCTATTTATGCCTTTTCTTAGTGATTGTGATCAAAACTGTACTGCATATTCAAGATGAGGTCTAACTGTTGATGTGTAGAGCTGCAGCACCATTTCCTTGTTTCTGTATCTGAACTGCCTCTTTATGTGTCCCACTAGTTTCTGTGCTTTTTTTCAGCTTTTATGCGCAGTTTTGTGGATTTTAAGTCCTTGGTAATAATGATTCTAAGGTCCTCTTCTTGTTATACAGTATTTATGTCATTCCCAAGCAGCAAGTAGTTGGCATGAGCGTTGTTTGTTCCTATTTGTAACACTTTACACATATCCAAGTTAAAAGGCATTTGCCATATTTTTGACAACTCCTATTTTCCTTAGATCATTTCTTAAACTTTCCACGGCATCTGGGGCTGCTGCATTTACACCTAGTTTGGTGTCATCTGCAAATTTGGCTATCTTGCTAGTTAAGCCTACATCAATGTCATTAATGTAAATCAAAACAAGAGAGGGCCAAGGAGAGAATCCTGAGGAACTCCGCTTGTCACATTCTGATTCTTCTCCATTTATGACGACTCTCTGTTTTTTATAAGTTAGCCAGTCTTCGATCCAGTCTGCTATTTCTCCTACAATTCCTAAAGCTCTAACTTTGTCATTAGTTTCTTGTGTGGAACTTTGTGAAGGTCTTTTGGAAATCTAAGTAGAGTATATCTATTGCTCTACTACTGTCGTTAAAACGGTTCTGCCCTTTCATATTTAATATCAGGTTCCGGTATTGAGATAGTGTCTTCAGTTGTGAAAACACTAGTAAAAAACTTATACAGTAACTATGCTTTTTCTAAGTCTGAGTTCACTAGGTTTCCTCTATTGTCCCGTAGGGGACGTATGCTATTTTTTATTGGTTTACTATTAACATGCGCAAAGAATTCTTCTGGGTTTGCCTGACAAACGGCTTCAACTCTTTTATCCTCATTTATCTTTGCATTTCTTACTATTTTGTCCACCATTCTACAGAGGTCTTTGTGCCTGCTTGCTTCTAATGGTGTTGGGTGTGGGTTCATTGATTTATGCAATCTGTTTCTTTCTCTTACTGTATTTTTTATTTCTCTGTTGAATTACTTAGGCTGATGGTTGCCATTTGTTAGTATTTGCCTTAATGGTATACATCTAAAGCATTTTTCTGTGTATTCCTCTAGAAAGGCTTCCCAGTAATTGTGAATGTCTGAGTTTTGGTTGTACTCTAGATTTTCAGCATACTCCTTTAGTTTTCTCAGGTCTCCTCTACGTTAGTCTAATTTCAATAATATCTTCTTCTCTTTTTTTATGTTGAATATTAATTTAAACTGTAATGATTTTATGGTCGATTTTGCCAAGATTCCCACCTACTGAAAGGTCAGACACTAGGTTATCTTCTGCTGATAAGACGATGTCTAGTATGTTGTTTCCTCCAATGGTGGAGGAATTTATATTTTACAAAATCTAAAAGTCTCCTTCCTTCTACGTTTGATGCATTGAAATCTCCCATTATAATGCAGAATATTTTGTTTATTTCTTGTCCTCATCGGACATTTGTGGTTGGTGGGGAGGTCTGTACACTAGTATGAGAGTTATTTTCTTCCCTAGACTGTTGATGTTGATGCCAATTACTTCTTGCATGGTTGTAATTTTACACTCTATTGGACTGATGTGGTCCTTGACGCATAACATAACACCTCCGCCTTTTTTATTGAGTCTATCTTTTTTGAACAATTTGTATCCAGCTATTTCGTACTCTCCTACGAAGTTTCTTGTTGCCTCTTGTATCCATGTTTCTGTGATAACTTTTATGCCTAATTCTTCACTTGCTACCAATGCTTTGAAGAGATCTACTTTGTTCCGAATAGATTGTGCATTAAACTTCGCCATTCTGAGGGACTTTTCTATTTCTCTTTTGTCCTCGGTGGCTTTATTAGTTTCCCTTACTGCCACTGTTGCTTGCAGTACCATTACTAACCAGATTTTGGGAGCTTTCCGACTACTTCCCTTAAATGCTCAGTTCCCTAAGGTGTTTCAAAATGTTTTCGTTGAGAATGTTTCCTAGTAGTTTTGCTCCTTCCAAATTCAAGTGAGTTCGATCTCTTTTATATAGTTTTCTATTTCCTATAAATCTGTCCCAAATATTTACAAACTTAACACCTTTTTCTTGACATATTAGCTCTAGTTTGCCATTGATTCTAATTGCCTTGCTAAGGGAGTATTGGCTTACATTAATTCTGGGCAGAAGTCCTATAAGAATGCTGTTATCAGTTTTCTCAAGGATGTTCTCTACAACATTCATCATGTTGGCTCCAAGACCGTCTGTCTAGTCAGTACTTCCATCTTTTAGAAACAAGTCATATCCTTCTCCCTGCACTATGATTGCACCTTTTCTATCTTTTTACTTTGATTTTCTTCACTGCCTCGGCTGTCTTCTTTACTCATGCACCTGGGTAAGAATCAACTTTTCTCTTACTGCTATTTTTGGCCACAAAATTTAATCCCTGATCTTTTACTAACGAATCTCCTATTAAGGTTGTTTCCTTTTCTATTTCCGAGAGCACAGCAAATCTATTCGTTGTGTTGATTCCTTTTGTGGGACAACTGTGTCCTTTGTCAACTCCTTGAGTTCCTTTGCTGATTCTTCTACGTCCCTCCTCAGTTTATCTATCTCCTGTTCTTGTTAACAGGAGAGACAGACACTGAGACTACCTAGCTTTGATGCGCATGCCTCTTTGTAGTCTACGCATCACTTGTTTACATTATATTTCGCACATGTGTGCTTTAATTTGAACTTTTTTTGAGTCATCTCTGTTTGTGTCTTGGTTTCAGTTTTCTATCTGTGCTTTTAATTCAATATTCTTTCTAATGTGACCAGTTGAAAAGGAAAAAAGGGGGTTGGTTGAGTACTCCCACAGTCGCCGTATCTGCTTATCCATGGACAGTTTTCCGTAGTTCTTCACCAGGATACCTTTTATTGCTGCCACACTAACATACGGTCTCCCTGTTGTTAGACGATCCCAAACGTGTCGCAGCTCCCAACTGAGCAACACAATTTGCCTAAGCAAATTTTTTTTTTTTGTCAGGAGTGAAAAGCAGTATCCCTTAAATTACTTAACATCCAACAGCCATGAACAACCAGAATCATATTACCTATATGCTTCTCCTCCAACCATGAAAATCCTCAAGGAAAGGCCACAATGACCACACAAACAGGCCCCACGGATAGGAAGTTCCACAGTCAATGTCACAGAAGCTCGTCTGGGGTTTTTAGTTGGCTAGAACTCTAATAAGGCACAATAGCTCCTCAACCTCAGAGCAGTTTAGCCTTCACTGACAGGGTAGTGGTTGCAGGGGTGGTCATTCATTACACGAAGAAGTGAGCTTAACGGGGCAGAATAGCAACAATCCAGTTATGCATCCCTGGTTGCCCCATGATCCCTCCAATCTTGGTCTTTGGAAACATGCAAGCATCTGCCCAGCAAGCATCGCCCCAAAGTTTCTGTTCTGACGCAAGAGGCAGCTGTCAGCTCCTTACACTAATCTTATGTCTATGTGCTAACTACATATATATATATATATATATATATATATATATATATATATATGTATATGATATATATATATATATATATATATATATATATATATATATATATATATATATATATATATATATATATATATATATACCGGGAGGAAATCCTCGCAGTTACAACATGAAATAAATCAGAGAGAGAGAGAGTGGGATGGCAAGGTGGTAGATAGGCAGTAAGACCTGAAGTAAAGTGGATTTAGAAGAGGTGGCAGCTCGGGGCTGAAGGGACGCTGCAAAAACCCTTAACTATTGCTTACTGTGCATTACTCCACCTAAAGAGAGAGAGAGAGAGAGAGAGAGAGAGAGAGAGAATATTTATTTTCCTTAAACTGTCCTTTAAATATTGTAAGGATCAATTTCAAAACAACCTTATACACGTTTTTATTCGAAGCTTAACAAGAAAGCCCAATCAGTATTCGATTCCTCATCTTATCATAGAACAAAGGATCTCTTCCAGATCCCAATTCAACCCTTCTCTGGTGAAGGATCGAGGTTTCTCATGGAGTGCCCACCTCAAGGAGGAAGTGGACGTTTGGCATATACCTGTCAAACGCAGGAGCCTTCGAAAAAGGTAAAAGGTGGTGGTGGCCCCAAACCTTTCAGAGACCTTCCTTATTTTGACGGCCTGATATTTATCTTACGGGTGTACGTGGCTCCTTGTACAGTATCTGGCTGCTCGTCTGAATTAATTGTCTGATAGTTTCTCAAAACCCCTTTTTGTTGTTCGTGATTTTTACTTAGCAAATATGTTGTTGGCTTTTAATTTTGGTTACGATTTTTTCCCCTTTTGTGGGAAAGTTAGTTTTTCCTACTAAAGCGTCTCTGGTGTCATTTATCCTTTTTTTTTTTTTTTTGTAATGTAATTTTAACTTTTCTTCAGCTATGACTATTAACAGTGCACTTAAGTCGTGAGGACTTTATATACGACAAAAACATACTTTCGTCAAGTAAAACTTTTATGATAACATCAAGCTTAAGGAATTCGAGAGAATGGAATGGACCCGAAAATAGGGTACTGATGAGAGATGATAATCCTTCCATAGAATAAACAAACGGAGAGAGAGAGAGAGAGAGAGAGAGAGAGAGAGAGAGAGAGAGAGAGAGAGAGAGAGAGAGAGAGAGAGAAAGAAATATGATGTTTACACATATACATAAACATCCTTTACCAAACAAACCTTAAACATATAGGCTACAGATGAAAGAAAATAACCCTTCCACATAATAAATGGAGAGAGAGACCTTACCTTACCTTACAGACCTTACATTTTGTTCGGGTTGCCCCAGGTCCCTCAGTGTGAGGCACCTCTAATGTCTACCAGAGAGTTGCTAGTACATCTTCCGGTATATTTTGCATCTTCCAATCTTGGATGGTCTGGGATGCAGTTTAGATATTTGTCGAGCTTATTCTTAAACACATCTACGCTCACTCCTGATATATTCCTCAGATGAGCTGGCAACGCATTGAATAGACGCTGCATTATCGATGCTGGTGCGTAGGGGATTAATGTGCTGTGTGCTTTCCTTATTTTTCCTGGTATAGTTTTGGGCACTATTAATCTACCTCTGCTTGCTCTTTCTGATATTTTTAGCTCCATGATGTTTTCTGCTATTCCTTCTATCTGTTTCCATGCCTGAATTATCATGTAGCGTTCTCTTCTCCTTTCTAGACTATATAATTTTATTGTAGTCTTTCCCAGTAGTCAAGGTCCCATTTTTGCTTTACATATTGCCAATAGAATTGCTATTTGATAATTGCATAACATGTTCCTATTCATCATCACACCAAGGTCTTTAACTGCTTCCTTATTTGTGATTGTCTCATTATTAGGTCCCCTATATGCATATAGCTTTCCTTCTCTGTCTCCATAATTTATTGATTCAAATTAATCAGAGTTAAATACCATCCTATTTACCTCTGCCCAATCATATACTTTGTTAAGGTCTCTTTGTAGAGCGTTCCTATCTTCATCACAAGTAATTTCTCTACTTATTCTTGTGTCATCGGCGAAACTACTCACTACCGAATCCTTAACATTACTGTCTATGTCTTCAATCATAATAACAAATAGTATTGCAGCTAACACCGTACCTTGTGGCACACCGGATATTACCTTGGCTTCATCCGATTTCTCATCGTTTGCAATAACTATCTGTTTTCTGTTGTGTAAAAATTCTTTTAACCATCTTCCTACTTTATCCACGATATTGTGTTTTCTAATTTTCTTTGCTAATATATTATGGTCTACCTTGTCAAAAGCTCTTGCAAAGTCAAGATAAACCACATCTGTTTCATTTCCGCTCTTCATATTTTTGAATATGTTCTCACGGTGGACTAACAGTTGGGTTTGTGTACTTTTTCCGGGTACGAAACCATGTTGTCCTATATTAAACAGATTATTTTTTATTAAATGTTTCATAATATTTTTCTTCATTACCCTTTCATACACTTTCATAATATGTGATGTTAGACTCACAGGCCTATAATTACTTGCCTCTAGTCTTGATCCACTTTTGAAAGTAGGGGTAATACATTGCTCAATTTTGGGTGGCTCATCATAAATCTTGCCTGTATCTTACACTTTGTCTTAATAATATTGCAAGTGGCTTTGCGATAGAATGAACTACTTTCTTTAACAAAATAGCAGGAACTCCATCAGTCCCTGCTGCAGCTCCATTTTTAATTTCATTAATAGCCTGCACAATATCAGCTTCATTAATATCTATGTCAGCTAAATATTCACTATGTCCCTACCTCTATATCATTATCTTCATTATCTATTCTAGGGGTGAATTCTCTCTTATATCGTTCTGCCAATATGTTGCAAATTTCCTTTTTTTCATTCGTTTATCTCCCTTCAATTCTTAGAGGGCCTATTTCTATTCTTCTTTTATTCATCTTTTTCGCGTATGAGTATAATAGTTTGGGGTTTTGCTTGATATTTATTAGGTTTTTTTTCCAAGTCCTGTTTTTCATTTTCTTTTGATTGTATAATCTTTAGTTCTGCATTTTCTATCTTACTTTTTAGTTCTATAACTTTCCATGCATTTTTTTCTTTTGCAAGACCTTTTTTCCACTTCCTGATTTTCTGGAACAAGATCCTTCTGTCTCTTGGTATGCATGACTGATGTTTACTTTTCTTCTTCGGTATATATTTATCCACTATTTTCTCTAATATTTTATATAATATCTCCGTATTTACCCTTATGTCATCACTTACGAAAATGTTATCCCAATCTTTTTTTAATTCTTCATTTATTTCTGACCATTTTATATTTTTACTGTAGAAGTTGTTATTTTCCATATCCTTCCCACTTTTTCATTTCTTGCTTATCTCTGTTTTCACTTGCTTTGGAATGGACTGTTATTTCTATGACATTATGGTCTGAAATACTCGCATTATAAACTATTATTTCTTTAACGTAATTCATCTCGTTCACAAATACTAGGTCTAAAGTATTTTCCTTCTTGTTGGCAGGTTGTGATTGATTTGTGAATGTTGTATTCTAGTAGCATATCTAATAGCTTTTCGAATTGCCTCTTATCTTCTACACTACTATTACTCTCTTTTTTATATGTATAAGTACAACCACAATCTCCTATTCGTTCTTTCCAGTCTACGAAAGGAAAGTTGAAGTCTCCAGATAGGAGAATAGTCCAGTCCTTGTGATTTCTACATATATCATCCAATTTTTCTATTATTAAGTCAAACTCTTTAGTATTAGGAGGTCTATATATTACTATGTTCATTAATTTATCAGATTCAAATTCTACCGCTATTAGTTCACATTCTGAGTTACTATATTTCTCATATATTTTTCCTTGTTTTTTGTCTTTCCCATATATCGCGGTTCCCCCTTGATTCCTATTTTTTCTATCTGATCTATAAGTTTGGAACCCTTTTATTTGATCATCATTCCCAGTCTCTTGGGAATACCAGGTTTCACTTATATTCATTATATCTATTTTCCTTTCAATTTGGGTTAGTTCTTCTAAGTACTCTATTTTTCTTTTTGAGTTACTCGTAACTAAACCCTGCTCATTCATCACTATGATGGTTTGCGTGTTTTATTTTCTCCTTCATTTGATATTGGTAATAATAAGGATTTTCCCATGTCTCTTTCCTGTTCTGGTATGTTGTTCTTTTTTTCATTTCCAGAAATTCTGACATTAAAAAATCCAGCTTTTCCATAATATTTAATCTTCTTCATCATAATTATTCATTTTGTGTCTGAATCTGCAAGGGTTTTTTTTCTCCGTATCTGCAATATCCTCTTGCATAATAAATACAGTTATTATCTCTTGAGTAGAATCTTGGAGCTGATGCTTTGAAATTTTTTGCTGACATCTCTGCATATCTCGTTGATGGCTTGCTTTTTTCTTTTACCTGATAGAGAGAGAGTAATATATATATATATATATATATATATATATATATATATATATATATATATATATATATATATATATATATATATATATATTATATATATATATATTTATATCTCATTGTTCTTATTGTCACCATGATCGTAACCACCTCTTTCCAGCTGAGTTGTTACTTGATCAGTTACATTATTGCTTCCTTCGAGCGGTTTATTTGTTGCTGAATCTATCTTTGCGAGTAATGAGGTTTTGGTAGATATTTTGCACAAACTGCCGTCGTCAATTTCATGTCCCAAATAGCGACAAACACCTATCACTACTGAGTGATATTCAGAGGCAATTCCGAAGCACAGACAGTACGTAGGTAGGGAGACGCAACAGCAGAGCAAACGAGAGCAATGAATTAATGTAGTGATATATTCTACAGTGGCCTTTCAATCTAAAGAATTCTTATTGCGCTAGTATGATACTAAATCACTTGAAAGTTTCACAGTGACAATTGTTTATGATAGCAGTTTTTACATGTATATTCTTATAGTTTATTATCATTGTTAGTGTCTTTCTCCTTTATTGTGATCACTTTTAATTTACCGTTCCTTGAATACTTTTATACCTTTCAAGTGTGAATTCAATTTGCTTCTAAGAAATGATTCTTTAGTACCCCTGAGTCTATACATAGCAAATTATAGCTCGCAGATGTCTATGAACGTGCTTTAACCATGCGTTGCTAACGAGTCAGCTTAACCGTGAAATTAAACGCGAACTCTACAGATCGCGCTTATGTGTACGCGCGTATGTTCACATGTGTGTTTACGATAAGGAAAAGAATTGCTTATAAATGAGTTGCGCTACGAAATGAAGGGTTATTGTCCGAGCGTGCAGAGAATGACATTCATTTGCTTGTTAGCAAGACCAATGAAATGTAGTACTTTTTTTTTTTTTTTTTTTTTTTTTATTTTTTTTTTTTTTTTTTTTTTTAGCCAGGGTAATAAACACATGTGCAGGTAACTAGGAAGGATGGTGTCGTTCTACGTTTAAATGATCCAAAGGACATTGAACTATAAGCAATTATCATTATTATTGAAAGTATTGCTGCATCAGCTGCATTTAACTTGTAAATAGTCCTCTCTATTTTTCTAACAATTGCTTTCTCTCTGCTATTACAACTGGCGAGTATTGCGCCGATATTACTCATCAGGAGGAGTCAATTTCAGGGATATTGCTTACAAATTTATTTATCACAGTAAATAAACAAATAGGTCGACATATAAGTCGATTTAGTGACCAACGTTTCTCTCGGTATCATCCGAGCATGATCACGCATGAAAGAGGATCTCCTTCAAAGATTATTATTATTATTATTATTATTATTATTATTTATTATTCTTATTATTATTATTATTATTAACCCACTTCCATTAAGCAATAAGCAACTCGTATACCAAGCTGACGAAGACGATGACAACTCGTATACGAAAGTAACAAAAAAAAAAAAAAAAAAAAAAAAAAAAAAGCGAGAATATTGCAACACTATGTACAACCACCTCTACTTTCATACGTACATGGATAACCAGGTAAAGAACACCTGGAATGTCTAACTGTCTATCCGTTCGTCGTCTGTCCAAGTTCTACTACTATAACTTCGAAAGACACCCTTCCAGAAAGACCGGCAGATCTTTCATTTTCCGAGAGAAAGTCGCCATTCTTTTCACTCGCCAAGAAGGTCGTGATCAGTTGCATACGTGAGAACAATCCGGAAAGGCTGATCCGAAGTGTCTTTTTATCTTTTATCTTTTTTCTCTCTTTCTTTCTTTCTGTTTTTCTTTTTCTTTATTTTTTTTTTTTTACGGATAGGACTTTCGCTATTCGGCGCAATCGTTCTTTTCTGACCTACAGAGAAGTGAAGGAATATGAGGTAAAATATAGTAATGGTAAAAGAAAGAGTTAGTATTGTGAAATTGGGTGTTTTTTTGGGGGGGTACATATTGCTATCAGTGAGGAAATCAAATCAAATGTTCTACGATTGCGTCATGAATTCTATATTAAAGACTTTTAAAATACCTCAAGCACGCTATAAATGTTTGGTTATCCAGTGAATAATAATAAAATATAATATAATAATAATAATATAATAATAATAATAATATAATAATAATAGGAACACTAGGCACGATCCCAAGATCCCTGAAAAGGAATCTGGAAAAACTAGTGGCTGAAGCAGCTCCAGGACTCATGCAGAAGAGTGTGCTCCTAGAAACGGAACACATAGTAAGAAAAGTGATGGACTCCTAAGGAGGCTGGATGCAACCCGGAACCCCACACTATGAATACCACCCAGTCGAATTGGAGGACTGTGATAGCCCGGCCCCCCTCTTCCTAAAACATATTAATAATAATTGTCATTAGTATTATTATCATTAAAAACATACACTCTTATGAAACAACCCATAGGACAGGTGATATTACCTAGGAACTTTCCAGAGACGCACAGAAGCCAGAAAATAACAAAAAAGACAATAAAAAATAAAGTTTAACAATACACACAAAAAATTGACTTACGAGCAAAGCTAGGAGTTAAATGGCCGGTCGTGTTGCTGAATGTCAAATGGATATCCTTTATGCCGTACCGAGGGAATACTTGACATATTTATTTAAACCTAAAAAAAGGAGAGAAAAAAAAAAGTCATTGTGAAGGACATTGCTGATCCGAGGGTTTTCACAGAGACTTGAACGGCCGAAGCATTCGATGATGCAATAACAAACTGATGCCGAGACGAATGTTGACTGCTTAGTTTCAACTTACCTGGCCTTGTGCAAGCACGGGCTCTTGCCTAAAGGACGTCAGTGTAAACCTCGGGACTGTAACCAACCAACACACACTGTAATAGCGAAAAGCAATGGTAAGCGTGCAATTACGGATTTAGGAACTGGAAAAAAAAATAGCGAAGGGATGTAAAAAGCTTTAAAGAAGAAACCAGCTCACTTGCATCCAACAGAACTTCCAAATATTATATAGTGGAAAATTAATGTTCGTTCTATGGTAATCTGAAATGTTATTTCCGATAAGGTATTAAGTTACTTTTATATGTAAAGAGATAAGTAGTATAATATATATATATATATATATATATATAGTATATATATATATATATATATATGTATGTATATAAAAATAATGTCCAATAGGCTATTAGGGAGGGAATGAAACCTGTGATAGTGAAAGTATTCCCTGAAAGCTCTCTAGAACGTGCTCTAACAGTGTATGTAATCTAATTCAGCATTTGAGCAGAGAATATGATGTCAGTGAAGAAATTAACGTACTGATATCAAATGAATTCTTTTGCATTGTTATTCTTAAAAATACCAAGAATAGGATTTAACACAAAGCCGTGAATAAAAAAAAATAATTCAAAGAACTAAATAACAGACGTAGAAAGACATCCAATTCCATTTCCATCCCGTCCGTAACCCGAAGCCATCACGTCGCCAGCCTGAGCCTGAGCCGGGGAGAGCTCCGGAACGTATACAGCTATTGAAGCGGTTTTGCGTAACTCTTTCGCGAGCGTTTTGTTATGATTGCAAAGGTGACCTCTACGGAAAAAAGACTCTCTCTCTCTCTCTCTCTCTGCCCGAAGCTCTTTTACGCCTCTTCAGGTAATGGTTGGTCGTGAGTGCGTCCAAGGACACGGTTTGTTGAAATACGACAGGTCATGTAATGTTAACTTCTTCCAGTGCTTCAGGTAGAATGTGAGGGCTGTAGGCGGGTGCGTAATGCATGTTTATATTATTTTCTTAAGATCAAATCCACAGAGTATGGAGATAAAAAAAAAAAAAGAGTAAGAGAGGAAGAATATTACTCATATGATCACGAAATCGCCCAACAAACATGCCCTTGTTGTTATGACGTCGTGATGACTGCGGTGACGTCATTTCGTCTTAAACCAATCACATTACAAATCACGAACGAGTGAATCACGCAATCGTTCGACTTTCAAATGCGAAGCGATATCATCTCCTGCCTGTTACGGCAGAGAACGAGAAGGAAAACTAAAGATGATGATCATCTATTGACGGAAATTATAGCAGTATAAAGTAGTAGTAAAAGGAATTCTCCCTTGAATCGGCACTTGATCTTCATTGCACAACTTATTCCACAACAATCCATGATGCTATTCTTTAGAACCAAAGATTCCAAAATGAACAAAGGAGTATTTTAGTCAGAGAAACGAACTGAAAGCACGGTAAGCTTTACATTCCGAGTCGGCAGCTACAGACAGGAAAATGCAAATGACATCAGCTTGAGCAATCAGGAAGAATTGCGAAGCAGTCAACGAATCCCGTTCGAAACAGATCCGATTCAGATTTCAGAACAATCAGACCACCACAATTCGATAAGTGAACCGTACTTTTTAATCACATGTTTTGGGAACCAGGGATGGGAGTGGAAGCTTTTTAAACAACAGGTTACCGTGGGCGGGGCTTCCAGACTTAAGAACATATAAGGGGGTCGGAGTCGGAGCGCGGGCTATCACTCGCTCTCCTGCCGTCAGCTGAGGAAAGGGGTTTATTCACAGGCACACACCATGAGGATACTTGCAGTAGCTGTAATCTGCGCCGCGGCTGGAGCCGGTGAGTCTTTTCAGTTTGGTTCAAAAACTCTGTCGCTTTCTGTACTTTCATTGGCCTTATTCGGGATAGTTCTAGTTGACACAGGGTGACTGCTATGCAGAATAGAAGTGCAACATTAGTCGTCGTCAGATAATTATTGCAAAAATTCTTTGATTATGAAATATCTTTTGACTCACAGAATAGTAGTAAAGGGGGTACGAGAGCTTTAGAGATAATAAAGTAATAATATATCCCAACATCAACAGAATCTAACTCACTAACATCCCGCAAACGAATTCCGATAGGCGATTTTCACTGCATTATTAACAAAATTACTTGAACTAACCGTTTAAATACACGAAAGCGGTCCAAAAGGAGGATTTTGTGAGTGCAATCCAACCCAGTGTTCGTTCACAAACGAGATTTGTTCAACGGTGAGTGAGATAGAAGGAGAAAGGAGAGAGAAAGAATCTGTTAAAGCTTTTTGCTCTATCAAGCACCAAAGTAGTGTTGAAGACTGGCAACAGATGGCTCTCAGTGATAAAATCCCTGCCTTTTTTTTTTCCTTTTTTTTAAACCGGCAAATCTTTACTTCGCTCTCCCGACATACGTCGGGAGAAATTCCATCACGAACGAGGAATAAATTGGATTAGAAGTGCAGTCACCATCGACGTGTGATGGGAAAGAAAGAAATTTCTCCTACTCTCTCAAGAGTGAAATGTACAAAGACGCCAGAATCCTGCCGTTTGAGTTGCAACATTGCCCAAACTTGCTTGGACTGTGGTGATGCTTCTCAGCCGAAAGAGACCCGAATGACATTTCGTGGAAATGTATTTATCGACATATTAGATATATTTATTATTTACTTTTAGGGCAATAGAAATACGACGTAACATCACTGTTGATGAAGCACAATAGTTCTGATATTTGTCCCATTCTAGATATCGTGCTAGCAATCGGGAGAAATGATATTAGCTTGTTTGCTTAAGAGTTGACTTGACCTTTTGGCTGATGGCCAAACGTGGTTCCATTCTCTTCTCTCTCTCTCTCTCTCTCTCTCTCTCTCTCCCTCTCTCTCTCTCTCCTAAGTAGGCGCTTGTGTTCCCTTTACAGACCCTTTCTAAACCGACTCACCTTCAGGGTAACGTGATTGCTTTCAGGGGAATATGTTCAAACTGGACGGAATGATCGCGCAGTTTCCTTCAAAATGTCCTTGGCAGACACCAAGCATTTTTTTTTTCTTATGGAGGTGAATTCGCCGAATAGGTGGAAGTCAATTTTGTTGAGACTGAAGAGCTTTTTTTATAATAATGATAAAGATTCGACCTGGAGCGTTTTTAAGTGACAAGTTGATCTACTTTCACCTCCCAGGAGAGTATGACAGGGTTTTCTATATTTAGCATAATATGTCGGTTGCCTTTGATTAATTTCTAAGGTGTTGATTGAAGTCATTGCCTTGACTTTAGGAAGTAGAGGGTGCTCTTACATCAGAGAATAAGACTGTGAAGGCAAAAAAAAAAAAAAAAGCTTTAAAAGTGACCGAGGGCGCATGAAAATACCCAAGAACAATGAGGGAGCAGTCACCTTCAGTTCTCCTTACTACCTGGGTTAAACTCTCTCTCCCTCGCTTTGGAGTCAAGCAGTCCTCGTGAAACCCGTTCCTCTCTCTCTCTCTCTCTCTCTCTCTCTCTCTCTCTCTCTCTCTCTCTTTCTTCTTGGTAAGCCCACCCCTCTCCAGCCAACCAACATACCTCCTGTAGTAGACGACGAGCGGGAGGGAGACTCTCTCGAGGTAACCTTTCAGTGACCTCCAGTTTAAGACTCTTCCTAGCTGGGCCAAGAGCTTGGGGGTATAGCAGGGGCCCCTCTATGGGGTTCTGCCCTAAAGGGGACTAGGATGGGCTTCTTCCACATAACGGAATCCTAGCTAGGCGATGAGATATTCGTTCATGATAAGCCTTTCCTAAAGGTCTCGGATCCACAGGATTCTTTTCTTTGTATGGGTCCGCTGCCTACGTCGTATTTTAGGGGAACTTTCACCTGGCGTGACTTGGGCCTTCTTCAAATTAACACTTGAAAAACCTTGATGACATATCAGGGTGCGTACCTGTGCGTGCGTGTGCGTCTAAGTGTGCAAGTGCGCTTGATGAAAATAGAAAAAAACTGGTTTCTAAATTCAACAGAAATGTTCAGCGGTAATCAAAGCGAACTGACACGATGTCAGTTAGGAATTAGGAGATGTTAAGTCCTTGCTCTGACATGCTTTCCTAGTTAGAAGTCTAATTCAAAATTCTCTCTCAGGCGGCGGCGTCCTGAGTGAGGCATGTCTTATCCAGTGACCAATATGGGATTTCCTCTGCATTCCTCAGGATTCCCACGCAAGCTTTCAAAGGCCGGACTATCTGTCTTCCCTATGAGAATATTTCTTTCGAATTTTCCAGAAGAATATTCACATACGGTGCATTTGGGCGTAATAGATATTAAATTACTTCCATTCGTCCTCACGATTGTCGAGATGAAAAAATATGTCTGCGTAGAGGAATTAATAATAATGATAATGATATCCACACATCTACAGTCCTTTTTTGTATTCATGGGTATGTTTTTTTTTTTTTTTTTTTTCATGGAAACCTACTCAATCCAAAAACAAATGTGATAAGATACAAGAATTTAGAGAACCGAATATCTATGTAGGCTACTTATATTAGTTTAGGCACTCGAGTAATATCATCTCTTACTGAAAGTCACTATCGTCTGGTTCATTTTACTGAAGGAAGCTCTTTTTGTGTCAGCGATGAAAGTCAGGCCTATTTCGCGCCTCGATGTTTTTCGTCGTTTTTATTACTTTTACTTTCACATCAAGATGGAAACCTGTTTTTTGTGTGACTATCACGGTATGACAGAAAAGCTTGAACGCGCCGACACACACACACGCGCACACACACTTAGACAGAGAGAGAGAGAGAGAGAGAGAGAGAGAGAAACGAAATAATAGGAAGTTTATGAAAAATCAAGTAATGTGAATGTTAACCAGCTATTTTTACATTCAACATATATAAACGGTGTATATAATATATTGAGTTATTATTATTATATATATATATAGAATATATATATATATATATAATATTTATATTTATATATATCTAAATATATATAATATATATAATATATATATATATATATATATAGATATATAGAATAGATATATATTATATTAATATAGATTATGTATATGATAGAATATACAAAATACATATATAGATAGTATATCATATAATAGAATATATATAAATATATATATAATATATATATATCTATATATATTATAATAATGGTATTTTATATTTAGCGTTATATATATAAATATATATATATATTATATATTAATATATATGATATAGATAGATATTATATATATCTAGGAGATATATATATGAGACCTATTATTATATATAGATATATAGTCGAGAGAGAGAGAGAGAGAGAGAAGTGTGTGTGTGTGTGCGTGTATTCATTAACAACCCAACTGCACAGGCGATTTACAGAGTAACTGACTCTCTTCTTGAAGCATTTCCCAAGCCAGATGACGCCAGCTCGTAACCTTCAGATTCTCTCTCAAGAACAAAACTTGTTCTTGAAGTATGTGATCAGGTGTAACGGAACTTTTGAAGCCGTTGCATTGAACAAGCACATTTTTAAAAGTCCCCCCCCCCCCCCCCCCCCTTTTTTTAGTTATTAATTCTTTCTTCACTTCTCGTAAACTTTTGTCTTTTTTCCCGAGTACTGTTTTCAGCAGCAGTCGATTGTTAAATTGCATGATTTAATGAAAGTTTAAACTTCTGTAGATGAATTTAGATATTCTAGCTTCATCTTTTATCTTCTACTTTCTTAAATCGTAGGATTTTACTAAATGTTTATTTTCCACTTTCTTAATAACGTTCGATCAACATCTACGACCACCATATCTTAGAAAGATTCTCACTTGAAATCTTGGCATTTTACATTTCTGTTCTAATTGTCAACCCCTATAATTTGGAACAAAATAAAAATTAGAGTAAAAACTTTATTCCATTTGTATTTTACGAAAACATTCCCTAGTACGCGTATCATAGTACAGATAATTTCCGATTGGTGTTCAACGCAGCAATAAATAGTGATCTTCTCTCGTATATATCTAAATGTTGTGAAAGAGAGAGCGTAAAATTAAGCTTTTGTTCATTTGACGAAGAAAATACATTTGATGCAATCTGCTATTTAAAATAAATAAAAAAAAAGAAAGCATTTTAGAACGGTAATACATAAATACCAGAAAACATCGTAAATTCCGGTAAGGAGACTGACAGACATATGTAGCAGGTAGACAATTTCCGAATGATGTTGACGCAGCAGTAAATAGTGATCTTCTCTCTTTCATCTTGTCATATGGAACGTAAATACAGAGTTACTAGAATTTGTGTACTACGGTACGGAGAACCAAATTATGGCTTACTTTTTAATACTAACAACGCAGTAGCAAACTGAAATCTCTCCAAAATATTATGCAGATGAATGTGTGGAACAGTTTATTTTATAGGCATCAAGCTACAATTACCTGTAGTCAGTATCCAGGATACGTTCAAGCTACAAATTGAATTAAATAAGTAAATGAATAAATAATAAAATTAAACGGCTAAACTGAACAATTCGGTGGGTCAAGTTACATCACCAGTTTGTGCGTGTGCGTGTGCATGTGTGTGCGTAATATAAATGCACAAATAATGTATTATTCACTGATGCATAAACGCTGGGATATGCTTGACAAGAAGGACTCTTAAGAATTTGTAAACTACATACATCATCAGTTCCGCCTGCCTCTCGAGGTATATCTTTGGTTGCAGAATACAATCATGACGTAAGGTATTGTTAAAGTGTCACAGAATATGACGTAACGGAAGCTTCTAACAGCGTTTGAGTATTCAGCCGATATACTATACTCATATTCATCTCGTTCGCCTCACACTTATGATGAAACTCAAAGAACTGCAGAGCTCTTCGGATTTATTTGGCCGTTCTGTTAAGTGAAAGTTTGCTTAGCAACTTGTTGGTATTTTGAATTGGATTTGCTTAATAATAATAATAATAATAATAATAAATAATAATAATAATAATAATAATAATAATAATAATAATAATAATAATAATACGAGAACAAAAACCAGTAATTCAAGTTCTTTTCCTATTTTGTTCTTGTTTCATACAAACGTTTACAGATGTACGATTTACAAAATGCAGCTCTGTATAGATATCTATAAAACAAGGTGGTATTTTGAATTGGATTTGTAATAATAATAATAATAATAATAATAATAATAATAATAATAATAATAATAATAATAATAATAATAATAATAATACAAGAACAAGAACCAGTAATTTACTTCTTTTCATTTTGTTCTTGTTTCATACACATGTTTACAGATAAACGATTTACAAAATACAGCTCTGTATAAATGTCTATAAAATAAGGAGAGAATAAACAAATCTCACTTAACTTATCATTAATGAACGTGAATGGTCGTTGGTTTTAATAATGGTAATAATTAATCCGATTACAAAATAAAACGCTAAGTAGCAGCTAGTTATAAAGTCGTGCCAATTCCAGCTTCGTTCGACCTACGGCGATAACATTTCAATCTCCATTTGTTTCCGGAGTGAAAATGAAAGGAGACTTTTAACCCCTTCTGACGCTGCATTTCGTCTACTTTTACTATTTAAGGTCACGCCTAAATAAGGCTTTGGGCGAACGGCTGGCTGCTGCTGCTGGTCGGAGAACGTTCGCAGAAGGGCCAACGATGCTTATACTTATGTCGTCTCCGTTGGCTGGGCTCACTTTGGGCAGACCTCGTGCCCGGCTGCGTTTGAATGAAAGTTTCTTAGCAGGCTATGACATTTGGTTTTGCAGAGTCCAGTGAATTAAAAGGGCATTGCGGGCCGTAACTGATCACGAGGAAAAGGAAATGGTTGTAGCGCGTGCTTTTGTAGACGGGATTGAAGTGGCTTGTAATCATTCTAACCTGGACTTCAACGCCATGTGGAGTTCATTTATATCATATACTATATCACAGTGAATAGTCTCACACATGCAATATCTACACACACACACACACACACACACACACACACACACATATATATATATACATATATATATATATATATATATAAATATATATATATATATATATATATATATATATATACGAGCACACACACACATATATATATGTGTGTATATAATGTGTGTCCATGCGTGTGTGTTTGCTCTACGCAACTAATTGCAATATTTTATAATTTCCCTGATAAATTTATGCATAATTTTTTGGACATACTTTTACAATTTAACCTCAGTTTGCCCCGAGAGAGAGAGAGACACACACACACACGCACACACACACACACACACACACACACACCTTTTCGCAATGCCCTTATGTATGTATGTATGTTTCCCTACTATTACCTTCAGAATCATTTTCTTTTTTAACCAAACGAAGGTTCAAGTCGAGTAAGTCACTGACATAAAGCTTCACCACAAACTTTCACTTGGTGCCTTAGGGCTAGGAATGTCTACCACCCCGCTGCCTGCCTTCCCCTGATCCTCCTCTCTCCTAACCCCTCCCCCTTTGGATCATTTCGAGCCTCGATTGGCCAATGCCTTTGGGTTCCCATCCTCCTCCTCCTCCTCTTCCTCCACACCACCTCCTCCTCCTTACCCACCAGCTCACCGCCCTTCCCCTGCAACCCTCAACCTCAACCCGTTTCTCCTTCTCAAAAGTGAAAGCTGGATGATATTGGTTGTCTTTGGGGATTTTATCGAGAGCAAGGTCATTGAACTCGAGTTGGGTTGCTCCACACATCGTCCGTTTTGTCACAGATTTAATTTTGCCTTCTGTTATGAGTGTTTGCCCCCTCTCTGTTAACTTTATGTTGATATATACTTTTGAGATATATAGCTAATAAGTGTAAAGTAGAATGACTTGACTTAAACGACACTAACTATTCATGTAAATAGACTAACATCTGACAATAACGAAAAAGAAGTCGAATGTTTGACAAGCACTAAAGACTTACTAACTCACACACCTGACCGCTGACCAAACCTCAGCTGTGGGGCAACGTCTCGACCCTTGCAAGACAAAGACCAGGACCTCTGCCCACGAAGACCAGTGCGACGCTTACTACGAGTGCTTTGACGGCCAGGCAGTTCTCCAGACGTGCCCCAACGGTTTAGTCTACCTGGGCAAACGAACGCAGGGACTCTTTGGAGTGTGTGACTACGACTTCAACGTTGACTGCTCTGATCGCCCCGGCAGGAGTAAGTAGCCTTATTACGTTCCCTTCCTTTGTTCCCTACCGCAGGTCTGGCGCAGGAGCAACAGCCCGACCCCTGTGACAGGAAGTCGCGCGTCGTTGGAGACATCACCTACTGCGACCGTTACTGGGAGTGTGTGGCCGGGCAGCCCCAGCTGTATGACTGCCCCAACGGCCTGGTCTTTGTTGGCAGAAACAGAGGCATCGCTGAAGGATGCGACTATCCTTGGAGAGGGGCGTATTGCGACACAAAGCAGCTAGCTAGTAAGTGGATTAGGATAGGGAATAGACGGGGAAAGACTCTAGAAGGAATGATGGCGGCTAATGGAGTTACCGATGGGCAGAAGCGGAAATAGAATCTCAGACAACTTTGGTTTGGGAGAAGCTCTCGCCATCGTCCCAGGAGGAACAGATTATTACTGAGACCACTTTGGAGGAGTTTAATTTAATGAAACTTAACTGCATTTCATGGCTTTTCTTTATTAAGATTCTTTCATATTTTAAGATTTAGAGCAGTACATATAGTAAATTGCACAATCTTTAGCAAGATCCCATTAACGTATTTTAAATGGATTTTTTTTTGAAAAATTATTATAATAATGTTATATCATTTGAAGAAAGTAACTGAATCAAAATAAGATCGTAGTCCTTCAAATTACAACGTAGTACATAAAATAACGAAAGATCTTCCCTGGAAAGGACTAACATTACAGGATTTCCAGTTTTTATCAAAAGCATTTAAGCAATTAGGAATGCTAGTCTTGTGGATAGGAACCAGAATCGTAACTGCTCTTCCGATTTCCTGGTTGTCCATTCACCCACACTTTATACTTAGGACTTTCCAATTACCTCAGAAGTATTTGCAACGATGGCTGATGTAATCAACCTTTTACAGATCCAGCAATTTCGACCGAACACTGTGACTGGCTGTACGGTATTTTCGGTCACGAAACTTCCTGCACTCGGTACTGGACATGCTGGAACGGTACTGCTACTGAGCAGTTCTGTATTGGAGGACTTCTCTACAACGAAGAAACTCACGCCTGTGACTGGCCACAGAACGTTGGTGGTTGCCAGAAACATCGTAAGTCGAAAGCTCTTTATGAATCAGACTCCGATAACAATTTCTGAATGTTATTGTCTCATATTACATCTTCCAGTTCCTTGTGTTGTTTGCAGCACTCATGGCTGTCCTCAGCATCTGTATTTTCTTTTACGCTTATTGGAAACATGAATGAGAGGTAACTGACAACAAGGGAAAGACGAAAAAGTCATTGACGTAACTTTTATTATTTATATTCCAGCTCTTTGCAAGGACGACCCTAACGCCAACGTACCTCTAGGCAAATCTTGTGAAAGGTACTGGGCATGCCAGGGAGGCTACCCACGTCTCCAGCGATGCCCAGCCACACTCGTGTTCGACAAGCAGTCTCGCCGTTGCGTGAATCCCCCCACGGTCGACTGCGACGTCCCATCAACCACTCCACCACCTGAGGATGAGCAGCAACAGCAGGGAGTCAACCCCTCCCAACCTCGTCCTCAGCGCCGCCGCCCCTCACTCCAGGCATCCCCCGTTCGCGAGTCCTTCGTTCCTGAAAACGCCATTCCCCTCGCCCCACAGGGTCTAAGACCGATTCCTCAGGAACCCGCTTTCCCAGCCCCTGACTCTAGGCCTCTGCCCACCGGAGGAAACTTCCGACCGGCCCCTATTCCAGGAGCCATCCCACTGCAGTAGAACAACAAGTCCCGTGGCAGTCTGAGGACGACCTCCCGCTCACGGTGGTAAAAGCAGGGCCAAGAGGTCCTTTCCTCACTCCAATGCAGCAGAGGAGGGAAGTTCTATCTGACTGCCAAACACTATATATGACCTGAGTACATTGTTCTCCCTTCGTCTCCTACCCTGCCTCTCCATTCTTTCCTTTCCTGAGATCATCTTCCTTTCTTGCCTCCTGGAAGCGTCTCCTCTCATGCCGTGCGGGTACAAAACTTCCTTCACCCAAAGATTGTCGTCTGACCTTCATGGTTTGATATCCTTTTTGAGGTGGCAACGTTTGTGATGGCCAGAGCCCACGGCCCACTGTACATAGTTCTCCACACACAAGTATTTCGTCCAGTACACCTACACTTTTATTATTATTAGTATTAGTTGTTATTTTTCTGTTTGTAAATAAATTATGTTAAACCTTACAAATACTTTGCGTCTTAATCCGTGAAATCTTTTTTCTCCTATGAGAAGCACATTTGCCTACTTTCCTATCTATATAATTGGAACGTATATGCTCACTCACCCTGTCCCTGGCACAGCTGTGAACTGCTGGCTCTGTTGGTCACTGGTGGTCTTGAGAATAGGTCATAACAATGACCTATTCTCAAGACCGGTCTCTTGTTCAGCAACTGAAATAACAGCTACTTCGGTTATGTAAAGTTTATCTTTCAAAGAAATTTCCCCGATTCACTCTGTCAGGAGGAATTAGAAAAATTACCCCCATCCCTTTTTCATGATTACTGTACGAATTTCTTTATGGTTTTCAGTTTAAACTCTCTCTCTCTCTCTCTCTCTCTCTCTCTCTCTCTCTCTCTCGCCTCTTGTACTTTTTCGTTCTCCTCGCTCCTCTCTCTCTCTCTCTCTCTCTCTCTCTCACACACACTTTTTTCATTATTCTAATGAATTCATTAAATCAAATGAAAGATTAATTAGGTATGGTTAATTCAGACCAGTATTCCAGAATTCAATCAAACTAATTTATTGGCTGGGCGAAGATTGTGGGGAAATCTTATCACTCCATTTATAGTATATGTTAGCAATATTCATTTAAAAGAAGAGAAGGATTTTTTGGTGCTAAAGAGTCTAAGGAATCTTGCAGTCCTGTGCTTGGGCATCAACAACGACCCAAAAGCCAAATGAGAGAGGAGGAATCTCTATCTCCTTTCCTGAGAGTAGGTGGGGCTCCAGGTCAGGAAGTTCCTCGTCCGATGTCATTTCAAGCAGTATACCATTAAGCATGACGTCACTATATGGAAAGAAAATATGGAAGGTTAGTTGACATATATTATATAATAATAATTTGTTTCGTTATAGTTTTAAGAGCTAATACGACGCATTTTACATCATTTTCTGATTTCGTTGAAACTCGAATGTTTTCATTTTGCAATAGCTGGTATCAGGAGCAATTCCAGGCCTTGCAAATATTAGTGAAGCGCTAAACCCTCCGACCATGGCATACACTTGAGCTAATTACACCTAATTCCACGTGGAATGCATGCATACATAAATATACAAATATACACACACATACACACACACACACACACACACTCACACACACACACACACACATATATATATATATATATATATATATATATATATATATATGTTACCTACTATCATCTAAAATCTTAAGGCATCCATTTCCTGAATCTGTTTTGGCTTTTTTTCAAGTCACTCCCTTTAGTTGCCGCTGAAAAAAAACTACAGGTTCCAGTTTTATTTCCTCTTAGTAACATTATTCTTCAAAGGACTCTCACTGACCCTGACTGGATGAAGTTATCTGGAGCCTCAAGGAGATATTGCTGAATGGAATGATCTGGAGACATCTTATCAAATTGTATTTTAGAAGATCTGGAATGGTCCACGTTGACGCCGAAAATAACCACGTTTCCTGAAGACAAAGTGGTTCCAGTGAGATTATGGTGGGCATCTCTAATGATTCCTCTCACAGCTTTATAAATAAGCTCAACTTCATGAGTATAATTAGAATTCTTGAACTTAGGAGACAAAATAAATGTACTGTTTCCAGATAGCTAATAGATAGCATATGAGATTTGCTTCCAGGATAAATCTGGACTGAAAATCAAAATCGTGACAAACCTCGTTTATAGGACGCTGAACCGGGTTTTTGGCAATGTCCGTAAAGCCTTGTGGTTTCGGGAGATCCCTCAGTGGCTATGTCGAGAACTTTGACCCCCACTAACCGCTTGTACAACACTGATAACCAGTAATCCTGGAAGGGAAATTGACTTCTTGCACATATATTATGAACTACTTGCTATTTAGAGTCTGATGGTCCAGTGTAGTCACCTGAAAATAATGTTCCCTGTCTCACTCAATGCAAATTCAAGTCATTTTCCTTATCCTCATTGGAGGCATAACTAGGCACCCGACAATAAATTGTCTCCATAACCCCCAACTTACTGGATTAGGTTTGAAATCCCTTCTGATGTCATTGATGAGGGCATAGCGCTTCTGGTACAGGGTCTGCCTCGCCAGGAGATCTATTCCTTGAACGGCAGCATATCCCAGTTTGTCGAGCCAAAGGAATCCAGCAATGTATGTGTTACTAAAGCCCTCCGCGCCTCCTCCGACAGAAGAGCTTGTTTCGGCTAAAAGTGGAGAGAAGAAGGTACAAGAAAGAAGACGAAAGTAGAATGCTGGATAGCAATGAAGTTTCGTTATCTATCTGGAAAGAAGTGAGAAGGTCCTACTTTGCACAAGATTGCTGCGACTTACTTAGCCAGAGTGGGGTGTCGGGACAGTACTCGTCTCTCAGCTCTACCGCCTGTGGGATCTGCCATTTCAGCATGTTGAGGGTTTCCAGAGAAGTGTAGTCCTCAACGGTGACATTAGCACCAGGTAGGTAGTAACTGGAAAACACGCCTTGGCCTCAGTTGACATTAGCTTAGGCCAAGTCTCTTCTAAAGAACAGAAATTACGAGTAATTTCTATTTAGCAAATTTTTCTATGAAACTTTGAGTAGCATTTGAAAACTGACTGAACTAGAATGCCTTACCTTTAGACTAGCAAATGTTAACAGTAAAACAAGGGAGATTTTGCAAGAAACAATGTAATTATGAACTTAGGAAAAAAAGAATAGGCTTAGTACAACCTCAGTATGAAATCCATCTATATGCCATTCATGGTATGCTAAACAATGGCACTCCAGTGTAATTCTTACACCCACCTCTATTACCTTTACCTTTAAACATTAAGAATTATTCCTCTCCCTCCCTTTGTCTCCAATGCGACAAGACCATGTTGTTTACTCTAATATTAATAGTAATTCTAAAACGTCATTAATACACAATTCCTGTCAGCACCAACAGTCCTTACTGATGCCAAGATACTGCAGTCAGATCCATCTTCAGCTCCTTTAGGTTTTCCAGGAACTCCTTCAGAAACTTCATTTGTAGTCCATTGGATTCTTCTGGAACGACCAGAGGACGATTTTGCACGAATGTCATGGAATAGTATGGCAAGTGATTACAACGGTTCCTTTATAAAATCTAAAATACGAGATAAATCATAGTCAAGATATGATAGCCATAATGCAAAAAGTCTATGACTTCTTGCCCTAAGCACAATGACTGCTCAGTCTTAATTGATACGAATAATACTGTCATTACGACGAAATGTGCAATGTTTCTAAGAAGTTATGAAGTACTAAACTCCTGATAACGATTACGTGCGATGCAAAGCGGAAAAGTCTTGGCAATATGTTAAGAAGAGATTGTAAAATAGTTTGACAAAGTTTATTACCTTCATCTTCAGCTGACAACTTGGGGAACCTTGGGTTAGTGACGTCGGGGCCGATTATCTCAGGGTTATCAAAATGTTTCTCCAGCTCTGTTCTAAAGCTGAGGTAATCATGGGCATCCATCGTCCCCGTGAAATTATACTTGTAGTTGTAATAGTAGGAGTTGGGCTCTAAGGAGTGATTTGACCAAAGTTAATTGTTGAACAAGCTATTCAAGTTTTTTTTTTAAGCAATACATATCTCCAAGTCTCCAAAAGGTTAGATCCCTAAATGAAACTGCCTTAATATGATGTTACAATTAGATTCGTTTACGTTGATATTCAAAATATATGAATTTGGATGACGAAGCCAAAATATATTAGGTATAGAATATACTGATGAACTCAAAATGGAAAATATTTCCTTGAAATTCACACATCAAAAACAGAAGTGAGAATAGAAAACGATCATCGTGAACTTAAACATTCGATGAAAAGTAACTTTTTTTTTCTCTAAAATCAGAAAGCGGGAAATTGTCAACAAACGATTTGTGAAAACCAAAGAAATCCAAGGTATGATTTTTGCCAAAACTGATCGTAACCAGTAAAAGATGCTGTTTATAGAAATGCCGTCTATAAAAACAATTACCATTGCCAAGCTGCCACTTGAAAGTGTCGTCACTATCTTTGAAGATGTCCCAGGCATTGGAGAAATCCCAGGTGTTCTCAGGTATCCTGTAGAATTGGTTCACGTCAAAAAGGATGGTCAGCGAAGCAGCATTTGCGAATTCCTTCAGGTGTTGGAAACCTTCGGCTGGAAAGAAAAAGTGGGAGGGACAAAATAGTGTAAAGGGAATATATGAAGATTTACGCTTTGTATTTCTTTCATTTATTTTTATGGTAAGATTAATAGCTGCCGTTTTCGTCAGCGCTTCTTTTCTGTCGCTCAAATTGCAAGTTGTATATTGCAGTACTCGAATTATATATTGTTTTTAATTCTACTTAAGAATAAGGTCTAATCAGGTTTCATAAGCATTATACAAAATACCGAGGTATCATTTTCAAGCTTAAAGAATTAAAACATTTCTGTAATCTTACCGTACAAAGATTAAAACTCAAAAATAAATCTAAAAGTTCACCCCTCAAATTCATATCAGAAATAGCCAGATCATCACCTGTCATAGTAAAATTGGTGAAATCATTCTCCTCATCAGTTTCATATTCATCATCGAAATCAATCTCTCTGATCTCACTTCCATGACCAGACGGGTCATAAGTGAGGAAATTGGCAGAGGACCCACCAACTCTCAGAATAGCTGGAGATAATTCCTTCGCTAGGGTCACAAACTTCTTTGACCTACCGAGAGAGAGAGAGAGAGAGAGAGAGAGAGAGAGAGAGAGAGAGAGAGAGATGAATAATGTCATTAGCAGTTTAGAATAGGAGTAATGTCATTTACAGATCCGATGGCTACAACAAAATTCAGTTTAGCCTCTGAGTTTATAAGCGAAAGGAAATCCTCTGCTCGTTTCATGGCTGATTTGATTAATTAGAATTAGATGAACGTTTGGTTGTCAAGTCGAGCACTGGGACACTTTCGGGTATTCGGATCTTCTTAAGACAGCTAAAAAAGGGGGGCTGCAGTGGTGGGACAGCTATGAATTGCTAGAGACAGCAAGACTGAAGGAAGGAGGAAGGAATGAAGGTAAAGTAAAAGAACATGGTTGCAGCTAAGGGACGGAGGAAGGCTACAACACACATCCTTTAGTAATGCTTCTCTTCATGGGTAGGTTTGGAGGTATCTTTGCATCTAATACTGCAGAATGATTAATAAGCCAATCACTGTAAATAAAAAAATATAAAGAATAGCATTTCAACCAAAAGATTACATTGGACGGATGACAAACTATCTATCACCTTGCAAGATCTGTTATAAGACCATCTTTAACGATTTGTGAAGAAACGGCAATGCTGAGATAGAATGGCGAGACTTTTCTCAGTTCACCCAGGACAGCCACTCGGAACGAATCGCCTGTCGATGAGGAAATCTGTTAGATTTGCCAACTTTGAAATAATATATATATAAATTTATATATAATATAACTATATATTTCTATATATATATATAATATTATATCTATAGATAGTATTATAATACATATAAATATATATATATATATATATATACTATAACGTATATTTATGAGCCATATCAATCACGATACTAACTGTATATTTTTAATTTCCACTGATGTATCAGTCTCTCAAAGTACTTCAGAATTCATTTGAAGGCAGATTGAAAGGTATATATATATGTGGTGTGTGTGTGTGTGTGTGTGTGTGTGCGCGCCCGGCGCTCGTGTATACTATATATATATATATATATATATATATATACTATCATATAGTATACTGTACAAATATATATGTATATATATATATATATATATATATATATATATATATATATATATATATATATATATACTATACATATATGTATACTGTACAAATATATATGTATATATATATATATATATATATATATATATATATATATATAATATATATATATATTTGTGTGTGTGTGTGTATGTGCGTGTGTTTGCGCGCGTGTGTGTGTGTGTTTGTGTGTGTATGCATTATGTGGGCATAATTTCTTACTGTTTGGCCTTCCACAGCACAGGAAAGCGGAGAGCATTGCAAAGGCAAACACAAGAAGAAAAGGAATCCGCGCCATAGTTCCTCAGAGCCTGTGACTAAAGAGCAAAGTTTTAAAATCATATTTTTTCACTGACATATACCAAAAGTACTAAGCCAAAAAGTTGTTTCCTCATTCATGATTTAACTGCAGTTAATAAAAACAAATAAAGCGTCATGTCCAGGACACTTCCATTAATAAAATAACTCGATGCACGTAAAGGGGAAGGCTTTTCGGCACCGTGGAACATAAATAGCAAATGTATGTTTGTAGTAGGACGAGGAATATGTCCTTGGAACGGCTCTGTAATCGTCTCTATTTTCATTAGTGTGACGACACTTTTACTATCTGGTGGTTACGAACCCCACCCTTTCACTTCATTTTATACTGATTCTATTCGTTATTTTCTTTTATACACTTCTGAATTATTTACTCTTATCCACCGCCTTGTCCAGCCACATTCTCTCCCCATGACAAGACCAATTCACAACAGTCTGATTCATCTTCCATTGTCAGTCATCTTTTCATCACTTCTTCGTATGGCCATCAATTTCACCTGTGTCAACCAACATTTCAGTTCTTCAAAAGCATTTTCATTACTCTTTATTCCTGTTTTCCACTTTCTTAACCTTGCTCATACTCACCAATCCTTTTAATCTACCTCACTAACATTCATCCCTCTCTCTCTCTCTCTCTCTCTCTCTCTCTCTCTCTCTCTCTGTCCTGTTCAGATGGCTGCTTCATATTGCTGCTGAACTTGGACTTAAAGGGCATCGGGAGTGTCACTCTTCATCTCTTCGACCACAAAAACTATGAATTAAACACCATTGTCTGTAATTTTTTAGATTTTATTTTTCACACATCAACCCAACCCAACCCAACCCCCCCCAACCCTCCACACACACACACACAACCATCCATCCCCTTTCCTACTTGGGCTGAACTTGGACTCAGAGTGCATTGGTAGTATCACTATTCACTCAGTGACTTCTAAAACTATGGATCAGACATAATATACACAATGTCATTTTGGGTTATTCTTTACATCACCCATTTCCATCCCCACCCCCTTTGGTACCATTTCAGAGTGATGCTGAGACATAACATACATACACACACACACACACACACACACACACACACACACACACACACATATATATATATATATCATACCCACACATAAACACGAAGAATAAATATATTCAATCGCGGGACCGTCGTCTGAAAGCACGGTCTGAATGAGTACTGGGTGTCTCTACACTAACTGCAATAACAATTGATAATATTATGAACCATGTCTATGGATAAGGGTAAAGTTATATATATATATATATATATATATATATATATATATATATATATATATATATATATATATATATGAGAGATTTCAAACGTTACTTTACCTGTTATCGATAACGCAAAAGACTCATCTCTTCGTAATCACTCGTTGTTATGTATTTATAAATTGAGCATCGCTACCGCTCATGTCTTATCTCCTTGACGTGTGGGTGGTACCCAATAGGGTTGTGGGAACCTTTACGTAATCAGCCATTATCACATGAAAAACGACTCCTCGCTGCTTTTCTCACGGGAAAATCCGATGAACTTTGTGTTAGCAAAAGGTCACGTATTACAGGTGTTTTTCAAAAGCCAAGTCAACCTATTTTTTTGCCCTGTGCCCGACTTGTATCCCCTCTGGGCATTGCAATTAAGGTGCCCCTGATTCATGAGCAAGGTCATATTTTTTTCATGATGATGATTCCGATGATAAAGATGAACTGACAGAAATCTCTCGTAGCACAGAGGCTGTTTTTTGTACTGAATAATGTTCATAGTCCATGCGTGTAAGTATTCAAATTCCCAATATATTATTGTTATTATTATTTTAGTTTTAACTGCTTTCATTCCATATAATTGTAAACATATGTATATAGAAATTATGTATGAAAATTCGTAAAGTAACTACGTCTACGGGCATAAACAGCCTCGTTTCACGGGCAGAACCAACTCCGTTTCAGGGAATCCCTTCTCAACCCTACCCCCTTCGGAGGGGTTGGGGGAGGTAGGATGAAACCCCATTATAAACCATCTTAGGGATCCCCACTATAACCCTGCCAAGTTTCATGCCCATCGGACCAGCCGTTTGGCCGTGATTGAATGACAGACGGACGGGCAGTATAGTAAGATTTCGTGTTTGACAGTAATCATGTGATTTACGTCTTCTAAGTTTTGGGATAGGATTGATATTCCTCTTCTTCAACATCTTTGAGTGGATAGGAGTCCCCCAAATGGAATTATGAGACCTTAAACAGCATCGAACTAATGAAAAAGATAGGCCTTTGTTATACATCACGAGAACATAGCTTACGCCAGCCTTGACGACTTGGCGTCAGTAATCACATATCAGCTTAAAAATCCTTTTACTCTATTATCTAGTAAGTGAACCACTTACAAGACCAATATCCATTATAAGGAGTTCCTCTGCCATTGTCGATCACCACGCTGCAGTTATTTCAGACCCACTTCCTGCCTAACTTTACTTATTGCTGATTATCCTGCAAACTGAACCCTCAAGAGGCTTGCAGGCCACTTCATCCGCTAACACTGACTTTAAAGGTAGACCTATCCTCTGGGTCCGATAAGGCTTCCACCTTAGGATCTTCGATAGCACGAGTCAGTCTCAGTTTCTTCTTCCCTTTCTTCAAAACATGCACCAGGCCTATTTGATCTTGACGGGTAATAGTTGTTGTACAGCATAAGAAAGTAGAATAACCAAGCTAACTTCCATGATATGAATGAGTGGTTTGGTCGAGGAGTTGGGGTTTCAATGAATTCATGCTACAAAATCCCTTAAATCAGATCAATTTCCTCTTTCGATTCTCCGGTAGCCATTTTCCCCACAAAGTGATCATCTCTGTACGGTTTTTAAGTTGCTCAGTAGGTTCACTAATATATATATATATATATATATATATATATATATATATATACTATATATATATATATATATATATATTATTATATATATATATATATATAATATATATATACATATATATACATACATACATACATATATATATATATATATATATATATATATATATATCTATATATATATTATATATGTATGTATTTGAATTCTGTTGTAACTTAATATTTTTACCAGTCATATAATATTTTATATACATAGATACGTATGTGTATATAATATATATATATATATATATATATATATAAATATATATATATGTATCTATGTATATAAAATATTACATGACTGGTAAAAATATTAAGTTACAACAGAATTCAAACTAATAAATTAAGCCTATAAAAAAAGCCAAAATATAGTGAGAAAATACTATATTTCAGAGCAGTCTCTGAAATATAGTATTTTCTCTCTATATATAGGCGTTTAAACACTGGAGATGCTAAGCACTTTCGTCTTATTACCGAGACTTGATCGCAGCAACTAAAGATATACAGAAGCTAGGCCCTATATAAATGGTATGTACAAGTCATAAGGGAATACAACGTAAAAGAAACATGCTTATAAAAAAATATCCCCCGAAAAGACAGCAATATTGTATACAAAATTCCATGTATGGATTATGATTTATTTTACATTGGTCAGACCAGTAAAGGAATTGAGCACCAGATTAAAACAAAATAAATAGTAAGAAAGGTCAGACAAATAATGCTTGATTTTTACATTTAAGTGAAAAGTCCGACAGAATGCATTGGACGCAAAGCCAAATATTGTCACGTTGTTACGAAACTATTTCAAGGAACTTGTTAGAATCTGTTTTGATTCAGTTAACCTGGGTGAATAATTTTAACGTAAGTCAAGTTTTATTTTCTTTTGACCCGGTCATAGAACATACGTTCCAGAAGGAATTAAAAGATAGAATAAAGAAGATTGCCAATAAGTAGATTTCAATTAAAAGACACAGCGAAAATAAAAGCATGTTTAAACATACCAACACATAGACAAGAAATATCAGTTCTTTCAACTATGGGATTGGTGTTCTGAAATCACGATCCAGATTTGCACTGTTTCCAATATGTAAAATTCAATAGAATAATGATAAACCAACGCCCTATATTACTGCCTTACCAATTTTCTGTTGCTTATAACAATCATCGACTTGACAACCATTTGCGATGCTGAAAATGTGACGAAATCCAGTTTGGCTATGGGAACTGAATGTCCATAGATAACTTGTGAGCTTTACGTAATCAGCCTGATTCATTAACAAGACAGTTTTTTTTTATTATTATGGTGATTCTCATGATGGTGAGAAGCTGATGCAAATCTTTTTATACTGAAGAAAATTTATCGTATGACAGATAGCCTTCAAAATTGAAATATGCCAATGGCATTTTTTGTCTTGTTTACTTTCATTATATTATTCGTTTTCTTTTTTAATTTCACTCAGTAACTAGCAATATTTAACAGTTATCATCGCATCTCTTTCCTTGAGTTTTTATCCTGGATTTGTTTTCCTCCTTCAGATTATAACCTTTCGGTTGGAAAGAATCCTTTCAGTAAAACTATTAGACCCAAGACAGTACCTAGGACCTTAGCATCGAACTCATCAAGGCTAAGATGCATCACCTATACGAGAGAAATAAGTATCCACTCATCTCGTCCATCAACCACTTCTTAGACCACCTTCCTTAAAAACAGTTCCTCTGCCAATCTTGATTACCATGCTTCAGACAATTCAGACCAAGTTAAGGGCCTCACTTAACTTGTTGGGGATCATCCTACAGCAACCTTGAAGACCCTACAGCACCATCCAGCAATCTGCAGCGCACTTCGGCCTCAGTAACACTGACCTTACAGCTAGCCCTGCTCTCTGGGTCCAACCGGACTTCCAGCTAAGGATCTTCAACTGCAACAGTCCGTCTTTCTCTGCTTCTCTTCCCGCTCTCCTTAAATAGATGCACTACACTTAGTTGATCTTGAAGGGGAACAGTTGTTATACCACAAGAGATACAACACATCCCATTGTGGGAACTTCTTTACAAACAAGATATGTGACACGTGGAATAAACTGCCACCAGAAGTTGTAAACAGCAACAGTGTGGAAAAGTTGAAAAGAAAGCTAGACAAAATCATTAGGAGGACACTGTGAATGCACAGTAAAACCTGATCCTGCAGATAAGTGAGCACACGATGTCTCCTCGGATGGACTAACAAGTCTTTGAGACATCCTAATCCTTGTAACATAAGAAACTAGAATGCATTACCTAACTTCCATGACATGAAATGGAAATGAGTGCTTTGGTTGAAGAGTTAGGGTTTCAACAAGTTTATGTTGGAAAATCACCTAAAACAGGTTCTCTGTCACTTTCGTTTCTGCAACAACTAATTTCCACAAAGTGGTCATCTTTGTAAGGCTTTGGAGTTGCTCAGTAGGCTCACTAATTGATTTCTGAAGTTCTTTAGTCCCTGTGAGAAGGCTGTAATTGAAGAAAGCCAGCAAGCTTGGAATATTCTAATTTTTTTATTATTATTATTTGAGACTCCATGACAATCCTTGAAACTCGTGTTAAAATAGACTATGACACCTCCTTGATGATTAGAGCATCTGAGAAAGCACGATTTCTTCTGTCCCTTGGTGGTTGACATATTGTCTACACCACCAACATATTATACCAGGCAATGCCTTAGTGTTTAACGAGGGAACTGGCTTGTCCAGTACTTGAAGGAGGCTTACAAAGACTGGCAACTTCTGTGGCCAGATGTTGTCATTAGAATAATATCCCAAGAGCCGTGGACTTTCTCTCCGATATCCATCATTGGATATCTATTGTCAATGGGCATACCATCCATGGCCCATGATTACCTACACAGAAACCTAGAATGTCTTTGACAGTGCCACCATGTGGACGTCCAATAAACGTAATGAGTAACAGAGAAGTTGGGTGGCTTTCCAACCGTCCGAATGAAATCCTAGGGCTTTTCCCACAACCTCAGTGTGAGATTATTGAACGCCCTCAACCAGCCACCTAGGAAAATGACGCTTCACGACTCGACCATTATCAACACAATGAGTGGTTATCATCATTTCCATCGGCTCAGAATACCAGGTGTTAGGAAGAGAACATTCAAGAGAAGACTGTCTAGTTTCACGGGTCCTATGAAGCAACAGAATTATCTTAACCTATACCATTAAAATTGGAACTGAGTGGCTAGTTCAAGTATGGGTAGTTAGTTAGTGTGATAATGAATATCAATAACTCTGTAGACTTTTTAATAGGTACTTCCCATTTCTCATTTAGATGAGGTTTACTCTAAACATAAAGAAAATTATTTCCAAAGATGTCCATGAGACTGTACTTCTGCCCAGTTACCTTCATTCAGGATAAGAACATAAGTATCTTTTATGTTTATATACTTTACTTCTCCCACGCTGTTACAAAGTGAAAAACTAGAAAATAATAAAGGAAAAATGGCACAGTGACTTAGTTACAGAATTCCTCGAAAGTTCAACCAAAATGAAACGTACAAATTCCATTGAAATGATCAGGAGATGCAAGAATCTAGACGATACATACAAAAAAGAATTTGCTATACAAAAAGAGTGATTTATAAAAACCAAAAGAAAAGAAACAGGTAAACAGTTGATATATTTTTAAACTATCTTTTAAAACAGACACCTCCTTCGGCCGAGATTTATTTTTTTTTTCTTAAAGCTCTTCAAATCATTTCTTGAAGTAGTTAGCACTGTAAATAAACGAAGGTTGAATTAGTATATTGGTAAATCAGTTCATTACACATTTAGGTGTTTGTAATTTATGTAATATTCAGTTGTCATAACCTTCATAATATAAAGTTCCCTGAAGACCTTTTTAGTGGAGAATATCAAAACGAAAAATATATACACTATTTAAGTTATTACAATATAATCTATATTTAAATTGATATAAAAGTAAATATGGGTGGAATCATTTATATAAAAATCAAATATTTGGGATCGTGTAAATTCTAATGGAAATGTTCATGACCTTTCACGACAATTTTTTTTAATGCGAGTATGTGTATTTTAGCACTTGAATCAATATTCTGGTCCTTAAAATATATTTAGATGAGAAGAAATGAATATTTGACCCCTTTTGAACACAAATACATTGTTATCGTACAATTGGAATTGCATGATAACAATGACCTTGGTCATGAAATAATATGGAAACTTTTCCATTGTATTTGAAAGCAACCAGTTTTTAATGTGAATAATAAGTATGTATATCTTACCATCTAAATATCTAAGTGATTAATTTCCATTGCATGAAACCAGTAATCTTAGTCATGAAATAATATGGAAACTTTCCCATTCTAGTGAGCAGCAACCGGCTTTTTATTTTTAATAAGTAGTATCTCTTAAGATCTGGGTATCAACTCTTGCTAAAAAAAATCTAAGTGGTCAATTTGAATTAAATGATATCAACTAACTTTTTTGAGAGCAATAAATATATCATATCATCTGGTACAAACTCTGTCAAATAAAATCTATTGGTGATATACTTGAATCTCATTTTACCACAGTAATCTCAGTCCTTAGACAAAAAATGGAACCTTTCCAAAAAAAATCCATTAATGATCTATTTAAATCGCATTTTATCCACAGTAATCTCAGTCCTTAGACAAAAAAGTGGAACCTTTCCAAAAAGAAAAATCTATTTGGATCGCATTTTTACGACAGTAATCTCAGTCCTTAGACAAAAAATGATGGAACAACCTTTCTCATTCATTTCCACACCTACCAACTCTGTTTAAAGAAGGGGATGATATGCACATCCATCATCTTACCATTTGGGCACATATTCTGGGTCCTGGCAGGTGAGAGTCTCTTCGTCGAAGACTGTGTAATCGCCACAGCCCGTGAGGCGAGGGTAACCGTCCACGCAGACGATGTAGCGACCGCAGTCACCCGAGGGATACCTGGGGAACGGCTCAAACTGGGCTGCAAGACTGCCAGGTTCGGCGTAGGCGGGACATTTGAACCCTACGACTTCTGCAGAGATGGAAGAACGTTTTAGAGGTCTGCAGAGTCGAGGATTATGGGGAATATGTGGGCAAATCAGTAAATTATGTTAGGAGGTACTTATTTTAATCTTAAAGCTGCAACGTTGAAGAGAATGGTTACCAAGGAAAAAAATAAATCGTTTTATGAAGACACTGATATGACTTAGGAACTGTATTGATAAATCTATGAATAGAGACAATAAATGCTCAAGTAAATATACAAATAAATGAATAAATAAATAAATAAATAAATAAATAAATAGTATTATGAACAATGTATTATGATTTCAGTGCTGCACTGATGAAAACTATTGGAAAAATTACGTAAATAAATAATTTGTCGCCTCAAATGTTCATCAGTGAAAATTTCTTTATCTGAATTGGAAAAGTGTTGTTATTTAGTACGAAGCACGCAGTCATAAAGAAAGTTTATATATATATATAATATAAATATATATATATATATAATATATATTATATATATATATATATACATATATTATTATATTATATAACTATATACGATCTATTATATACTCTACTCATATATTATATACTATAATACATATAAATTATATGTATATATAGATAATATGTATCTATATATATAGATAGATACACATAACATATTGTATTATGATATATTATATTATATTAGATATTAACCTATATACATATGCCTATATATATATATATATAATATTAATATATATGCAAACATACTCAATTGCTTCCCATAAGTAGCCTAGCTCCTATGACAAAAGTGCCTAAGCATAGCTAAAGCACAAACAAGCTCATATTGGCTTAAATATAAGCTTTTCAGTACAGAATACACAGCAATTATGGAGGCTGTGTTCACGCCATCGACATAAGTGCTGATAGCAATATCTGAATAATCAATATGTAAGAAAACAAACATGATCAAATGTGTTTAGCTTTGAAACAGAACCAAATCAAGTGTCATAAATACTGAAATAAAGTGTTCTGCATGATGTCCTCCTAAAGTTTATATTACCCTGAAGATGAAAATTGGCAATAGGTGTACTTTGTACCCTAGCCCCCGATGGAGACTTCAACTTCATCCAACATAGTTAAACCAAAAGTAGTATTTCTTTCGGTTTTAGATTTGAATGACTATGATTTAGCTCAGCATGGAACGAATAGGTCTCCTTTTGCCGGATTTGGTCTATCTTTTAATTCATATCTTCAGCTGAAAACCCTTAAGGACAGATGGGCAGAATATAAACCCAAGAAAGTTGTGTTTGTTTGTTTGTATGGTGCTTTCACGTTGCATGGAACCAGTGCTTATTCAGCAACGGGACCAATGGCTTTACGTGACTTCCGAACCACGTCGAGAGTGAACTTCTCTCACCAGAAATACACATCTCTCACTCCTCAGTGGAATGCCCGAGAATTGAACTCGCGGCCACCGAGGTGGTGGCAGGCCAGGACCAAATCGACCACGCCATCAGTTGTGGCATAGACGAAAATTCTTTGCCCTCTTCTTTACCTGACCGGGCTGATTTTGCTTGGAACACTTGGCAGTGTGACATTTGTTGCATCAGGTTTAATACTACTCATTTTGCTACTGGTTTTTATCTTGCCTACAACTAAATTGTAGAATAGTTTGCCTAACGCAGTTGTTGAATCTTCTGATCTCCAAAGACTTAATTAAGCAATGAGCAAATTCATGTTTCCTCTCTACTGATGTCTCCTGAATTTCAGGTGTATGGGTTTAGTTTCCTGTTCTCTCATGTTTCTTTACTGATCACTTCTTTCTATAACTTGTCTCTTTTTTGAGGCCGCTTGGGTTTTTAGTCTGTTGACTCGGTTCATTAGGGTTTTCATCTGACGATTTAAAGAAAGAAAGAAAGAAAGAAAGAGAGGGACTTATGTCCTTGCTTAAACATTTGGAGATCACAAGGTTTGATCATCCACACTAATAAACAAAACGAGGTCAACAATCAGTCTTTTTTTTTCTTTGGTTTTCTTCTAAAGAGAGAGAGAGAGAGAGAGAGAGAGAGAGAGAGAGAGAGAGAGAGAGAGAGAGTTATAAAAAGTCCTTTAGGTACTGAAAATACAGAGGTGACATGAGATTTTCATCCTTGTGACTTAATGGTCTGAAGTAGTACTGATGACATTCAGTCAATGTGGCGTTTGGTCTGCATGTTCTGCAACAGGTATATCATTTTCAGTTTGAGACACATAAAAGAAAAAAGTAGGAAGAAGGGTGCGTAACTTTACACCGAATTCTCGGACCTTGTGATAGTTTTTGATAAAGTAAATAAAGTAGAACTCTGTCTGATATTAGGAAAACTTGGGCTGGCCAACGAAGCTTGTAAACATTGCAAAATCAATAACATTTATGGATATGAAGGCCAGAATATCATGAGACAAGTCTCCTGAAAAGTGCTGGAGAAGTATGGCTATATGGCTGTTCGTTGGTTCCACCTGTGTTTCACACATAATTTGGCAACTTGTTACATTACACATCTGAAAATGCTAAGGACAAAGTCTATTTGCATTTTAGAACAGACAATGGATCGTCCAATATATATCAGCAGGTTTTAGCTCATGAATTTAGAGTAGGACATTTTTCTACGTTCCTGATGCCTCATCTTCACAAAGGCTGCCAAACTCATCATTAGAGAAATGAAATAACTTTACCATCACTATTAGTTCCCTCAAAGAATGGATTAACAAAGTCTTCCTAAGGTGGATAGTGAGTTGAATAGGATTTATTTTTTACTTTCTTGAGTAAGACAGGAGTTTTTAAGCTCCTTATAAAAATAGATTGGTTTAACATTTACTTATACTCAAATTAAAGTTTAATAATCGCAATGTTTGCTTTATAGCACTGAGAAACAGACACCACTTTTCACTACTATTGCTTGAAAAAGATCTACTGGGATACAATAATAGCGTCCCACTAAAGGAGTAGTCTTTTCAGCCACTCACCTCCACTTATTTCTAGCCTTTTACTTTATCCCCACACCTATTCCCTTTCTTCAGTCTTATAGTCTAACCACACCAACTCCATCTTTTATTTTTTACTTTCTTGAGTAGACAAGAGTTTTTTAAGCTCCTTATAAAATAGAATTGGTTTAACATTTACTTATACTCAAACCAAATTAAAGTTTAATAATCGCAATGTTTGCTTTATAGCACTGAGAAACAGACACCACTTTTCACTACTATTGCTTGAAAAAGATCTACTGGGATACAATAATAGCGTCCCACTAAAGGAGTAGTCTCTTCAGCCACTCACCTCCACTTATTTCTAGCCTTTTACTTTATCCCCACACCTATTCCCTTTCTTCAGTCTTATAGTCTAACCACACCAACTCCATCTTTTATTTTTTACTTTCTTGAGTAAGACAGGAGTTTTTAAGCTCCTTATAAAAATAGATTGGTTTAACATTTACTTATACTCAATTAAAGTTTATAATCGCAGCATGTTTTGCTTTATAGCACTGAGAAAAACAGACACCACTTTTCACTACTATTGCTTGAAAAGATCTACTGGGTACAATAATAGCGTCCCCACTAAAGGAGTATTTCTCTTTCAGCCCTCACTTCCACTTATTTCTAGCCTTTTACTTTATCCCCACACCTATTCCCTTTCTTCAGTCTTATAGTCTAACCACACCAACTCCATCTTTTCACTGTCCTGGGCACTGAATGGCCGAAAGTGCCCCAGTGCTTGGTTTGACAGCCTGAATTTATAAATCAGCAATAGTATCACAGAGTATGAAGTGCCCAGATCTTGGAGAGGTCAAATCCTGACTCAATATTAGCTTTTAAAGAGTCAACCTCTTTCTCCTTCCATTTATGCCCATAGGATAGTTTAAAGAGTACTTTGGGTAGGCCATCTCGAAAGAGTAGATGGCTGACCTATCCAGAAGAAAAAAACATCAAAAGGTGAAATATCATTGTAAGTGCCAAATGTCGAAGGCTTTGAACTCAAAGGGCCACAGAGGGCTCTGGTGTAGAGTTTTGCTCCTGGCCCAACTTGTGCGCACCCCATGAGCAAAAGTACTCGATTGACCTACATATTAACTGAATAATGCATAACATAGCGGAGAGATAATAATCGAAAAGTATCGCAGAGAATAAACGATCTTTGCATAAGAAACTATAAGAACAGGAGAACTCATAGACACAAACATAATACATACTTATTGTTAGGAATTCATAGTGCCTATTATAATACACAGATAAGGTTAATGTGACAGATTAACTCGATTTCAGTGTACTCATTAGATGCATAATGTACTTTATAATGTTTGAGCAAATGTTTTCATATTCATATTTGTTCTTTAACAAACAGTTCATCATATCTCTTTAAGTTTTTCATTGTGTTTATCTTAACAATTTTATCCGTAACTGATAGTGCTTCAAATATCCCCTGGCATATGTTTAATTATTATTATTATTATCATTATTATTATTATTAATAGTCAAAATGTACAATCACTCACAAGTACCTAACGTAGAGAGCCAATAACTTGCAAATAGATGAAAAACAGAGAATTTCGAGTAAAAATACAACAGAACATAGACAAATCAATGAAGACACATTAATAAGAAAAACAGTACAACTAGAAAACCTAAAGAGCAAGATGCATGACACTTTTCAATTATTTACTTTCTGCAAACTGGAAGCTCTCAGTCTGCATGAATCAAGCAACTGTTTCTTTCTCTCTGCTGTGAGGCTGTGGAATTATCCTCCTGTTACTGTTTTTCGCCTTTTCTTATAGTCTCTCTCATTTGAACTGGCAATTTTGAACTCTGCAGCATAGACCAGAAAACTAGGAAACAATAAAAAAAAGCACTACACCCAAGAGTAAATGTAGGCAGACTATACATAACACGAAAGGAAGGAGGGAGAGGTCTACTAAGCACAGAGGATTGTGTCAACATCGAGAGCAGAGCACTGGGGCAATATCTGAAAACTAGTGAAGACGAGTGGCTCAAGAATGCATGGGAAGAAGGACTGATAAAAGTAGACGAATACCCAGAAATATACAGAGCCAGCGATGAAACATGGCAATGGCTACAAAGGGGAGAACTCAAGAAGGAAACAGAAAGAATGATAACAGCGGCACTAAATCAGGCCCTAAGAACCGGATATATTCAAAGAACGATAGATAGAAATAACATCTCACTCATATGCAGGAAGTGCAATATGAAAAACGGGACCGTAAACGGGAGTGATAGAAAACGATCAAGCAAAGATCCTCTGGAACTATGGTATCAGAACAGATAGGGTGATACTTGCAAATAGACCAGAGTAGCTGAGAAAGAAACAGAAATAAATGATAAGTATCAAGACCTGAAAATAGAAATAAGAAGGATAAGGGATATGCCACTGGAAATTGTACCTATAATCATTGGAACACTAAGCACGATCCCAAGTTCCCTGGAAAGAAACCTGGAAAAATTAGAGGCTGAAGTAGCTTCAGGACTTATACAGAAGAGTGTGCTCCTAGAAACAGCGCACATAGAAAGAAAAGTGATGGGACTCCTAAGGAAGCAGGATGCAACCCGGAATCCCACCCTTAAAAAAAAAAAAAAAAAAAAAAAAAAAAAAAAAAAAAAAAAAAAAAAAAAAAAAAAAAAAAAAAAAAAAAAAAAAAAATATCGAATAGGATGACTGATAGGAAAAAATCAACATATATTTCCGGAAATTTAAAAAAATGATCTATTACGGGTATTGTGAAGATATACACAATGAAAAAAAAAGAAAGAGACGTGTAGAGATATTTGTGAAAGAGAAATATGAATGTGACAAAATTTTGAAAAAAAAACATAAAAAGTCAATCATGATTTAGTAAGCACACTGAAGCAGAGCTAATGAGATTTGATCTCAAGAAAGCACGGGCATTTGTTATTCTAGCTGCATAGGTAAGTGTCTGTCAGTAATGAGTGAAACGAATCTGTTCAAACCTTCAGGGTTGCAATACTCCATAAGATCAGGCCAATTGCAACCGTGGGTCCTTTCGTCGTAGGCGAGTCCAGGAGTGCAAGGCTCATCCGTGGGCTCTCCGTATACACATTTCGTGAAGTATTTCTCGCAGGGGCCGTTTGAGAAGAGGCCGAAGTCGTACTCGCAGATTCCTCTTGCGGTAGGAACCACTGGAAGAACAATGGGGAACTTAGCGAGCTGCAGCTTCAGTTTGGCAAGACTTGTAGGCTCATTTTGTGAGATGGAAATTGATATTGGAGAGAGACTTCGGACGTTACTTCTCTCAATCTTGTGATGGACAGATATTCAAAAGGGATTAATTTATTTACACAGCATGAAATTATAAACATAGGTAATGTATATACATATATAGATAGATAGATAGATAGATTGATAGATAGATAGATAAACAGATGGATAGATTGGTTGATTGATAGATAGATAGATAGAGACTACGTATGTTACTTCTCTCAATCTTGTGGTGGACAGATATTCAAAAGGGATTAATTCATTTACACAGCATGAAATTATAAACATAGGTATATATATATATATATATATATATATATATATATATATATATATATATTACACACACACACACACACACACACACACACATACATATATATATATATATATATATATATATATATATATATATATATAGGTTATATATATAGATAGATAGATAGATAGATAGATTGGTTGATGATAGTAGAATAGACAGATAATAGATAGATAGATTGGTTGAATGATAGATAGATAGACAGATAGATAGATACATAGATAGATAGATAGATAGATTGACTGATAGGTAGATAGATAGATAGCTAATTTCATGTGTATAAGAATATTGTACAGAGGACTCAGAAAGTTGAATATATCTTAGTTTAACCAGACCACTGAGCTGATTAACAGCTCTCCTAGGGCTGGCCCGAAGGATTAGATATTTTGACGTGGGTAGGAACCAACTGGTCACCTAGCAACGGGACCTACAGCTTATTGTGGGATCCGAACCACATTATATCGAGAAATGAATTTCTATTACCAGAAATAAATTCCTCTGATTCCGCGTTGGCCGAGCCGAGAATCGAACTTCAGACCACCGGACTGGAAACCGAGTGCGAAAACCACTCGTCCAACGAGGAACTACAGAAAACTCAATAAAGATAATTGCTTACATCTTTTAGCAATACAATTCAACCAATCACTTGTAAACATACCAGCATATTCTTGACTTAACATAAAGAAATATCGTAGGCTGAACTTAGGATAAATCATGAAAAGCATTTAGATAATTTGGCATACCAGCATAATGAATACAGGAAAGAGAAATGAGTTAATTGATCATTATATATAAACACAAATGTTAATATGATTATCAAAAGAAGGCTTCATTGACAGTGCTTCATGGGATATATACGAATAAATCGTATAAACACTCAATTTCAGAAGATAGTGGAGAAGTAGGCATGATAACGACGAAATTTCATACGTCGTGATTCCAATAAATATCAGTGTTGTCAAATAACCCAGAAATCAGTTGTAACTAAAACTTTTTTATGGAACTACAAAACCAGCCAATTCCATAGGCTTTCAGAAGAGGAAGTAAAAAAAAACACAATTACAGTCATTACTTTGCAGTTAAGGCCCTTGGAAAGCCACTAGGCGTCAAGAAAATATCATAATTGACAAAAGAAAAACGGCCACACCTGCTCAAGAAGGTAATGCCCACCAAATAAGTCTAAAGAAGACAAGGCCAACACTCTTAGAGAGGTTTCTGCTTAAGTTCCACCCCACAGGGCGGGAAAGCTAAGATGGTACCCAACCCAGTATCAATCAGGATATCCAAGAGCTTCAACACAGACTTGTGGAACTTTTGATTTCTTGCATGATTTCGTAGGATGTGTGTTTGACTGTCCGAAAGATACCGGGAAAAGACCTCTGGCTCAGTGCAAAGAATTTTCACTAAGAAATCTGTGTAAGAGAAGGCGTCAGGGGCAATTTCGACGCTGTTCTGGACTCAATCAGACAATTGCTACTAATAACCAAGGGAGCGGAGGAGGAGGAGGCAAGGGTTCACTGCTCTGAACATCAATAAAAGATTCAAATCGGGAAATATATGTTCAATGGATGTCTTTTTTTTCCTCTCTCTCTCTCTCTCTCTCTCGTAGTAGCCATCTTGCTTGGTGAGACGTACCCGCGTGAAGTCAGATTAATCAACAGATATCACAAGTTTAACATACGACTAGAATTTGAGAAATATCTAGAAGTGTTCGTGAACTATCGGTGATAAGATTAGTGTGAAAATAGTAGGATAAAGCGTCTTCTAAGTTAGTTTAACAAGTGTAATACTGAAATCAGAACAAGATGGCAGTAAGTTCCAACTGCGGGAAGAGGTGGCGTAATTTAGCTTGCTTGGCGGATTCGCAATACGATGAGGTAGCAGGAAGGGAACTGGCATTTCTCATCTATGAAATCAGCAACAGTCCTAACCAAAAAGATACAAAAGCATTCATAGATATATTAGAAGGATATAATCCTTCAAACTGGAACAAATCTAATGAAAACATCTTGAAAATAATTGAAGAAGTTCCAAATAAAATCCAAGTGGTCAAGAGACTCATAAAGAAAATATACATAAACCAACATATTCGACAAAGAAAATGAATAAGGTGAATCTTGTGAATATCCTAATTGATTCATTAGTAAAAAGAATGCCAAAAGCATGCAAACTGTGTAAGGTTTGGTATAGCATAGTCAATCACAAACCTAATCAGAAAATGTGCTGCATGCAACATTCCGACCCATCCACAGTGTGCTGAGGTAATGCAAGATTTGAGAAAAGATACAAGAATTTTTTGTTCAACATGTCTATCATGGATAGACAATGTTATTAAATCAAGATTGAAAGTACAAATAGTTGAGGATGAAGAAGAAGAGGAAGAAGAAGAAGAAAAAAGAAGAAGAGGAAAACGGAAGAGAAGTAAACAAAAATGAAATGACAGAAAAAAATAAGGAAAACAAAGAACAAGATAAAAGTATGGATGCAGAGATACTCATTGATACTACATATGAGGCAATAAAGCAGCATACCTACGAAGAAATAAATTACGATATGACAACAGAAAAGCAATCCCGAAGAGGCTCTACCCAGATCTACACAATGACGGGAAAGAGGAAAAAATAGACAAGAAAGACAAAATCTGCAACCTTTTGAAAAGAGGGAATTGCAGATTTGGAGAAAGATGTTACTACAAACATCCTAAGGTATGTCAAAACTATGAAATATATGGTAAATGTGCATACTTAGATGGCTATGGGGATGATTGCAGAGATCTGCATCCAAAAATATGTAAAAACCTAAAAGAAGGAAAAGGATGTAAGTTAGACAAAAAATGCAAATATATGCACCCTGTAGCCATGAATCATAATCAAATAAATAACCAACCAAGTAATAAAATCCAAAATAAGAAAGAAACAAATAAAGAGAGAAATCAAGAATATCAGGTAAAAGAGAAAAGCAAACCACCAATGAGATATGCAGAGGTGTCAGCAAAAAATTTCAAAGCATCAGCTCCGAAATTCTACTCAAGAGATAATAACTGTATTTATTATGCAAGAGGATATTGCAGAAACGGAGAAAATTGCAGATTCAGACACAAAATGAATAATTATGATGAAGGAAGATCAAATATTATGGAAAAGTTGGATTTTTTAATGTCAGAATTTCTGGAAATGAAAAAAAGAACAACATACCAGAACAGGAAAGAGACATGGGAAAATCCTTATTACTACCAATATTAAATGAAGGAGAAAACACGCAAACCATCATAGTGATGAATGCGCAGGGTTTAGTTACGAGTAACTCAAAAGAAAAATAGAGTACTTAGAAGAACTAACCCAAAATGAAAAGAAAATAGATATAATGAATATAAGTGAAACCTGGTATTCCCAAGAGACTGGGAATGATGATCAAATAAAAGGGTTCCAAACTTATAGATCAGAATAGAAAAAATTAGGAATCAAGGGGGAACCGCAATATATGGAAAGACAAAAAACAAGGAAAAAATATATGAGAAATATAGTAACTCAGAATGTGAACTAATAGCGGTAGAATTTGAATCTGAAAAATTGATGAACATAGTTAATATTATAGACCTCCTAATACTAAAGAGTTTGGCTTACTAATTGAAAAATTGGATGATATATGTAGAAATCACAAGGACTGACTATTCTCCTATCTGGTGACTTCAACTTTCCTTTCGTAGAATGGAAAGAACGAATAGGAGACTGTGGTTGTACTTATACATATAAAAAAAGAGAGTAATAGTAGTGCAGAAGATAAGAGGCAATTTGAAAAGCTATTAGATATGCTACTAGAATAACAACATTCAACAAATAAATCACCTGCCAACAAGAAAGGAAAATACTTTAGACCTAGTATTTGTGAACGAGATGAATTATGTTAAAGAAATAATAGTTTATAATGCGAGTATTTTCAGATCATAATGTCATAGAATTAACAGTTCATTCCAAAGCAAGTGAAAATAGAGATAAGCAAGAAATGAAAAAGTGGGAAGGATATGGAAAATACAACTTCTACAGTAAAAATATAAAATGGTCAGAAATTAATGAAGAATAAACAAAGATTGGGATAACATTTTCGTAAGTGATGACATAAGGGTAAATACGGAGATATTATATAAAATATTGGAGAAAATAGTGGATAAATATATACCGAAGAAGAAAAGTAAACATCATTCATGCATACCAAGAGACAGAAGGATCTTGTTCCAGAAAATCAGAAAGTGGAAAAAAGGTCTTGCAAAAGAAAAAAAATGCATGGAAAGTTATAGAACTAAAAAGTAAGATAGAAAATGCAGAACAAAAGATTATACAATCAAAAGAAAATGAAAACGGGACTTGGAAGAAAAAACCCTATTAAATATCAAGCAAAACACCCCAAACTATTATACTCATATGCGAAGAAGATGAATAAAAGAAGAATAGAAATAGGCCCTCTGAGAATTGAAGGGAGATTAACGAATGAAAAAAAGGAAATTTGCAACATACTGGCAGAAACGATATAAGAGAGAATTCACCCCTAGAATAGATAATGAAGATAATGATATAGAAGTAAGGGACGAAAATAGTGAATATTTAGCTGACATAGAAATTAATGAAGCTGATATTGTGCAGGCAATTAATGAAATTAAAAATGGAGCTACTGCAGGGCCGGATGGAGTCCCTGCTATTTTGTTAAAGAAAGTAGTTCATTCTATCGCAAAGCCACTTGCAATATTATTAAGACAAAGTGTAGATACAGGCAAGATTTATGATGAGCACAAATTAGCATATATCACCCCTACTTTCAAAAGTGGATCAAGACTAGAGGCAAGTAATTATAGGCCTGTGAGTCTAACATCACATATTATGAAAGTGTATGAAAGGGTAATGAAGAAAAATATTATGAAACATGTTTAATAAAAAATAATTTTGTTTAATATAGGGACAACACGGTTTCGTACCCGGAAAAAGTACACAAACCCAACTGTTAGTCCACCGTGAGAACATATTCAAAAATATGAAAAGCGGAAATGAAACAGATGTGGTTTATCTAGACTTTGCAAAAGCTTTTGACAAAGTAGACCATAATATATTAGCAAAGAAAATTAGAAAACACAATATCGTAGATAAAGTAGGAAGATGGTTAAAAGAATTTTTACACAACAGAAAACAGATAGTTATTGCAAACGATGAGAAATCGGATGAAACCAAGGTAATATCCGGTGTGCCACAAGGTACGGTGCTAGCTACAATATTGTTTGTTATTATGATTGAAGACATAGACAGTAATGTTAAGGATTCGGTAGTGAGTAGTTTCGCTGATGACACAAGAATAAGTAGAGAAATTACTTGTGATGAAGATAGGAACGCTCTACAAAGAGACCTTAACAAAGTATATGATTGGGCAGAGGTAAATAGGATGGTATTTAACTCTGATAAATTTGAATCAATAAAATTATGGAGACAGAGAAGGAAAGCTATATGCATATAGGGGACCTAATAATGAGACAATCACAAATAAGGAAGCAGTTAAAGACCTTGTGTGATGATGAATAGGAACATGTTAAGCATGATCAAATAGCCATTCTGTTGGCAAAATGTAAAGCAAAAAGAAAAATGGCAATGTTGTTACGGCACTTCAAAACAAGAAAAGCTGAACACATGATTATGCTTTATAAAACATATGTTCGTAGTCCACTTGAATATTGCAATATGATATGGTACCCACACTATCAAAAGGATATTGCACAAATAGAGAGTGTACAAAGGTCCTTTACAGCTAGAATAGAAGAAGTTAAGGACCTAGACTACTGGGAAAGACTACAATCCTTAAAATTATATAGTCTAGAAAGGAGAAGAGAACGCTACATGATAATTCAGGCATGGAAACAGATAGAAGGAATAACAGAAAATATCATGGAACTAAAAATATCAGAAAGAGCAAGCAGAGGTAGATTAATAGTGCCCAAAACTATACCAGGAAAAATAAGGAAAGCACACAGAACATTAATCCACTACGCACCAGCATCGATAATGCAGCGTCTATTCAATGCGTTGCCAGCTCATCTGAGGAATATATCAGGAGTGAGCGTAGATGTGTTTAAGAATAAGCTCGACAAATATCTAAACTGCATCCCAGACCATCCAAGATTGGAAGATGCAAAATATACCGGAAGATGTACTAGCAACTCTCTGGTAGACATTAGAGGCGCCTCACACTGAGGGACCTGGGGCAACCCGAACGAACTGTAAGGTAAGGTAAGGTCTCTCTCTCTCTCTCTCTCTCTCTCTCTCTCTCTCGAAAACTCAAGCAAGAGGTATATTCTGTCAACAAAGTGATAGCTTATATTGTAACGATTCCAAGAGTGTCATCGCGATAGACTGCTTAGCAAAAGAATGAAACATAGTAGAAAGTATGACATTTGAGAAGTGAAGCTTATCAAAAACCAATTATGATGCAACAGGAAAGTTTCGACTTGGTTACACAATGCTGGAGTCATCAGTTCTTGAAGCAGCCAACTTGGTGGCTTGGAGATGCTTAGCTGTCCTTAATCAGCCACCCTGACACCGTCTAACATCCGCCTGCCTCCAAAACTCACGCCACACCTGTGTGGTGACCGATATAGGCACATTGCTAAAGATATTCAAGATGTGGGTGCTGGAAGCCAAAAATACGACCTTGTTCTGCAGAAGGACGTAATTATGCAAAAGCAGCCCTCCTCCAGGTACGCTTTCTGCTTGAGACAAAAAGATTTCTTAGGAGAATTTCTTGACAAAAGGTACATAAAAACCATAGGACTGAAATTACAGACTCGGGTGGAATCTCCACAAAGAATGCTTGAATTAGGCTTAAAAGAAACTGTTTGCAAAAATCAAACACAACGAATTGAAAATGGATAAGAAACTATACTTCCAATAACATAGAGAGACAAATTCTACACGGAAAGGATTTTATAAAACTGGATTATATATATATATATATATATATATATATATATATATATATATATATATATATATATGTTTATATTTATTCGGATTTCTTTACCATTGTTATGTCTCTCATTTAGTTAGTGATAAAGTCCACAGAAGAATGGGCGAAAGCTATCATCTTTTAAATATTTCCACAAATATATTTCGTCTGGATAAACAGGAATATTACTGTGGATCCTTCGACTGATAAATATATATATAATATATATATATATATATATATATATATATATGTGTGTATATACGTATATATATATATAATATATATATGTATATTGTCATGACTGCAGAGCTTACATTCGAACTCCCGTCCCTCGCAGTCAACACCCCAGTGATAGTTGCAGTAGTTGTGCACAGCGCCTTTGCCGTCGAAAAGGAGACCATTTTCACAAGTCTCTAGGGTCAGCGTTCCGTTGGCGCACTTGTAGAACTGGTGGCAGGAAGCTGGGTGGGGGTAGAGCTGCAGACCTTCCACTTCGGGGCAGGAGGTAATTTCTCGGTATGTTGGGTATGCAGGCTGTGCTGCCTCACGGCCGCGCTGGGCAGCTCCTGAAAGACGAGGGGAAGATGAGTCAAAACAAATCATAATCACTGTAGTAGATTCACATTAAGCGCTCCTGATTGGCTGTTAATAAGCCAATCATAGGGCTGGAATTGATAAGCCAATCACAGAGCTGGAATTGATAAGCCAATCACAGGGCTGGAAACTCTCATCAGTCTTGCTTGAGAGAGTTCACATAGGCAGGATGTGCGTTCCACCTCTTCTGAAGGATACGTCTTCCAAAAGTATCCCTCAGGAGAGATGGAACACACATCCTACCTATGTGAACTCTCTCTCTCGAGAGAGATTGATGAGAGTTTCCAGCCCCGTGATTGGCTTATCAACAGCCAATCAGGAGCGTCGTAATTAAATTATTTCCACATGCTGTGGCTTTCAACATACCCCAATTCATTTTGTTAAGCAAGCAAGTAAATGTTACTGCATTTATGTTTGGAAATCAGTCCAAAGTATCATCATCATAAATCTTTATATTTCAATTTTGTAAGTTCGGATCGTCAGATTTAATTAGAACTAGGATTTTCTGACAATCTGCAGATTCCAGTATAGATACATTCATTTTACCAGAAGTTTTACATCATTCTTTTTTAATGAAATAACTGATTAACAAAATACCATCATCGTAATTCGAAGCATTTCATTAGAAATAAGCTTTTTAAATTAACTGTTAATTTTAGTGTATCTCCATCCATATTATGAAACGCGTCAATGCATTTTATGTCTATTAAGAAAACAATTTATTAACAGATTATTATCAAAGTCTATTTCAGTTGTCAATATGAATAGATTTCACTAAAAATAAAAATGTAAAATTTCATGTTGATCTGAGTATATTTCTATTTCATAAAGTGTATAAATGGCCGCAGGTTTAGATATTATAACTTTCGATATACCAATTATATTTCAATTAAGCCTTCACACTCTCCCAAACATACCAAGTCGAGGAAAATCTCAAAGACTACAAACAAAACTGACTACACATTACCAAAGGAATGACTCGCATACCATTATTTTCCAAATATGCAACTCACCATCAGCGTCTGCACTGCACGTGACGAAATACACACAATAATGAATGAAAGAAATTAATACTTTAAATAATCAGATATATAACTAAAACTATCAAACGGCATATGTGACAAGACAACGTCCATCACGGTAGCAGTGATCAAAGTCGCCTTCGTGTAAGGCAAATCAAAATAGTACTTTGGATTATCAAATATATCTCAAACCTTCTATGCGGCGTATGCGACAAAATGATGACAGTCACAGCATACATAGCAGTGGTCAGCGTAGCCTTCATAAGCAAAGCAAATCGTCAGTTATAAGGGCGCCTTTATTTTTCTTCTAGTCGCGAATGTGGCAAGATCTGGTATCCAGGTCAAAGTGGCCGACTGACTGAGAACGAGTTTACTTTTTGGGATGTTACTTTTCGTCATGTGTTTTGTAAGTAAGTGCGTGTGTGTGTGTGTGTGTGTGTCTTTGTGTGTCCCTGTTTCATCTTACTGACAGAGAACGAGGATCTAAAATTAATTATGATGTTACATACATACATAAATACATACACACATACATACACATGCATATATATGTGTGTGTGTGTATGTGTGTGAGAGCGAGCGCGTGTGTGAGTGCATACGTTTGTCTGAGCGTTCGTGTGGCTTAGTAGTATGAACGCTCTCTGAACAAAACCTTATAATTTTATTTTTGATTTATAGGAAGCATGTTTACAACGCATGTACATTCGAATCTGCTCTCATCTCCACTTATTTACCATTTAACGAGTATCTAACACTTAATTAGTTACTTCGGAAAACCAAAGACTTGAATTTTATATCCCTATGCATCGGTAAAACTTTAAGGCAAGAAACACGCTGTCATTTGTTATTCAAAATAAAAGAAATTAATTTCCTTGACAAGTCTGGTGTACAGGACCTATCAAATCCGGAGACGGAGAGAAGAGAGAGAGAGAGAGAGAGAGAGAGAGAGAGAGAGAGAGAGAAATACAAGTTATCGTTCCTATCAAATATCGCATTTCTTGCGATGTCACCCTGTTTATGATTTCACGAGCAGATCAATTGACGCACTTTCTAGCTGAAGTTAAACTGGTCACATTTCTCGAATTTCATGCATAGATCGACTGACGTACTTTCTACCTGAATCAAACAGGTCATATTTATTTATTTATCT
>NC_087200.1:9757173-9764673 GCF_015104395.2 Macrobrachium nipponense | reverse complement strand
CCCAAACATGGGATAAGGAGGTTAACCACTTAGACGAAGAACCGCTAATGGCGGTGGCTGGAGAGTTACTAGACTGTCTAACAATAACTGTTTTTCAGTCAGCAGTTTAATGTTTTAAGTTCGTGCCCGAGATCATTTGAAAATCGCAGGTAGTTCTCGAGAGAACGACACTAAATTTACGACGAAATTTCACACTGCGTAGTGCATTAAGGTCAGATGACGTCATCTCCTTCTTTCATTCTTTTCTTGTTTCACAATTTCTGTCATTAATTTCAATCTAGAAAATAATTAAATGAATCTCGGTAGTCGGACAAGCTTTGGTCACCGCAAAGCATTTTTTATTTTGATCTGATTAGCAACGTTTCTTCATACTACCTGTTATATTCATTCAGCGAGTAATTTAACTGGATTAATGTAAGTCAGTTTAAAGTGGAGAACAGGATTTTCAAAGTGAAGATTATATTATAAATGGTTACACTAATTATGTCACGTAAACAGCCTCAACTACCGCTAATTCTGAAGCAAGTTAACCTGATCAGAAGATACATTCAGTACTTCTTCATACAAAAAGTGAGTGATTGTGTGTGTGTGTGTCAGAGAGAGAGAGAGAGAGAGAGGCCCAGGTTAGTGCCTTCCTTAACAGGAACACCTTACTAAATTTTTATTCTCAGTTCTCAGAGCAGAATCTCAAGTTGACTTGTGATTTTTCTGGAAAAATTTGTACAAGTAAATCAACTTTGGAAGTGAAAGGAAACGAAAAACTTGAAAACTAACATTTGTTTTCATCAGGAGCTGATGTCGATAGCATGTCACAACAACCTGGTTGTCAGCTACTAAAACGCTTATCATAGTTACTTTTTTATATAAGATGAGTGGAGTCTTCTCCACTATTTTCAGTAGAAAATAGTTTTGTAAATGGCTATTTCAGTCTCAATAATTTATTGTTGGTCAATCTGCCATCTGCATAGCAGATCAACTTTCATGGCGAATCAATAGACAATAGCATTATTCCATTCAACCGTCAGAAAATAGTGGAAAAAAAATTGATTCTCAATTTCGTCAAACCTGAGCAAAAAACGAATATCGATAATGTAGCTCCAGCGAGATTTCATTTCTACTGTATAAAAAAAATTGGGTGTGGTTCGTGCTGAGCATAAGTTGAACCTTGAATGCACAGACAGACAGACAGAAAGGTAGACAGACAGACAGACAGACAGGTAGACAGACAACGGAAAAGGTAGAACAGACAGACCCAGACAGACAGACAGACAGGTAGACAGACAACGGTGAATTTTAGAATACAGCAAAGAGCCTCTCCGTTATTCTAACATCTACCGAGTAATCTACTAGTATTTACGACATTTCTGAAGCGCTCTCCTTCTCTACTTGTATTCCCTTTTTTTTTTTTTTTTTTCTTTGAGACGTTTCGTGGAAGGTGTTTAACAACGTGTCTTGTTTCTGCTCTTAACGAGTAACTGACGTTTGACTTTGAGCATTTCAGAGCTTTTGAGTCAACGGCCGTGGTCGCCTCAGGCTTCGTAACCGCAAATAGTTTTCCTTTTGACCAACCACTCTGTCAAATATTTTTGATAATACATACATACATGCATGTATATATACATATAACATAGAAACACTGTATCGTGCTTCTCAGGTGTCAACAGAAGGATCCACAGTAATACTACACTTGTTCGTCGAGACGAAATATATTTGTCGAAATATTTACAAAGCTTAGAGCTTTGTGTGGACTTGACCACTATCTCAAGTGATGAAGCCCACAGAAGGTATATATATATATATATATATATATATATATATATATATATATATATATATATATATATATATGAATAACTTGACCACGAAATACATAAAGTGTGATGCTATATATAAATAAAGGTAATGCCACGGAGGAAAAATGAAAAGACGTGAAATGCCGAGATCTTTCGGTCTTACGGACTCTTTACTTGATGCATTTATCGTCTTTTCAGTTTTCCTCCGTGGCATAACAGGACGACGAAACCCTTTTTGCAGTTGCACTATGAAAAAATTGTTAGGAGAGGGTGAATAGCCAGGTCGCAGAAAGAGAATATGAACGGAGGTACAGGCAAAGGAAAGTAAGAGGATTGCAGCTAAAGTACACCCCATGAGGTGTACGTAGTACTGACGGAAGAACATGACACGCATTCACACGATATTGGGGTATTTATATAATGTGTAACGGATCGTGATATAACAGGCAGTTGTGTAGGTACCCATCATCGGGAAAATGGAAGATTACTACAGGTCATCGCATGGGTATGAAGGTAGGCAGTGTTTCCCACCTGGTGGCCATACAATTCCTTATACAGAATATATACGTATATAGTTGGAGGAATACGAGGCGGGACTGAGATTTTAGTTAATTTTCGTCTTTTTTATTTTTATTCAAAGGTAGAAATGCATAATTTACACCTTATCATGGGAAGTTCTAACTGAGTTTTTATTTTATTTATTTATTTATTATTATTTTTTTAATGGTAGATATCCAGGTTTTGATACTTTTTCTTATCTACGTTTAGTTTTACTCGATAAAATCATGTGACTCTACTCAGATAATCGAAAATGGACAGAACTTTCTCAGCATTATTTTCTGTTATTCACGAGATATGTTGCAACAAAGGAGGACATCATTCTGACCAAAATAGGCCGGCCTCTCTCGCCTGTTTTGAAATCGACTCGGAGGCAAATTCTGACGAATCTAGTTAGTGGAAATGAAAGTGATGTAACTGTGCAGCAATAGAAAAAATAAAATAAAAAAGTACTCAAGCAACGTCAGTTAAAAAAAATAACCTTATCTTTTGACGTACAATGAACGAAGGGTCTCTGCAACCCACACCTTCGGCCCCCAGCTGCAACCGCTTTCGTTCCTTTTACTGTACCCCCGTTCATATTTTCTTTCTTCCATCCTACTTTCCACTTCTCCATAGCACAACTGCGCGGTCTTCGTCATGTGACACCTTTAGAAAAAAAACTTTTACTCCCGATTTCTCGTACAGTGCTGAATAACTTTCCTGGTCCTGGATTTTGTCGAATTTCAAAATTGCTAAATTCAATTTTGGAATGACGAACACATTCGCCAGAACCTCAGATTATAAATGTCGAAATTCGTAGTCAATTTTCAGTCTCCTAAAAGGAAAAGTCGAAGAAGTGTCTGTATTTCTTGAAAAGTCCCCAGCATGCAGCAAATTGCCGTCATTACTCGAGTTTCTATTTGACGCAACTAGGCGTTCCGTCATCGAAGAGAAAACGAGAGAGCGTGAAGCAATGCTGGCACTTCACAACAGAGAAAGAAACCCGCTATCCAATTCTCTCGTAGATCTGGACCCGTTACATCAAGGTCAACAACAGATGTGGGTCACATTAATTTCAGGTTCCTCCAGGGGTGTGGTGCGGGTATGTCGAGAGACGGGTAATGAGGTGGGCAAGTCCAAGACCAGATTTCGAAGGTGGGGTGTACGGCCTTTGGGTGGGCTAATGCCACTGGACAACTTTTTATTCGTGTTCAGTTCATGTCACACACACTCGTTCCTCTGATGTCCAACCACACCTAATCTCACTGACGCATCGATCTCCATTTTATCTTCAAATTCATAATAGTTTCCTTCAGCATGCTTTGGAGCTGAATCGCCACTAATCCCTTTTATTTTCGGATCAGACAAAAACAGTATCCCTGCTGGCATTCCACTGGACTACCTAACTCAGATGTCTATGTATGTGAATTCTTTTGACGCGTTGTACAACGGAGTTTCCTACAGAACCCGTTAATCTATAAACAGCAGTATTTTTCCAAGATCCTCTCTGCTGCACCTTTGGAAATCGACATTTATAATCAACTGTAAAAATCTATGAATTAAGGTTAAATGGTTTGGGCGGGGGGCGAACAAGAGAACAATTATATTCCTGAATCACTTCGTCTTTGTCTCTTTCAAGGTTATAGATTCCACCACCGTTTTACTCCATGACTGTTTTACCTTCAATCAATATTGTGCTCAATGAGGGCACGATATTTTAGCTTAAAAATGGATTCACTACGACGAAAAGTTGCAAATTCAAGTTGCAAATTCAACTGGTAAGTGTTATAAATCAGAATGTAACACTGGACTTCAGTTGGAACTTAAATAGCACCTTTACTTTATCTTTAAAAGTATCTTGCTTGACCAGTTACATATATAAAAAAAATTCATTGCAAAGTTTGTGACAATTCATTTCTCCTTTGAAAGTTTTACGTTTTCTTTGCCGCGATTACATTACCTAGTGATGATGAGTTTTCTCGAAAATTTCCGTCTCATACACGTGTCATTTTCGTTATCGTCGTTTAAAACTAGCCTGGGTGCATTCACTACAGTTCTTTGTCGTTGGTTCGTAGCAGTGTTGCCAAATGTTGAAAACTAAAGTACTTCTACAAGCATGATTGCCAGATCGGTCCTTTTACGGTTTAAGTGGCCTTGATGGACACAATAAAGACCATTTGGTATGTACTGGCCCATTCAAATCTAAGTTTCACGATCTTCTGAGTCATAAAATGAAGACTGGATATGAATTATAACTTCATTCCGAATAAATCTTGGTTTTTTTCTTCGGAATTTCGTCCAGAAACACCCATTAATGAAGAAATATACTCTCGCCCTTAATGGTTTCATGAGATTTATTTTTTATCATCACCGTCAACACAGGCAGCTCACACCACTATAACCTTCCCTACCAGGGCACAGGTTAAAGTCATTTCATCTCAATAGATGGCCTTCTTCAGTGCCAGGCAAAGTGCTTGGATTTTTATCTGTTTATTGATTCATTTGTTAATTAATTAGTATTTTTCTGATAATTGCTCTCTTCTTTCTGAACTATCTGTTACCCTCTTCTACTTCTTTCAGATGAACACCATATACACTGGAATCTTGATTCCCAAGTCAGTGACCCCTGTGGGCTTTTTCCATGTGAGCAGGTTTCATCCTCTGACTAATAATGATAATGAATTGAAACTAATATTTCCAACCCAATAAGAATAGGAAAGATGTCCCCGGGCTGGACGTTGGCAAATCGAAATGTTTTATTGATTACCCATAAAGTATTGCTGCTACATGTGGAAGCATTATATGAACACGAGTTGTTGTATCTCAAATTGGAATTAGTACAGGGGTACATCCACAATGAAGTAAAAACTTGTCAGTAACACATGTCAGAAACTGATAGTAAACACATCACAAACAGGTTGAAAACAAAGTCAAGAATCTTTGGCAAATGCTGGATGGTCGTTAGAAGCTTATAATGTGTTAGCAATATGTGATCAACATATGTTTGTGACGTTAATAATGAAATTGTTCTTCTCTTTAAGAAATGGTTTATCTTATCAGCTATATGTCTCTATCGAGTGGCTTATCAGTTGACCAATACTTCCCACACTATCTCGAAGATACGTTTCTTGCTCAATTGAGTGATGCATCTGATTGTTGTTGTAAGTAAATAAAATATCTTTTATACCCGGAGAGGGAATTAAAGTACTGACTTGTTGGAAGAGACGCGTTACTCTTTTGTTGATATAATCCCTAATATATAACTGCTCATGACTATTAATATATTATCTACCTGTAGGTGGATAGTACCATCAGTGCACCCCATACAGCGCACTGTAGGCATTACGTAAGGTTCTTTGCAGCATGCCTTCCTTAGGCCCCTAGCTGCAATCCCTTTCATTCCTTTTACTGTACCTCCGTTCATACTCTCTTTCGTTCGTCTGACTCTCCTCCAGCCCCTCCTAACGCCTTTCAAATCCATGTCACTGTCAGTCTCCCTTACAGCGCTGAATGGCTTCATAGGGCCCGGCGCTTGGCCTTTTGGCCTAAATTTTATAATCCAGTTTCAACTCCAATTCATAAATTGGCTCGGAATTGAAGGAAACTTAATGTTGGGGAAACGTAATTACTTTGTGTTCATCAGAAGTGAAAGAATCCTATTTGGTCCAGTGAAAATACTATTCACATAGTTACACGGTTTAGATTAACCTGGCTTTATGCCAGCAAGATCCCTCGTCCCAAAGGTGGCCTGTCAGTGTGCCAGGGTGGCAAAGGGATAAAAGGCCCTTGTTGACCCGTGACGTATTTATCTCTGCGTGTTGCCTTTGCCATTCGCTATGCTGTGTCATCTCAAATATACTTCTTTTTCATTAATTAAACAAAATATCTTTGCTCTTGTGTTTTGTTGAAAACTTTTCACAAACTCTGGCGCTTGTGATATAGGATTTAGAAAAAAATATATATATGTGTGTGTGTGCGCGCATGTATGCATACATTATATATATATATTATAATATGTATAAATATACATACATATACATACATATTACATGAGGAATAGTTTACAGCCAAGGAAACAACATATACCAATTGCATCTGGCCCAGTTAGGATTCAAACCTAATAATTTTCGTAGCTGAATTAGGGGCACACTTGAATCAGGTTTCCAAGTCTCCTTCCCGCTCTTTCAAGCAAAGATGCTAAACGGTCTAATAGATAAATAGTGCGCAGCCCGACGCCCTTCATCAATGCCCCAGAGCTCATGAGAGGCAATAGTGCAGTGAAGGGGGAGAAGCAGTAGTACTAAGCCAAGGTTGTACTCTATCAATCTTACCGATGGAGGAACCTGGCGAGGTTTCTAGATAACCTTGGACCACTAATCCTCTGGTCTTGTTTGGTGTTGCTAGGGAGGTTATTATCGAACGACGAACGCCTCACTTTCAAAGACCAACTAGCCAAGAGAGGCAAAGAATTCATACAAGATGCACCGCAGAGACGGTTAGAGGCTGTCGTGTTTTTTTACCCCATCCCAAATTTGTACAATAAAAAAGTTTTGTGAATTCAGGAAGGAAAAGTTTTCCGTTCGTTAACGGTCTCATGGACCCCGGAAGGTCGTTGCTACAGATACAAGGTAGTTACGTGATCATAATCTGAAAGGGGACCACCTGCCAGGACTCAGGAACCCAAGTTGAGGAAGAGGATCCTTTGAAGGATATGTGGATTTCGACATACAAGGACGACAACTCCGCCTTTAAGACGAGGTTGGACCAGGTTGCAAAATAAAAAAAATATATAGTTTTAGGCTAAGTTAGATCATCCTCAACTCCAATAAATATCACTATATTTCTTCACGTCGATTTACTGGTGTCTGCAGAGGTAAGCACACATCACGAAGTTAGAGAGGATCTAAAGAAACAGAAAAATAGATCATATCAAACGAAAACCTTTAACACACTAGTCAGTACCTATTTTTAGTACGTCATGATGACCAGGTTACGACCAGCACATCTCTCATCAGATTCATTTCTCCATTTGCATAAAGACTGGTTTGTTTTCAGCATGGAAATTTCCATATGCTTGAAGGTGCAACTTCGAGTCTGATCCCCTGATACAAAATAACTACGTCTGACCTATTAGAACTCCGCTGTTGCTCTCCGTTACTTCTTGTAA
>NC_087200.1:9742173-9749673 GCF_015104395.2 Macrobrachium nipponense | reverse complement strand
GCGCCAACAATTAAGAAGTGGTTCAAGGTTGGGGAGATTTGCAGCAGACGAATATTTCTCAATACCAGTTTCATTTAAAGCGATATTTGGTCGGAGCTAAGCCTCTCGTGCGATGGGGCGATGGACTCGGGACTCAGAGAGAGAGAGAGAGAGAGAGAGAGAGAGAGAGAGAGAGAGAGAGAGAGAGAGAGATAGAGAATATATATATATATATACTATATATATATATATATATATATATATATATATATATATATATATATATATATATATATACTATACAGAGAATGAGAGAGATTGAAAATTACAATTTGCAGATTGCTAAATTTTGATTTAAGGGAAAGAGAGAGAGAGAGAGAGAATATATATACATACACACACACACACACACACACACACACATATATATATATATATATATATATATATATATATATATATATATATATATATACGTATATATACAGAGAACGAGAGAAACTGAGAATCACAGATTCCAGATTGTTGAATTTTGATTTATGGAAATAAAGTCAATGCCTTTAACACAAGATACTTAAAATTAAAATACATTATTTAAATGTTTTGTCATTAATGATTAAAATACGCTTTATAAAGTAAGTTTATCTTCAAGATGATGTCATTATTATCGTTAATTACCCGTTATGTTACTTCATGGCTAACGTGAGGAGTGAAACATATCCTTCACCGTAGTTTTTATGGAATTCATCTCACGAATCGTTTTCGATGTCCAGGAACTTTCCCTCTCTCTCTCTCTCACGTACACACATACCCACACACACACAGACACATATATATATATATATATATATATATATATATATATATATATATATATATATATGTGTGTGTGTGTGTGTGTGTGTGTGTAATTGTAATATCCACAACGCCCTATTAAATTCTCAAATTCTTTGCTGTTTCTTGGATACGCATGTCACTACAAAGCCTCGAGATCCAACTTTCAAAGAATTATGAAAAAATCGCAATGTCCGGGAGCGGGAAACAAACCCTCAATGCCATAGTCGCTACAAGGTCACCTTGCCGACCTGACAACGTGAAGTTCGGCGAATTCTAAAAGGAAGCCAATTCTTGATCATTCTTTTTTTTTTCTTGTCTAATGACGAGCTTTCGGAATGTACTTCGTCCGTAATCATGCCAGACTAAGATATTAACATCTATTCACGATCAAACATAACACTTACAAATAAGTAAACAAGTTGTTACAATATTATTAATGTCATGGAATTTCTGTGAACATGTAACAAGTCAAAGAATGGGCAATTCCCAATGGACAATTTGAACAACGGAACAACTATGCAAAGAATTGGATTTTTAAAAGATCGAAGATTTAAACGAACATATATTTATGTACCTCTATGTATGTAGATATATAAAACAACAAGATGTTCAGCGCTTCGCTGGAAAAAAAAGTTATAGAAAAATAAATTCAGTGATTAAAAATTTTACAAACACATGCATAGAGCTGTCTTTTCGTTTTTTTTTTTTTTTTTTTTTTTTTGCGAACACATGCATAGAGATGTCTTTTCGGTATTTTTGTTTCGCCATGAATTCTACAAGGTGAATATATATATATATATATATATATATATATATATATATATATATATATATATATATGTATATATATATATATATATATATATATATATATATATATATATATAAATATATGTATGTATATATATATATATATATATATATATATATATATATATATATATATATATATATAAAGAGTAAAACCAGCACTTGTACATAAAACATCCTTTATTTTCTTATGACTACCGGTTTCGGAGTAACTGTCTCCATCATCAGGTCTCTACAAAAACACAGAAAGAAAAAAAAAATAAAAATCACGAAATTATGATCGATCATTAGAATGAAGAAATGTTACACAAAGGTTACATTGTATATATAATAAAAACAAAGTAATGTACAAGCATAAAAAAGGGAAAGGAAGCAATATTAAAAAAAAAATAAATATATAAATAAATACCTGCATCATGAAGGCATACAAACATACACACTAAAAATTTAAAAACGCAGCATCTCCGTGGACCTCTCGTTGTTACTGAGGGAAGGTTTCAACTTTAAAGTGTAGAGACTTTCTACTATTGCCAGCTCCATGGGGGCCACTCGACTAGAGAGAATGGAAAATTAATCTAACCTAAGAGGGTGATCACTATTTTCTGCGTGATCCCGTATGGCACTGAATGGTGGTTTTGCTAAAAGCCTGTTTATCCTAACTGATCTTCCCAAGTGTTCAAACCATCGTACACGTGCTTGGCGCTTTGTTTTCCCCACGTAAATTGCATTACAGCAATTGCACTCATATTTATATACAACATGAGACTGTAGTTCTGGGGGTACGATGTCTTTGTACTTGAACAAACCACCAATAGTATACTTAGGTTTGAACACTACCCTAACATTAACTTGAGGATAAAATTCTCTTAAAAGTTTTAGTAGTCTATTTTTAACAGAAAAACTCTTATTACCATAGAAAAACATGGTAAAATACAGTACTGCTTTATTGGCTTTATTGGCTTTGAAAATGGAAACTTTCGGAAACAATAACTTTTCTAGCTGTTTACCAACATACGTATCTATGAAAGCATTATTAAAACCGTTTTTTTGAAGCATTTCTTTTATAAACTGAAATTCTGAATGAAGACTAAAATAATTTGAACAAATGTTAAAGGCACGGGTCACAAGTGTACAGACTAAATTGCGTTTATAAACTATAGGGATGAATGAAGAAAATTTAGTTGTGAGTCCTGTAAATGTTGGTTTCCTGTAAACTGATGTTGAAAAAGTGTTATCGCTGTGTTTACTTATGAGCAGGTCAAGGAAAGCTAAAGTATTATTGTTCTCTACTTCTGAAGTAAATTCAATATTTTGGTGTTTTGAGTTAAAATAATCAAGAAACAAGGGTACATGTTCTTCAGATCTAAAAATTAAAAATGTATCATCTACATAACGTCGGTAGAACAGTGGTTTAAAAGAACTGGGACAATTATCTAACCAAACAACTTCGTGATGAGATAAAAAGGCATTGGCCAAAGTAGGACCGAGAGGGTTTCCCATTGCTACACCATCTTTTTGTTTATATACATTTGCGTTAAACATAAAATAACATTCAGACGCAGCTAATGTGAGTAGTTTGTGTAACTGTTGTTTATTAAAATTACGGATACTATTGGAGTCATTAAACAAGTTGTTGATGCATATATCAATGGTTTCTGCTAAAGGAATATTAGTAAATAAAGATTTAACATCGAAACTTACAAGAACACAATTACCTAGTTCTAGATCACAAATTTCTTTGGCAAAAGTAAATGAATCTTTAACTGTATACCGATTGCATGTTACAGGAGCTAAAATAGGAACAAGAAACTTTGACAAATGGTAGTTGAAAGTACCTATAGCTGACATGATTGGTCTGAGTGGGACACCTTCCTTGTGCACCTTGGGGAGGCCATAGAGCACTCCAGGTTTAGATCCAGATGTAAATATATCGTTATAAGTATGTTCATCTAGAACACCATCAGACTTCAACTTTCTTAAGAACCTGTTAATACTTTCCTCCTTATTGAGTAACTTTAAAAGAATGTCGTCTTTAACTAATTCAAATTTAGTGTGGTCGTCAAGGATAAATTGCATCTTACTTAAATATTCATCTTTATTTAAAAGAACAACCCCGTTGCCTTTATCAGGTCGTATTACCACTATGGATTTATCTTTGGGAAGATCAGTTAAGACAAACAGGCTTTTAGCAAAACCACCATTCAGTGCCATACGGGATCACGCAGAAAATAGTGATCACCCTCTTAGGTTAGATTCATTTTCCATTCTCTCTAGTCGAGTGGCCCCCATGGAGCTGGCAATAGTAGAAAGTCTCTACACTTTAAAGTTGAAACCTTCCCTCAGTAACAACGAGAGGTCCACGGAGATGCTGTGTTTTTAAATTTTTAGTGTGTATGTTTGTATGCCTTCATGATGCAGGTATTTATTCATTTATTTATTTTCTTAATATTGCTTCATTTCCCTTTTTTATGCTTGTACATTACTTTGTTTTTATTATATATATAATGTAACCTTTGTGTAACATTTCTTCATTCTAATGATCGATCATAATTTAGTGATTTTTAATTTTTTTTTTCTTTCTGTGTTTTTGTATAGACCTGATGATGGAGACAGTTACTCCGAAACCGGTAGTCATAAGAAAATAAAGGATGTTTTATGTACAAGTGCTGGTTTTACTCTTTCTATCAAGACTCCGTTTTCCAATGGATAGATCAGTTGCAGATATATATATATATATATATGTATGTATATATATATGTATGTATGTAGTACTGTTGTATGTATGTATGATATGTAATGTATATTATGTATGTATGTATGTATGTATGTATGTATGGTATGTATGTTATGTCTGTAATATATATAACCATAATCTTTTGAACAAGCTAACTTTGAAAATATCCATCACCACTCAAGATGACATTCCTTGTGTTATAAACGTCATGGAAGCTATAATATCTGTATCAATTTTAATATCCACACTGTTCAGCCGAATTTCGTAACAAGGAATTTCACTTCAGCAGCCTCGTGAAAAAAAAAAAAAAAGTAGGCAAAATTCTTACTCAAGCCTGGAAGGGAGGGAATTCCAAAAATAGCATTTGATGTGGTCACTTTCAGCGAGTTAATTGGCGCTGCCTCTGGCCAGGGCGGGGTCATTACCCTCCGGTCGTCTTCCCTTTACAATTGTTGCTTTATTCCAACTGCACTCCAAGATCTTCGTCGTTGGCCCGCCACCCTCCCGCCCCCGCCCCATGGCAGAACGAAACTGATTTTTTTAAAAGCCTTGACGTGTCTATTATGCAAATCTGAGTGGTAAGTGTATAAACTGGGATGCAATATGTCATTTTTACGTATTTCCAATAGGTATCCTCATCCACGACAGCTGTTCTGAAGCTATGCATAAAACGATGTATGTCATCTTATCTCTGGTTCTAATTATCAAAGAATCGTAATCTTGCTGTCTAACCGTATGTTTTTCAGGTCAGAGAATCCATTGGTGAACTTTGTAGTCACCCATCACTGACCATTTTTAAGAACATTTGAAGTTTCAGTTGCAAAAAATCATGTTTTATGACTCTGATAGATAACATTTCTATATTCCCTTTTTCACCTTCCGTCTAAGGCACAGAAAACATACACCTTGTATTAAATCATGTCACTTGAGATTGCCTGACTTCATTTTAACTTTTTTCCAGGTGCTAGAAGAGCACTGTCAGGACTTTGATGACAGATATCTGTCATTCTGTATGTCGAAGTTAACGGCTCAGCAAGTCTCCTACTTTTTAGTTTCCTGTAGTTTAGCAAATATTTAATTTCACCAAGTTTGTCTGTTTCCAATCCTGGCACAAGAATTACATACACTGGACTCAGGCAGGTTGATGTAATACTACTGTCACACTTTCAATGCTCTTTTAGCACCTGGAAAAAAGTTGAAATGAAGTCAGACAATCTTAAGTGACATGATTTAATACAAAATGTAAAATTATCTGTCCATTAGACTGAGAGTGAAAAAGGGAATATAGAAATGTTACATATCAGAGTCATAAAACATGAGTTTTTGCAGCTGAAACCTCAAATTTCTTAAAATTGGTCAGCGATGGGTGACTACAAAGTTCACCAATGGAGTCCCCGACCTGAAAAACACACAGTTAGATGCCAAGATTACGATTTATTGATAATTAGAACCAGAGATGTGATGACATACATCGTTTTATGTATCACTTTGGAACAGCTGTCGTGAATGAGGATACTTATGAAAATATGTAAAAATGACACATTGCATCTCAGATTATACATTTTTACCTCCCAGATTTGCATAATAGACATGTCAAGGCTTTAAAGAAAATCAATTTCGTTCTGCCATGGGGTGGTGGGGTGGGGGGATGCATGGGGACGCCCCTTGGTTGGTGGCCTATTAATTATTGAAGACGAAGATATCAATGGCTTATCTAAGACTCAGCAGGTGATATGGAAATGATGACAGGCCTAAACGTAACATATTAACTGGATGGGCGACTATCCACTACAGAAATAAATTGCCCGCCCACTAAATTAATTTCGCCCAAAAGTTATGTGAATATAACTAAACCACCACTTCTCATAAAAGGACAGATTTTGTAAAACTATTTTTTGTTGTGGGGAAAAAAATATTCACCAAGATATGACTATAAAGATTTTTTTATTAAATAAAATTTTCATCGTGTATGGACAATCATTGATAAATTATACATAAAGCTAAAGAATAAGAATACTGTATACCCGTATGATATTTCATATGTCAAGATTAATTTTCAAAAATCCAGTGCCCACCTACTAAAAATTTCTTAGGTTTATACCTGAGGAATGAGGTGGTGACCGTCGTCTTGCCTTACCCCCAGCCCCACCTTTCTCTCTCTCTCTCTCTCTCTCTCTGCATTTCAATATCCTAGAGAAGAGAATGAGAGAGCCAATCCACTTGAGTTCAAGGAACCTATTCTGGGAGGTGATCTCTTCAACTGCAGCATCACGCCTAGAACCGTGCACGCAAGCAATTTTACTCGTGCCTCCACGCATGATTATCAGGTTACTCCTATGACGCATTCAGCTAACCCAGTTCATTCAAGGCAGCTGCAGACCTCCATCGCAAAAGATTACTGGGCTTCCCATGGTTGCCATGCGTGCGATAATTATCGTACACGTACGATTATTTTGGGTTTGATATGATGTAGCACGATACTTACCTTAGCTATCGGACGCTTTTGTATGATGATTTCGAGCTTTGGAAATTTGGATTCATTAACACAAACATTTTATCAAAATGCGTCATATATCTTTATTTTTATTATGTCCTCAAAATGCAACGTCTAATGCAACTTTGACCTTCTCAGTGTAGACGTTCTTTGGATAAATGCATAAGATAGATGGTCATTGGAGAATCCCTCCTTCTATTAGAGCCATAATTGAATTTGATAGTTAAGAAATGCCTGTTGATAAATTTGGGGTGGAAATATTGAAGAGAAAGGACATAGACTTAGGACCTAGTACATTTTGCATTTTAATGTCCTTACTTTATATATAGATATATATTGTAACATAAAAAAAAAATCTCTCTCTATGGTAAGGATTTACGAGGAGAATATATCAGGAAACAGTGACAACCCACTATAACTTAAAATGTACTTTAATAACAATTAGTAAGGAAATTAAAGTCACAAACAGAACATTAAACAAATTACGGACGCATTGCACAAAAGCAAAGACTCGCCATACAGCACTTCATCAAGACTACTCATCACTAATCACTGCATTTTACAGTATAATACCCAAGTCACAAAGCTTTACATCAACACAACATATAATTCACTGTAACATCAAAAAGTTAGTGGCAACCAACGT
>NC_087200.1:9719673-9739673 GCF_015104395.2 Macrobrachium nipponense | reverse complement strand
AGTATGGCCGCTCGGCCAATCACAGCCCGGGAAAACAGTGACGTAGAATGACGTCATCTCCCTTTCTGCCGATCATCGAGGAGGACCAATGATACTGGAAAAGATTCGTGCATTTCAGAAAAGAAGTACACAAACAACTTTATTTCTTTTGTCCTTATCATCAGTATCCATAGCTAAATAAATCGGTATGTCGGAATTATTCTTTTCATCATTACGTTTCTTGCAATCAATAGTATGGCCACTCGGCCAATCACAGCCCGGAAAAACAGTGACGTAGAATGACGTTGTCTCCTTTTCTGCCAAAAATTTTCATCACCCTTCCAGTAAATACTGCCAGCAATGAACGACTGTTTTCAGTGCTTAGTTTAGTGAAAACGTATCTACGAAATGGGCTTGTTAAAAATCTTAACTAAGACATAGTGGTATTAATTTTGCAAAATTAAGATCAAGGAGGCATCTACTAATGCAGTAGATAATATTTGAAATGCATGAAGCATATGTTTATTTTGAAATTTCCTCAGATGATCCTTGTTAAAACTACGTACCATCTTATCTCTAGACATTTTCCCAAGCTGAAGATCTTCCTGTTCATATTAACATTATTTCGGTTTTCTGAATGACCCATTTGCAGGTATTGAACTATATTTAATGCAATATATTAAATTGCAGATATCCAAGGACCAATACTATAGTTTATAACTTGATTTGTTTACACAGTTCCACTACCTTTTCATCTTCATTTATTACCTCAAAATTTGATGAACTACAGCATTATTTAAAGAACAGAAAGTCTTCCAATTTCCATTACAAGTGGCTTCAAATGGCTCCTGTTTTGTTGATATTTCTAAATATTTTCTCGGGGGTCCTTATAGAGCCCTTCCGGACCCCGCCCCTCCCTGCCTGGTTAGACTCGCTTTGTTCGCCACCCCCACCACCCCCTTTCAGGAGGGGGGCCTCAAATAAACCTTTACCCCCGGTCGCCCCCCAACCCCACCAAGGAAAAATTAAATGATGCCTCTGTTCCATTCATTTTCTCTTTCTTCCAATTTGCTATCCACCCTCTCCTTAGAATTGGTGCACAGCCTGTTACACCTTTCAAACCTTTCTACTCTCAATTTCCCGTTCAGTGCTGAATGACCTCATAGATCCCAGTGCTTGGCCGTCGGCCTAAATTCTAGATTCCATTCCTGAATGGTAAATCTTGGAATACACCTTGATTCTATTGAATCAAGTCTAAATCAAGACCTTGGTCGAAATTGGCCTCTGCTGTGCAAGCGAATAAATCACCATTTATTACATTGAATTATGGCTATGATTAGGATCACTTTTGTAAGGCCTATGAGAGGTCTCACCTCTCTCACGTCTCCACTGTGGTAATAAGTGAATCAGTAACTTAGGAATATTATTTAATCGATCATTCTGGCACTTGTCCATGCTATGATACATTTGTAAGTTCTTTGTTCACTTTTTTATGTTTTTTTTTTAACTTGCCCTGTTTATTCGCTCATTACTCTAATTTTCACTTTTTGCATTTTTATTTTTAATTATCATTCTATTTAGCTTAATAAAATCAAATTGATAGTCCATATAACAGACACATTCACTGCAAACACGCAGATGTCAAGGATAATAATGATAATATTTTTTATTAGATATGATGGCAGAATTTACAGAGTTTATTTCATACAGAATTCTCTCAATTCTTTTAATACCTTGCTTCTCTGGCACACTGATATTTCTAATCAGCTTTCAGTCATCAACGGGATTTCGCCAATGAGAACGAGGCTACGCCCACGGAGAGAACAGCCAATCAGATGCCGTCTCCCTGATGACATCTCACGCGATTCCGCAAGCAGTGCCCAATGAAAAATAGGGTATCACCAGTAGCTCATTGCACACTGCGATCCCGTCCCAGTGACGACCAAAACGAGGTGGCCGAAACATGTAGACGTCATTTAGAAAACCTGAAAGAAACGCAAGAAATACGGATTGACCCCTGACGATCAATGGCCTGTTCCCGACCTTCGAGACACACCTGAATACCCGTTACCGACTCTTGAGGTCGTTTTTTTAAACTACCACCTTCGCTGTTCGATTAAGAGCCTGCTCGTGAAATTCCTTCGTGGGGCGGTATTTTGAAAACATAGGCGAAGCTCCTCTGGGAAGAGGAACTGTGCGCGAGGGTTGGTACGCCAGAGATGATGAATAAACATCTCATTCTTATCTGGAGACAGCTATCCTACTTCTATCCCACTTTATGCCTATATATAATTATAGAAACTTTATCACTTACACAATTGTTTTGTGCATTAATAGAATTACTACAGCAGAGTCCAGCTGGCTTTACAGCTAAGCCCTGCCTACTGATTACGTCACCACCATTCCTTGAAGCTGATTGGTTGTAAATAGTTTCGAAAAGTTCTTTAATCTGTGGTTCTTTTCATTTTCATTTATTTTGCAATGGTTGTTTTGCCGAACTAAAATACATTGAGCTGATATAATATAATCCTAAAGGAGGTGAAAGACGATTCTGTTACTGCTGTGAAGTTCATACACAATTGGGAACGTGATGTCTTTTAAGTGCAAAGACAGTCTTTTACAAGGCTGTAAATAAAACCATATATTCATTGACGTACTGAAAAAAATGCACTACTAAAATATGTGGCATGTGTTATAAGTTCGAATACTTACATTAGTTATGCGGTTCTCTTTTAATCTTAAAAAAAATATACGAAGAGGTTAGCGAAAAGGTGATCAAGACTTCCTCTTCGTTTCCAATAATTTTCGCCTTCCGATCACCTTCGTCTTCGGGACGAAGACCTGGTTCGCTTCACAATAATACCATTTCAGTCGCTACGAGCTTCTTCATCGAAGATGTCAGTTTAAAAACACGGCCCTGAGCCTGTCCCTGCCCCGCCGTCTTTCATAACGCCAGCTCGGAATTCCATTGATGACTGAAAGCATGACGAACATCGGACAGCTGCTTATAAATCTCAGTGTGCCAGAGAAGCGAGTCGTTGGAAGAATTGAGAGAATTCTGTATAAAATAAACTGTAAATTCTGCCACTATATTTGATAAAACATATTTGAAAGGAGGTTAGTTTCCAGCATACAGAATAATAAATAATGATAATAATACTATAATATAATAATAATAAATAAATAATTTAATTAATTATAATAATTAATTAATTAAAATTATTAATAATTAATTTTATTATTATTAATTATTAGATTAAAAGTTATCCATAAAAGCCATAAACACATGATGCAGTGCCAGTAATCAGATACAGCGCAGGAATAGTGGAATGGACGAAGGCAGAACTCCGCAACATAGACCAGAAAACTAGGAAACATATGACAATACACAAAGCACTACACCCAAGAGCAAATACGGACAGACTATACATAACACGAAAGAAAGGAGGGAGAGGACTACTAAGCATAGAGGACTGTATCAACATCAGGAACAGAGCACTGGGGCAATATCTGAAAACCAGTGAAGACGAGTGGCTAAAGAGTGCATAGGAAGAAGGACTGATAAAAGTAGACGAAGACCCAGAAATATACAGAGACAGGAGAATGACAAACAGAACAGAGGAATGGCACAACAAACCAATGCACGGACAATACATGAGACAGGCTAAAGAACTGGCCAGCGATGACGCATGGCAATGGTTAGAGGAGAGAGCTTAAGAAGGAAACTGAAGGAATGATAACAGCGGCACAAGATCAGGCCCTAAGAACCAGATATATCCAAAGAACGATAGATGGAAATAACATCTCTCCCATATGTAGGAAGTGCAATACGAAAAATGAGACCATAAACCACATAGCAAGCGAATGTCCGGCACTTGCACAGAACCAGTACAAAAAGAGGCATGATTCAGTAGCAAAAGCCCTCCACTGGAGCCTGTGCAAGAAACATCAGCTACCTTGCAGTAATAAGTGGTACGAGCACCAACCTGAAGGAGTGATAGAAAACGATCAGGCAAAGATCCTATGGGACTATGGTATCAGAACAGATAGGATCATACGCAAACAGACCAGACGTGACGTTGATTGACAAAATCAAGAAGAAAGTATCACTCATTGATGTCGCAATACCATGGGACACCAGAGTTGAAGAGAAAGAAAGGAAAAAAATGGATAAGTATCAAGACCTGAAAATAGAAATAAGAAGGATATGGGATATGTCAGGGGAAATTGTACCCATAATCATAGGAGCACTAGGCACGATCCCAAGATCCCTGAAAAGGAATCTGGATAAACTAGAGGCTGAAGTAGCTCCAGGACTCATGCAGAAGAGTCTGATCCTAGAAACGGCGCACATAGTAAGAAGAGTGATGGGCTCCTAAGGAGGCAGGATGCAACCCGGAACCCCACACTATAAATGCCACCCAGTCGAATTGGAGGACTGCGAGAGAGGTCCGCTTCAGGTTCGATATTATGATAAACATAAAGAATTCAACACCAACAGTTGAAACTGGGGATCCGAATATAGAATGAAACAATAACACAACAAAGGTTTATTTACAAGCTTACTAACAAAGATAAATGCAGAATGGTGTCTCCTATTTACATAAAAAAAGGTAAAATCTGACACTGTATGAACTGGGGGAACAGTGAGGTAATGAAAGTACTTGCCGACCAGTTTTGTCACTCAAAAGCGATGGCTTCACAAAAGGAGAACTCTAATGGTAGATGCCTTCTTGCCTCCGTATTCCAGAAAATAATGTCTACTCTTGATACTTGAAAGGCAGGAACTCCCAAAAACCTCTAGCAGAACGTTTCTTCTCTGAAGTCTCACTCAACGTCGAAATAACTCGGTCGTCCACTCCTAAAGACAACTTGACCAGAATTAGACCAATTCTCGAGTGGTTCCTTCTCTTATCTCTCTCGGATGATCTCTGATCTCAGCTGCTGAGCGCTCACTGATCTGATCTGTGTCTCTTACTAATGATCTCTTACTCTGTGACTAACTGATGATCTCTGCTTTCTCCTACTTCGTCCGTCGTATTTATACGGCATTCTGGGGGTGGAGCCTATGGCAAACGTCACAGACTCCCGAGATTACTAGAACTTCTTAGAAGACTCTTGACGGAATATTGCATCATATTTCGCTGCGTTTCTCCCAACACTTAGGCACGTGTTGCGCTCCAAAACACGCCCGACGATTCCAGAACAACCGCGAGAACAGGCACCTCCAACACATGCGCGAAGGCCTCCATGCTATAGAATTTCTTGAAGATGCTTTTTCCTTTCCTTTATCCTTCTTTGCTATACAGCAATTACCACTACACGTTCCCCCCAAAAAGAGAAAAAAATTAAAACAACTGATTTTATTTTTTTCTAAATAGAAACAAGAATTAAACAGCAAGGGAACTATTCTGCATAAAGCTTTAATACTTCTCCATTCACTCAACCACTCGGGCCAAAACAAAAAACGGCCATTAGGCTACTCATTCTGAAAAAATCTCTAGAGAGCTACCTGCTATAACATTATCCTTCTCTCTTATTTTTTCCATTTTCTGAACTCTGATTAAAACTTTGAAAGGCTAAAACACCTCTTGCGTTTTCTCACAACTAATTTCTCTCAGTAACACTGTCACATAGAACACTGGCGGTGGCCAAGGTACGGGGCGTTCTTTATAATTCTGAAGCAAGTTTACATTCATTGCCTTTGCTCTACTCTTACCCACATTAATTCCATAATGTGCATTTCCCCTTTCCTCTAACACTGAAAAAGGACCTTTGAACTTATAAAGTAAAAAGGGACTTTCTCTCGAGACTAGTACTAAAACTTTATCTCTTACATACAAACTTCTCTCTTTTGCTCTAAGATCATGTTTCCCTTTAGTTTTCCCTTGACTCCCATTCTCCTTCGCTAGTTGCCAACCATCTCTTAAATTGTTTTTATAACACTCAAGATTAGTTATGTAATCTTCTCTACCCTTACTTACAGACAAAGGTCCGACCATATTGATAAATACATTCTCCAAAGATTCGCCTACTGAAGGAATATTACTCAACGGAACTCTAGGAATTACTTTAATCGGTTTCCCAGCAATTTGATATTCATGACAGCTTAAAACATACCTCTTCATCACTTCTCATTTTAGGCCAAAAGAACGCCCACTAATAGACCAGAAAGTTTTATTTACTCCTAAATGTCCTTGCTCATCATGTGCTAACTTCAAAACTAGTTCACGAAGCTTCCTAGGAACAACTAATTGTTCTTTGATTTCCCCTTTACTACCTGACTCAGGACTAACATAATGACACGAAACTTCGTCCTTTAAACAAAAAGTTTCCTTACACACATCATCGAGATCATCATCCAGCTCACACTAAAAAATTCGGGTTAGTGTCTCATCCTCTCTGCAACTTGACAAGCTCATCCTTATTCACGAGGTTAGCGCTTAATTCATCACCGTAACTAGAACTAGATACCGGTACATTTACTACGTTACTTTCGACAGCTACACCTTCCATTTGGCTATCACTGTCAACGATAGAGTTAGGTTTCTTGGCCACACTCATGCCAAGATCAACCTCGCCACCTCTATCACACTCGTTCGAATCCACGAACTTACTCTCATTCGAATCCAAGAACTTACTCTCATTTGAATCCATGAACTTACTCTCGTTCGAATCCACGAAATTACTCACATTCGAATGCACAAACTTACTCATGTTCGAATCCACGAACTCACTCTTGTTCGAATCCACGAACAAATTATGACCTTAGTCTATGTCTGCATCTAAACCCGACCTAGTTACTACCATTTCAGGCACTGGAATATCCCTCACAACAGGATTCACATTCTTGGATAAAGCTAAGTCATTACGGACAATTATGTCAACGCCATCCATGGGCAAACTGTCAACTACTGCAAGTTTCACTTCTCCTGACACTACCTGACTTTCTAAGTTCAACTTCAACAAAGGGCAAAGAACACAAGTGTTAGGAAATCCACCTAACATGACTTTTTCTTCCAAATTGATTTCTGCCCTGTTTGGCACACTCTCTCTCCTAATCAGTGAGACAGCAGCTCCTGTGTCTCGAAGCAAGGCCACTTCTCTCGAATCTACTCCTCCAAGAGAGGAAACTATGCCTTCTGACAGAAATTCACCAAAAAATTTCCTAGTTTCTCTCATCCCATCATTTCTACTTGACGAAAGGTTGACTAGCGATACTGGTTTCTTACCGTCCTTCCTTTCTACTGCACAATTTCTCACTAAATGCCCTTTCCCATTACATTGGAAAAAAGTTAATTCTGAGCCACTAGATGCCATTTTACTCTTACAAACCTTAGATGTATGACCTGGTTTTCCGCATGTATAACAGGAATAGTCACTTTTACTCGCATTGCTATTACTAGGACTGAAACCTTTACTGTTTTGTACTCTACCAGACGAAGGATCATTTCGTTTCTTACTAACACTCAAATTATGAGTTAGACTATATTCGTCAGCTAGCCTAGTTGCTCCTGCGAAAGATACTTCTCGTCTATCCTCTATATAAAACTTAATCTCAGGGGATGCGTTATCTTTGAAGTTTTCTAACAACGCTAAGTTCTTCAAACTATCAAAATCCTCAACCTTAGCAGAAGTTAACCAATCAAAACACAGCCTTTCTAACTTCTTACCATATTCTACATACGTAATATTTTCATCCTTTCTCAAATTTCTAAATTTCTTACGGTACGCCTCCGGTACTAACCTGTATGCGCTAAGAACAGTTTCATTCACAATATCGCAATTATCACATTCCTCCTTAGACATGCAACTATACACAGTAAGCGCCCTACCACTCAAAACTGACTGTAAATATAAAGTCCACATTTCTTTAGGAGAACCTACTCTTTCCATTAACTTCTCAAAGCACATGAAATATTTCGTTACATCTTCCTCATCAAACTTTGGTACTAATTTCAGCATTGCACTCATACCTAACCTATCAGCTTCGTTTTCGTTCTCACCTGTCCGACTGTTACGAGTACTTTCCCTTAACCGAACAATTTCCATCTCATGCATACCTTCTTTCTCTCTTTCTTCCTTCTGCATTACCAACATTTCTCTCTCTTGCTGCATTTTCATTACTTCTCTCTCTTGCTGCATTTTCATTGCTTCTCTCTCTTGCTGCATTTTCATTACTTCTCTCTCATACTTTTCTCTTTCTTTCTTTTCAACATACTCACGGAGATCATTCCTCTCTAGACCTAGAAGCTTATCCGACTCAATAAAGTCTTTCACCATCTCACTCATTCTGGCTCTTTCTATATTCTCCCTGTTTCAAATTGTTAGTGCTATTCTAAGCAAGGTCACCACAATGTTACGAACCGAGAGAGGTCCGCTTCAGGTTCGATATTATGATAAACAAAAAGAATTCAACACCAACCGTTGAAACTGGGGATATGAATATAGAATGAAACACCAACACAACAAAGGTTTATTTACCAGCTTACTAACAAAGATAAATGCAGAATAGTGTCTCCTATTTACATAAAAAAGGTAAAATCTTACACTGCATGAACTGGGGGAACAGTGAGGTAATGAAAGTACTTGCCGACCAGTTTTGCAACTCAAAGCAATGGCTTCACAAAAGGAGAACTGCTATTGCAGACGTCTTCTTGACTCCATATTGCAGAAAATAATGTCTACTCTTGATACTTGAAGGGCAGGAACTCCCCAAAACCTCTAGCAGAACGTTTCTTCTCTGAAGTCTCGCTCAATGTCGAAATAACTCGGTCGTCCTCTCCTGAAGACGACTTGACCAGAATTCGACCAATTCTCGAGTGCCTTTTTCTCTTTGATCCTTCGTCAGTTCCTTCTCTTATCTTTCTCGGATGATCTCTGGTAATTCAAATACTTGTTGGCCAGTTTTGCAACTCGAAGCGATGGCTTCACAAAAGGAGAACTCTAATGGTAGACGCTTCTTGCCTCTGTATTCCAGAAAATAATGTCTACTCTTGATACTTGAAGGGCAGGAACTCCCCAAAACTTCTAGCAGAAGTTTTCTTCTCTGAAGTCTCACTCAACGTCGAAATAACTCGGTCGTCCACTCCTGAAAACGACTTGACCAGAATTCTACCAATTCTCGAGCGTCTTTTTCTCTTTGATCCTTCGTTGGTTCCTTCTTCTCTTATCTCTCTCGGATGATCTCTGATTTCTGCTTCTGAGCTCTCACTGATCTGATCTGTGACTCTTACTAATGATCTCTTACTCTGTGACTAACTGATGATCTCTGCTTTCTCCTACTTCGTCCATCGTATTTATACGGCATTCTGGGGGTGGAGCCTATGGCGAACGTCACAGACTCCTGAGATTACTAGAACTTCTTAGAAGACTCTTGACGGAATATTGCATCATATTTTGTTGCATTTCTCCCGATACTTAGGCACTTAGGTGCGTGTTGCGCTCCACAACACGCCCGACAATTCCAGAACAACCGCGAGAACAGGCACCTCCAACACATGCGCGAATGCCTCCGTGCTATAGAATTTCTCGAAGATGCATTTTCCTTTCCTTTATCTTTCTTTGCTATACAGCAATTACCATTACATTCTTCTCTATTTTACAAATAGCGGCTTTTCCCATGCTACTTAAACAGGCTAGTAGAGCGCCTATAGAGGTCATGGTCAAATACAGGGTCAAAATAGGTGTATATATTTGAATTTTATAGATAAACTATGATACCATAGACATCAAAGTCATTAACGATTTTCTCTGTCTCTGTCTCTGTCTCTCTCTCTCTTTCTCTCTCTTTCTTAAAGCGAGCTTTCGTCTGGAGCTGCCAGACATCCTCGGGCTGGGAAGCTGAGGGTTGACTGATCTTGGTGCGGTGTCCGTCCTCCTTATATCTGTGGTTGACAGCAGGGGGTCTGCCCATGCTTGTCTCCTATTGGCTGGTGGCTGTGAGTCTTTGTTCTCATTGGTTGCCTCAGCCAGGTCTCAAGCCACTTTCTTCGAGCCGATGGTTGCATTACAGCATATCCTGCAGCCGCCTGGACCTCCTGAACAGTGGTGTAACATTGATGGGCGTTGTGCTACGCTGTGGGACGTCACGGCTAATTTGATTTCCATCGGCTGCAGGAGTACCTCGTTCGGGGCCGTTGTCTTCCGTGAAGTTGTCGTGATCGGTGGTGTCATTGTTGGTGGCAGGTCTTCTCATACCCGTAGGGAGCAGAAATTCTTCCTGCATCGTATTCTGTGTAGGTTTTATTTTCTGGATGAAGAACGCCTCCAGCAGGCGCAACCAACGGGCATCAGGGGCCTTCCTGATGATTTTCATGTTCTGTCTGATGACATCCTGGGAGATGGCCTCCTGATGTTTGGTGCAGGCATGATTCTTGATAGGCCCCTCTTGGGCGTGGCAGGAGAGTCTCTTCGACAGTCGCATGCTAGTCATACCTACGTAGGCGCCGCTACATTCGCGGACTGGGCATGTATACTGGTACACTAAATGCGTCTGCTTCAGGGGTTCTCGTACCTGTGGAGAGGGGTTATTTTTCATAATAAGATTGTGCATCCTCTGAATCTGGTAATATATGATTAAGTCGTATTTCTTGGTGTCGTCAGTCTGGGATACATTTTCAGAAATAATTTTCTTAATGGAGTCCTCTTCACGGTAATGGGAACTCATGAAGGCTTTGTAGTACAGCTTGATATTATCCTGGGGGCGGGGCTGCGGGCTCTCACTACCGTACCATATCTAAAGGGCTGTGCGGACTTCCTTGCTGATTAATTTATTTGAGTACCCGTTATTCACAAGTACTTGGGAGGCGCAGTCGAGTTCCTGGTGAGTGTCCTGCCAGGTCGAGCAGTGGTAGAGGGCCCTCCTGACGAAGGCCTTGACAGTGGTGCTTTTGAATCTGGTGGGGCACTTGCTGTCTCCGTTGAGGCAAAGTCCTAAATTGGTCTTCTTTGTGTAGACTGAAGTACGGAGACCGTCCTCCGTCTTGCTTACAAGGACGTCAAGGAAGGGGAGCCGATCGTCGGAGCTGTGTTGAACTGTGTAATTCAGCACACTATACTGCTGAAATACTTGATGGAGGGCTTCTACCTCATCCTTGGCGTCAACTTGTACAAAGATGTCGTCAATATAACGTCCATATCTGCAGGGTTGCTGCATCCTGGCGAAGACCCATTCCTCCATGGTGCCCATATAAAAGTTAGCGAAGAGGACCCCCAGTGGGGAGCCCAACACCACGCCGTCCTTTTGGCGGAACACCTGGCCATGGTGGGTGGAGAAAGGGGCCTTCTTCGTGCAGATCTCCAGCAGCCTACGGAGCGAGGCTTCCGGTATGTTGAGGGGTGCTGTCTACTAATTCCTGTAGACACGATCAAGGATTATATCTATGGTTTCGTCGACAAGCAGGTTCATAAATAGGGACTCCATGTCCAGCGAGGCGATAATCCCGGTACCAGGGGCGTCCTTGATGGCTTCTAAGAACTCTGCCGAAAACTGCAAAATGTACCAACTCGGGACGTAAGGGGTCAAATTTGGTTGAGGCGTTTAGCCATGGCGTATGTAGGGACGGGCGTCTGGGTGATGATCGGCCGGAGGGGGTTTCCTTGTTTGTGGGTTTTTACATTACCATATAAATAACCCAGACTGTAGTCACCTTCATGAGTTCCCATTACCATGAAGAAGAGGAATTAAGAAAATTATTTCTGAAAATGTATCCCCGACTGACGACACCAAGAATATCGACTTAATCATATATTACCAGAATCGGAGGACTCACGACCTTATTATGAAAAATAACCCCTCTCCACAGGTACGAGTGAGTACCCCTGAAGCAGACGCATGTAGTGTACCAGTATACATGCCCAGTCTGCGAATGCAACGGCGCCTACCTAGGTATGACTACCATGTGACTGTCGAAGAGACTCTCCTGCCACGCCCAAGAGGGGGCTATCAAGAATCACGCCTGCACCAAACATCAGGAGGCCATCTCCCAGGATGTCATCATACTGAGCACGAAAATCATCGGGAAGGCCCCTGATCCCCGTCGGTTGCGCCTGCTGGAGGCGCTCCTCATCCATCAAATAAAACCTACACTGAATACGATCCAGGAAGAATTTCTCCTCCCTACGAGTATGAGAAGAACTGTCACCAACAATGACACCACCGATCATGACAACTCCACGGAAGACAACGGCCCCGAACGAGGAACTCCTGCAACCGATGGAAATCAAATTAGCCGTGACGTCCCACAGCGTAGCGCAATGCCCATCAACGTTACAGCGCCGCTCAGGAGGTCCAGGGGGCTGCAGGATATGCTGCAATGCTCCAGCCAGTATGAGACAAGCATGGGGCAGACCCCCTGCTGTCAACCACAGATATAAGGAGGACGGACACTGCACCAAGATCAGTCCACCCTCAGCTTCCCAGCCCGAGGATGTCTGGCAGCTCCAGATGAAAGCTCGCTTTAAGAGAGAGAGAGAGAGAGAGAGAGAGAGAGAGAGAGAGAGAGAGAGAGATAGAAAATCGTTAATGACTTTGATGACTATGGTATCATAGTTTATCTGTAAAATTCAAATATATACACCTATTTTGACCCTGTATTTGACCATGACCTCTATAGGCGCTCTACTAGCCTGTTTAAGTAGCACAGAAAACGCTGATATTCGCAAAATAGAGAAGAATCTCTACAAGTGTAACGCTGCTGAAGTAGCCATTACTTTTAATAAAGTATGCTTGAAAGAGGGTATGCTTCCTAAGTACAATAATAATAATAATAATAATAATAATAATAATAATAATAAATAATAATAATAATAATAAGTTTAGTATAAACCCCACTCAATCTTTCTTATCCAAACACATTCAAAAGAATGACAGAGAGCTTTGGAGAGCCTATTACAGTCACATTAGCCAAAAAGACAAAGCATGATCCGACATCCAACTTACTTGGGCTCATGCTAAAATCTATGGTCATAAAGCACGTTGTATCACCAATGAAAATTAAAATAATTACAACGTATTTTATTAGAAATAATTGTTCTGCACTGCTTAACATGCATATTTATTTTTTACATTTTCATTCTAAAAAATAAATCACAAACATCCTATCCTAAAATTCCTGTATCCTTAACTCAACAAGAAAAACCCTTTTCAGATCTTTTTAGGCCTTTCCATAGGGGTTACCTACCACTCCCCATCCGCAAGAACACCAACAAAGTAGTTTGTAGGCTTGCTCCCCGAGTAAGCAAAAATGACATAGGATTTCATTGCAACAATAATGCAAAATTCCTCATCTCTTTCAGATATGGATGGGTGGTGGTCTTCGCCTCTTTCCTGGTTAACGCCATTGTGGCCGGATACATGAAAAGCTTTGGAATAATGTATGCCCTATTAAGGAGAGGTTCCCTGACACCTCCACCACGAAAGCAGGTCTGATGATGGGGTTGCTCAGTGGCTGTAGAGGAATACTAGGTAATGGGTGTTTAGTTTATACTGTTGCTTAGTGGAATGAGAATCTTGTAAGTAATGCGCAGAAGATATCGCTGGCTTCGTCATGCACTGCAATACATTGTTTAATTCTTACACCATATTTATTCCTCCAGATTCTTTCTAAACCAAATGATGCAGCAACTGCATTCTTTTTCCCACTTATAAATTTTGGTCGTAAACAAAATAATGACAATTATGTTTCTGTTTCTGAAAGCGCCAGCTATTGGAGCATTCTCCGTGATGGTCGGTCCTCGAGTTTGCACCATTACTGGGTCGATTCTCACTGCAACCGGACTCCTGCTGGCAGTTCCTGGAGTCTCTGCACTGTATTTGGCCTTCACTATTGGTGCTCTTGTTGGTAAGATTGCCGTTGGTACTTGTGCTTTTTCTGTAAATAAAAAAGATTAAATCTTAGACCTCGGTTTTGGTAAGGTATTGGATGACCAGAACTTTTTCATTTCGAGGGTGCTTCCACACTGCAGTAAAACATGTCGTGAACTCATGGTTGTGACTTACCATATATGCATATCACGAGCATGAAGAAAACAGCTCATCGACTCTAAATGCTGGATAATCATGTAAAGTACTGAAGTACTGGTTAGGAACACCAGCAAGTCACTGACTTGTAATAAATCAGTTTTATGATGTGTTTATGATAGGTTTTAATGCAGTGCAAATGCATTCTAATGGAATACCGGTTAAATCATTAGTATAAAAAAGAGCAAATTTTTCAGAACTTTTAAATTACCATATTGTGAAGTACTTTAAAAGCTTGATAGTTCAAGAACTTCATTTTGTTTACATGAGCTATCCATAGCTCAGGTAACATTGAAAGTACACAACAAACCCCTGAAAATAAACACCTTCAACAGGTATAGGAGTCTGCATGTGTGAGACCCCAGGTTGCATCATTATCTCTGAGTACTTTCTGGAAAAGCGGTCGACTGCCAACGGCCTGCGTACTTCTGGGAACGCCTTCGGGGGAGTGGTCATGCCTTTCTTAGCTGTTTACCTCCTCCAACACCAACCTTATCAGGGATACTATATTATCTTCGCAGGCATTATGTTGCAAATGTGCATCCTCGGCATGCTGTACAGGTCATTCGAAACACATCAGATGATAACGACGTTAGGCTTCCAGAGAGGCTTGAGAACCCAAATGAATCAGCACAAAAAGGATTCACCCTTGCTAAATACTGCCATTTCAATGACAGCACCGCCGAAGAGGGAAGAGAAGAAGAAGAATAAATTGCTAAACATGAGCCTACTTAGGAATCCAGCTTACATTATGTACATCATTATGATATTGCTGTGCAACATCGCGATTCCCAATGTGCTGATGTACCTGCCACTCTTTGGCAGGTACAAAAACCTGACCGAGTTTGAAAATTCGATTATTTTATCCGTGCTGTCGATTTTAGATTTTTTCTGCAGGATGTTCCTTGGATGGCTCAGCGATAAGAAGCTGTACTCCAAGCACCATGCATTTGTCTTCGGGTGAGTAGTTGGCCATGAGTCAAAGATGTTGTTCCCACCTGCATCTTGATATACTGTCCTATGCACATACTACTATGTATAAACATGTAGACAGTAAGTGGCAAGCAAACAGACAGGCACAATTAGACGAAAAGGTGAATGATCCAGTGATATACTCGTGTAAGAAATTGCCTTTACTCTCGCCTATTATCAGCTATTATTTCCCAGTTTTTAACATACATTTAGTCAATGAGGCACAAAAATACCTTGCACATTAAAGAAATCCAGTGTATCCTCTTTAGTTTATCTGTATGACTCCTCTGTATCTCATCTTCCAGGTTAACCATGGCTGGAACCAGCCTTATGATGCTGCCACTGGCCTACAATATGTGGACCGTTCTCGCCATATTATGGATGCGTTCCTTTGGGATAGCAATGTTCTGGGCGCTTATCCATGGACTTTTAGCTGACCAGTTCGGCTCAGAAAATATGGCAACTTCTTGGGGCTTTGTTCGAATGACACAGGGCATCACGAATTTCTTTTATGCTCCTCTGCTCGGTAAGTATGTCGATATTTCATAGAGATGTTGGCTGCAGAGCCAGCACAACTTACATGAATGCGGTCTCATAGGTTAACCACCTGAGCTAGGGCTACCTTATGTATTATAAGGTTAGGTCAGACTAGTAGGCCTACTCTATAGCCTGTTGTATTAGTCTAAACTAATCTTATAAGACATTCTGTAAGCTAGGCATAGTTTATTGAGTAACTGAAAGATAGTCTAGGTTCAGTCTTACAGCCTGTTACATCTCGAAAACCGAACCTTCCTCTACTTGAATTCATTCTTTAAAATAGACTGTGTTAGTATGCATTAACACAATAAATGCGTAAGGCATTAAAAAGTGGTGAATATTTAAAAAATAGACTCCAAATTCACGTATAAAGAGGTTAATTAATAATTCAGAGAGGATCAGCTATTCGTGAAAATTAGGGCTCTGAACGTTGCTAGCTCTAGTCTGCTTTAGTCTGTTCTGGTTAAAGTCAGAGCTTCCTAACGATAATTCTGTTCATTTTCAGAGACTTACGTATAGATTGTATAGATTTCAGTTGGTAAATGATTATTCAATCATATGAGGAAGCTAATCTACGCACTCGTAATTATTATCACGTAGAGGCACTCACTCATTTTTAGGCCACTTACAGCTTCTTCCTCTTCACTTCTGCATTCCCCCCTATCTCCATTTTCACATCATTGACTCGTCTTGATATCTCACGAATGTCTCTTTCTCTCTCTCTCTCTCTCTCTCCGCTTCTCAGGAGCCGTGGCTGACAGCACTGGCAGCATGAGTGCTCCTTACTTACTGATGGGAGCAATGCAGGTGCTTGGAGCTATGACTTTCGCCCTACAGCCTCTGGTCATAAGGGTCACGGGAGCTGAGGTTTGCATGACGTAAATAAAAAAAAAAATCTGGTTCTTGCTTGAAGCTGTCGATGTTCAAGAATGTAATGAAAGTATTGCCATTCGCTATTACACGTTCACGTGTCAGTAAAATATTTGTTTTCTTGACTGAATCAGAGAATACGAAATTAACTCAGGTTAAAATGTTTATTGTAATATCAGAGAATAGACACAATCTCTTTCTATTCGATGTACAGACAATAGAAAGTAAATTATAACCAATTTACTAGACTTAACTACTACCTTTGAAAACCAACTTGTACGATAATAAAATATCACAATACCTTTATGTGATACACGTTGACGTGTCATATAATTTTAAAATGATGAATACTAAGCTAAAAGTAAAAATTATGCTTTGAACAATGAGAGCTGGTTTCACCACGAAGAGATGTGAATGCGTGTGTCGTATACTGCTAACAATAGGTGGTCATAAAATCGCAAAATTAATACAATGCTTTGGGCAATAAGCTATTTCTTCGCTTGAAAGAAGCTGTTCTTTCATTCCTCTTCACGGTTTGTTACCACAAGACAAAAATATACAATAATGGAGATAATGGTTACATCGGCCTTAATCAAGAGCGAGATGGTTCTCTAACATGCGATCATAGCCCGGAAGATAGCAGAAGAAAATATGCAAGGGTTAATTCATTATTTTCTGAAAGACGTCCTAGAATTATTCCTAGCTTTAATTATGGCCCCTTACCGGATTTATTTTCGTCAATCACGATCTTTCGTGGCCACACGTCAGAATCGAACTTCAATTCAGGTTCTTGGAATTATACTTCGTTCTTGCTTGAAATTCACCTCCTGAGTTTAAATTGGACACGAAAATATTCCTTAGATTACGATACCATTTGACGATATATTTCATTTCAGAGGTGATGGGGTAATGCCAGTGAATATTGCTTTCATTTATGATAAGCAGCGCTTCTGGAAAACTTATACAAGAATGCTTTATACTTTACTACACTTAGTAACTTTCTTGAGATGCATGGCTTATTAATTTTATAATCTATCTAGGACAGTTTAGGACTATTCCGGTAATCATTATGGTTAATCCTAACTGAGATACCATCAATTTTGTGGACACAACCACCGTTATAGATGAAGTCCAATAGAAGACGCAGTGCCAACCTATCCTAAGAATATTCACTTTCTATTGTACGAATTCACCTATATTTATGTCTGTTCATTTAACAGCTTACTAACTTGTTTATTTTTTTTCTGATAACTGATATCATCTGTCTATATTTTCATATTATAATCGGGAACTTCTTTCAAATGAACACCATTTTCTTAGGAAGCTTGTGGGTGTTCCATATGAATAGTGGTTTATGTGTTGAATATAATATAATAATAATAATAATTAATAAGTAATTAATAATGAATAACAATAATAATAAAATAATAATAATAATAAAGCAAACTATGGAATATCTCCCGTTTGCAAATTTCCAATCCGATCTATTGACTTGCCTAAATTAAACGCCAGTTTGTTGAAGGTCAGGGACTCATTATGAAATGAATATGGATTTATCTGAGGACACACATTATAATAATCTATGGCAGGGGCCGGCAAACTGCGGCCCACCAAACGTTAGTAAATTTGAAAGTGAAAGGTTAGTTTGTCTTTCAATTGTGTTCCGTGTGAAGCTCCCACTTTGAAATACTAATTTAGTAAAAACTGTTCTCCAACCGAGTTGCTTTGTATTTGAAATAAATACATTTCATGTGAACCTTCCACAGTACTTTAACATTTTAATTCATAAAAGTTAATTGCATTTTTTCATTAAACGCCTTTTATTTTGTCTATTTTTAATATGAATTACTTTGCTTAATGTATACTATCAGGCCCTGTGAAATTGTGAATGTTTTAATGTGGCGTTTGCTGAAAAGTTTGCCCACCCTATAGGAACGAGATCTGTCCTCCTAGTGCAATCGACATTCTCTAGCAAATGGCGTTTACGAACCATTACTCACAAGTAATTGACACGAGGACGCAATCACGTCGTTTGGGTCAATCAAATCCTGGGAATTCGTGGTTGTACCCACCCGTTTGTTTGCGCCCCTTTATTGTTTTATGATTTCTCATTAGGGATTAACCTACATACCTGTAGTAGATTCACATCAACCGTGCATTTAAGATCTAGGCCAGTCCCTTACGACGCTCCTAATTGGCTGTTGATAAACCAGTCACAGGGCTGGAAACTCTCAGTCTCCCTCGAGAGTTCACATAGGCAGGATGTATGTTCCACCTCCCCTGAGGAATAATTTTGAAAGACGCATCTCTAAAGAGAAGTGGAACATATATCCTGCCTATGTGAACTCTCTTGAGAGACTGAGAATTTCCAGCCCTGTGATTGGCTTATCAACAGCCAATCAGGAGCGTCGTAAGGGACTGGCCTAGGCATCAAATGCACGGTTGATGTGAATCAACTATACCATATCGAATCTATTTATGATGAAGTGACCAACATATAAGTAGCTGGTGAGGCTGAGGAAATATGATGCAAATTTACGTCTCACTTCGAACTGACACGTCAGTGTCCCAGCGTCCTCATTTGAGGACACACATTTCAACAATTTTTTTTATCCTTTTCTCTTATCTATTCATTACATTTGAATAAATTAATGTATAAATTATATCATATTACACACCATGAAAGTTTTTTTTATGTGTATTAAGAATTTTATGTCTTTTATGAACAACCAAACTTGCACTAAAATTCTCTCTAATCCTATCATAATTTCAAGTATCTTTTTCCAAGTTATAACAATTAATTTGAAATAAATTTCATAAAGTATGGTAAATTAATGAATTACTCAACCATTCTAAGTAAAACTTGTGTATTATAAAGCAAATGAAGTTGTTCATAATTGACTTTGAAAATTGCGTCCTCAAATGAGGACGCTGGGATGAAGTGGTATAAATCATGTTCAAACCTCGATTTTTGGCTCAGGTTCTTTCTTATCTCTGTTGTGATCACACTCAATAAGAGAATATCCATTCATGGTAAATATTATTTTGTTATTATTCAAAATATTTTTTGAAAAAAGTTGTGGAGAACTCTCTCTCTCTCTCTCTCTCTCTCTCTCTCTCTCTCTCTCTCTCTCTTCTCTCTCTTATATATTATATATATATATAGATATATATATATATATATATATATATATATATATATATATATATTTATATATGTACAAATATGTATATATATATATATATATATAGTATATATATATATATACATATTTGTGTGTCTTTTATGTTATATATATATATATATTATATATATATATAGATATATATATATATATATATCTACTATATATATATATATATATTATATATATATATATATATAATAGATATAATACATTCTAATTTTAAGATTGTGCATTTCTGTGATAATGCCGATGCATCAAATAATAAATGGGAGGGAAAGGATTCAAAGTAAGAAGCTTGATTCGAAGCTTTAGAATCATTGACTCAAAATATCTCGTAAATATCCTATCCTAAATTCCTGTATCGTTAACTCAAAGAATAACACCTTCTCATACCTTTTTACGCTCTTCCACGGACCTTTCCTGACCACCAC
>NC_087200.1:9707173-9714673 GCF_015104395.2 Macrobrachium nipponense | reverse complement strand
AGATGAATTATGTTAAAGAAATAATAGTTTATAATGCGAGTATTTCAGACCATAATGTCATAGAATTAACAGTTCATTCCAAAGCAAGTGAAAATAGAGATAAGCAAGAAATGAAAAAGTGGGAAGGATATGGAAAATACAACTTCTACAGTAAAATATAAAATGGTCAGAAATTAATGAAGAATTAAACAAAGATTGGGATAACATTTTCGTAAGTGATGACATAAGGGTAAATACGGAGATATTATATAAAATATGGATAATATGAAAAAGGAAAAATATATACCGAAGAAGAAAAGTAAACATCATTCATGCATACCAAGAGACAGAAGGATCTTGTTCCAGAAAATCAGAAAGTGGAAAAAAGGTCTTGCAAAAGAAAAAAATGCATGGAAAGTTATAGAACTAAAAAGTAAGATAGAAAATGCAGAACAAAAGATTATACAATCAAAAGAAATGAAAACGGGACTTGGAAGAAAAAACCATATTAAATATCAAGCAAAAAACCCCAAACTATTATACTCATATGCGAAGAAGATGAATAAAAGAAGAATAGAAATAGGCCCTCTGAGAATTGAAGGGAGATTAACGAATGAAAAAAGGAAATTTGCAACATACTGGCAGAACGATATAAGAGAGAATTCACCCCTAGAATAGATAATGAAGATAATGATATAGAAGTAAGGGACGAAAATAGTGAATATTAGCTGACATAGATATTAATGAAGCTGATATTGTGCAGGCTATTAATGAAATTAAAAATGGAGCTGCTGCAGGGCCTGATGGAATTCCTGCATATTTTGTTAAAGAAAGTAGTTCATTCTATCGCAAAGCCACTTGCAATATTATTAAGACAAAGTGTAGATACAGGCAAGATATATGATGAGCACAAATTAGCATATATTACCCCTACTTTCAAAAGTGGATCAAGACTAGAGGCAAGTAATTATAGGCCTGTGAGTCTAAACATCACATATTATGAAAGTGTATGAAGGGTAATGAAGAAAAATATTATGAAACATTTAATAAAAAATAATTTGTTTAATAAAGGACAACATGGTTTCGTACCCGGAAAAAAGTACACAAACCCAACTGTTAGTCCACCGTGAAAAAATATATTAAAAAATATGAAAAGCGGAAATGAAACAGATGTGGTTTATTTAGACTTTGCAAAAGCTTTTGATAAAGTAGACCATAATATATTAGCGAAGAAAATTAGAAAACACAATATCGTGGATAATAAAAGTAGGAAGATGGTTAAAAGAAGTTTTTACACAAACAGAAAACAGATAGTTATTGCAAACGACGAGAAATCGGATGAAGCCAAGGTAATATCGGTGTGCCGCAACGGTACGGTGTTAGCTGCAATACTGTTTTGTTATTATGATTGAAGACATAGACAATAATGTTAAGGATTCGGTAGTGAGTAGTTTCGCAGATGACACAAGAATAAGTAGAGAAATTACTTGTGATGAAGATAGGAACGCTCTACAAAGAGACCTTAACAAAGTATATGGATTGGGCAGAGGTAAATAGGATGGTATTTAACTCTGATAAATTTGAATCAATAAATTATGGAGACAGAGAAAGAAAGCTATATGCATATAAGGGACCTAATAATGAGACCATCACAAATAAGGAAGCAGTTAAAGACCTTGGTGTGATGATGAATAGGAACATGTTATGCATGATCAAATAGCAACTCTGTTGGCAAAATGTAAAGCAAAAATGGGAATGTTGTTACGGCACTTCAAAACAAGAAAAGCTGAACACATGATTATGCTTTATAAAACATATGTTCGTAGTCCACTTGAATATTGCAATATGATATGGTACCCACACTATCAAAAGGATATTGCACAAATAGAGAGTGTACAAAGGTCCTTTACAGCTAGAATAGAAGAAGTTAAGGACCTAGACTACTGGGAAAGACTACAAATTCTTAAAATTATATAGTCTAGAAAGGAGAAGAGAAACGCTACATGATAATTCAGGCATGGAAACAGATAGAAGGAATAGCAGAAATATCATGGAACTAAAAATATCAGAAAGAGCAAGCAGAGGTAGATTAATAGTGCCCAAAACTATACAGGAAAAATAAGGAAAGCACACAGGACATTAATCCACTACGCACCAGCATCGATAATGCAGCGTCTTATTCAATGCGTTTTGCCAGCTCATCTGAGGAATATATCAGGAGTGAGCGTAGATGTGTTTAAGAAGAAGCTCGACAAATATCTAAACTGCATCCCAGACCATCCAAGATTGGAAGATGCAAAATATACCGGAAGATGTACTAGCAACTCTCTGGTAGACATTAGAGGTGATCACATGAGGGACCTGGGGCAACCCGAACAAGATGTAAGGTCTGTAAGGTAAGGTCTGTAAGGTCTCTCTCTCTCTTTCTTGAAGCAAGCAAGCTTTCGTCTGGATCTGCCAGACATCCTCAGGCTGGGAAGCTGAGGGTGGACTGATCTTGCAGCGGTGTTCGTCCTCGTTTATATTTGGGGTTGGCAGCAGGGGGTCTGCCCCATGCTAATCTACTATTGGCTGGTGGCGGTAGGTCTTCGGTTTCATTGGTGGCTTGAACCAGGTCTCAAGCCACTTTCCCTGCGTTGATGGTTACGATGCTGTAAGTCCTGCAGCCGCCTAGACCTCCTTAGCGGCGCGGTTAAGTTGAAGGGCGTTTCGCTACGCTGCGGGACGTCACGGCTAACTTGATTATCGTTGGCTGCAGGGGGCATTGTCTTCCATGGAGTTGTCGTGCTCGGTGGTGTCATTGTTGGTGGCAGGTCTTCTCATGCTCGTAGGGAGGAGAAATTCTTCCTGCGTCGTATTTAGTGTAGGTTTTACTTGCTGGATGAGAAGCGCCTCCAGCAGGCGTAACAGACGGGCATCAGGGACCTTCCTGATAATCTTCGTATTTTGGATGATCACATCCCGAGAGATGGCCTCTTGATGTTTGGTGCGGGCGGGATTCTTGATAGCCCCTCTTGGGCGTGGCATTAGTCTCTTCAAAGGCGGGAATGGTAGTCATACCAACGTAGGCGCCGCTGCAACCGCAGACGGCAGGCATGTATACTGAGGTACACCACATGAGTCTGGCTTCAGGGGGTCTCGTACCTGTGGAGAAACAGGGGGGTTATTTTTTTCATAAGGTCGCGCGTCCTCGATTCTGGTAGTAAATAATCAGGTCGATATTTATGGTGTCGTCGGTCGGGGATACATTTTCAGAAATAATTTTCTTAACTGAGTCCTCTTCTTTATGGTAATGTGAACTCATGAAGGCTTTATAATACAGCTTGATATTATACTGGGGGCGGGATTGCGGGCTCTCACTACCGTACCATTTCTCCAGGGCTGTACTGACTTCTCTGCTTATTAATTTATTTGAATACCCGTTATTTACGAGTACTTGGGAGGCGCAGTCGAGTTCCTGATGAGTGTCCTGCCAGGTCGAGCAGTGGGAGAGGGCTCTCCTGACGAAGGCCCTGATGGTCGTGCTTTTGAATCTGGCGGGGCACTCGCTGTCACCATTGAGGCAAATTCCTAGGTTGGTTTTCTTTGTGTAGACTGAAGTACGAACGCCGTCTTCCGTCTTACTCACAAGGACTTCGAGGAAGGGGAGCCGATCGTCGGTGCTGTATTCAAGTGTGTAATTCAGCATGCTGCACTGCTGAAATGCCTGACGGAAGGCTTCTACCTCACTCTCGGCATTGACTTGAACAAAGATGTCGTCGATATATCGTCCATATCTGCGGGGTTGCTGCATCCTCGTTCCTCCACGGAGCCCACCCATGTAAAAGTTAGCGAAGAGTACCCCCAGTGGGGAGCCCATCGCTACGCCGTCCTCCTGGCGGTACATCTGGCACGGTGGGTGGAGAAAGGGACCTTCTTCGTGCAGATCTCCAGCAGCGTTTAGAGTGAGGCTTCGCGTATGTTGAGGGGCGCCGTCGCCTGACTCCTGTAGACACGCTCAAGGATGATGTCAATGGTTTCGTCGACAGGCACGTTCGTATACAGGGACTCTATGTCCAGCGAGGCGATAATCCCGGTGCCAGGGGGGTCCTTGATGACATCAAGAGGGAGGCCAACGGGGTCATCAGTGTAGTGAATGCTGCGACTAACGCTGTCCACCTCCCGCCCATACAAGGAGACTACAGCCTGGGTTTATCTATACGGTAACATAAAAAACTCCACAGACCAGACGCCCGCCCCCTACGTACGCCTTAGCTAGACATCTTAACAAATTTTGACCCCCTACGTCACGAGTCGGTACAGCCTGCAGTCGTCAGTATAATTCCTAGAAGTCATCAAGGACGCCCCTGGCACCGGAATTATCGCCTCGCTGGACATAGAGTCCCTGTTTACGAACGTGCCTATCGACGAAACCATTGACATCATCCTTGAGCGTGTCTACAGGAGTCAGTCGACGGCGCCCCTCAACATACGCGAAGCCTCACTCTAAACGCTGCTGGAGATCTGCACGAAGAAGGTCCCTTTCTCCACCCACCGTGCCAGCGGCGTAGCGATGGTCTCCCCACTGGGGGTCCTCTTCGCTAACTTTTACATGGGCTCCGTGGAGGAACGAGGATGCAGCAACCCCGCAGATATGGACGATTATATCGACGACATCTTTGTTCAAGTCGACGCTGAGAATGAGGTAGAAGCCCTCCGTCAGGTCATTTCAGCAGTGCAGCGTGCTGAATTACACGGTTGAATACAGCACCGATGATCGGCTCCCCTTCCTCGACATCCTTGTGAGTAAGACGGAAGACGGCCTCCGTACTTCAGTCTACACAAAGAAAACCAACCTAGGAATTTGCCTCAATGGTGACAGCGAGTGCCCCGCCAGATTCAAAAGCACGACCGTCAGGGCCTTCGTCAGGAGAGCCCTCTTCCACTGCTCGACCTGGCAGGACACTCATCAGGAACTAGACCGCGCCTCCCAAGTACTCGTAAATAACGGGTATACAAATAAATTAATAAGCAGAGAAGTCGTACGCCCCTGGAGAAAAGGTACAGAAGTGAAAGCCTGCAACCCTGCCCCCAGGATAATATTAAGCTGTATTATAAAGCCTTCATGAGTTCACATTACCGTGAAGAGGACTCAGTTAAGAAAATTATTTCTGAAAATGTATCCCCGACCGATGACACCAAAAATATCGACCTGATTATTTACTACCAGAATCGGAGGAGGCACGACCTTATCATGAAAAATAACCCCTCTCCACAGGTACGAGACCCCCTGAAGCAGACGCATGTGGTGTACAAGTATACATGCCCAGTCCGCGGTTGCAGCGGCGCCTACGTTAGTATGACTACCATGTGCCTGTCGAAGAGACTCTCATGCCACGCCCAAGAGTGGGCTATCAAGAATCCCGCCCGCACCAAACATCAAGAGGCCATCTCTCGGGATGTGATCATCCAAAACACGAGGATCATCAGGAAGACCCCTGATGCCTGTCGGTTACGCCTGCTGGAGGCGCTTCTCATCCAGCAAGTAAAACCTACACTAAATACGACGCAGGAAGAATTTCTCCTCCCTACGAGTATGAGAAGACCCGCCACCAACAATGACACCACCGAGCACGACAACTCCATGGAAGACAACGCCCCCTGCAGCCAACAATAATCAAGTTAGCCGTGACGTCCCGCAGCGTAGCGAAACGCCCATCAACGTAACCGCGCCGCTAAGGAGGTCTAGGCGGCTGCAGGACTTACAGCATCGCAACCATCAACGCGGGGAAAGTGGCTTGAGACCTGGTTCAAGCCACCAATGAAACCGAAGACCTACCGCCACCAGCCAATAGTAGATTAGCATGCGGCAGACCCCCTGCTGTCAACCCCAAATATAAACGAGGACAGACACAGCTGCAAGATCAGTCCACCCTCAGCTTCCCAGGCCGAGGATGTCTGGCAGCTCCAGACGAAAGCTTGCTTGTTTCAAGAAAGAGAGAGAGAGAGCGAGACAATATATACATCGTTAATGACTCTGATGACTATGGTATCATAGTTTACCTGTAAAATTCAAATATATTATTATTATTATTATTGTTCAGTATTACTATGGCGTTCATTAAGAAGTAGTAAGAGAAAGTGAAATCGGAAAGAAGATATCCCACATAATAAAAAAAAAGGATACAAATAAAATGAGAAATAGATAAAGAGATAAGAATGTATTAAAATGCGAGCAGAATAGTATTACGTAGTAATGCAATGCATTTTCGCTTGAAACTTCTAAAGATCCCAATTCCACCCAGGTCCAACGGTGTGCGGAATATAGGAACCTCTGGAACTGAGAAGTTCGACAGCGAGAAAAGTGGTGATCATGAATCAACTGTGAAAGTGAAAGAGACCTTTGAATATATAACTTACGAAAAAAGTGACAAACAAGAGACTATCCGTCGATGGTCCAAGTCATAACTGGTACCACTAGGAAACAGAAACCTTTTTCACTAAAGGAAGCACAAATGACCGAAATCAATTTTCATTAACTATATAGTTGTTATAAATACTAGCAATCATATGTATACAGAAATTATGTATGATAAATTCGTAAAGTAACTAAGTCTACTGGCATAACCAGCCCCGTTTCACGGACAGAACCAGCTCCATTTCAGGGAATCCCTTCTCATCCTCCACCCCCTTCGGAAGGATGGTGGGAGTAGGATGGAACCCCACTATGAACCATCATGGGGGTCCCCACCATAACCCTGCCAAGTTTCATGCCCATCAGACCACCCGTTTAGCCGTGATTGAATGACAGACAGACGGACAGATATAACACCCATTATAGTAAGAGCAAGATATGAGGCCCTACGAACAATACCTAACTTTCGCGCGGCATTTGCTGAACCTTTCATTGGATGTTTCTCAAAAGTTAGATTTGAGTCAAAACATCTAGAGTAGTTAAAAGCTTTAGACTCATTCAGCAAAGTTCCATTCACCTGAAGAGGAGGATGGGGTAGGAAATCCGTGCGAGATCTGCTATTCTGCTATCAAAATAAGCGATTCTCTCTGTACTACGTCTTCCTAATTCGTCAGTGTGTGGAGAAGAGCTAAGAATTTAAGAAAATATATGTATTAAATAAAGATAATTAGGAAAGTGTTTCAATCAATTCCATAAAACCTCCAACTGTACAGGGTGTCCATAAAGTCCCAGTACCATTCTGAGCAATAAATACTTGTAATGGTAATAGGAATTTATGGACACTGTGTATATATGAAGTGTACTGCTCTTGTCGAAACAGACGAACTAACACGCAAGGTCGCTCGATTAACTCGCCAACGAGCGCAAACACACAAAAGGAGACGGCTCGTGGAGTGAATGTACCAGTATCGATTAAAGTCGTATGGATCATGAGCTCTTGATTATTAGGACATTCTCGGTTAAGACATCGGCTAGGTAACACGTGTTGCATAGGTAGCTGAGGCTCCACTAGACTATGGTAAGTGTTTCGACTTCGATGGATTAATTTTTAAAACTCAAATTTTTTT
>NC_087200.1:9671609-9706673 GCF_015104395.2 Macrobrachium nipponense | reverse complement strand
ATATTCTACTCGGACTCCTACAAATTTTAGATTTGCGACTAAAAAACAAAAAATAAAATAAAATAAAATAAAATAAAAACATTAGTAGAAATAGAAAAAAAAAAATTTCCTTGAGAGAGTTTTATATTTGGAATGATGTTATTGGGGCAAGACTGGAGCAGGATTCAGAAATAATTTCACCGACTTCGACTCCTACCTCAGAGCCCTTTTAGTACATCCAAGGTAATCATCGGCAGCAGTTGTAGTACTACGTAGCTCTGAACTATTTCATATAGATTCGACTTTAGTCATGGCAAATATGTTGCTTTGTCCTCGCCATTGCAAAACTACAATTGCGCTGAAACTCTTCACCATTTACAACAGACAGAAAGAAAGAAACCGCCTGAAAATTAGTATAAATCGGTAAGAAAAGTATGACTTTAATAAGTACATGATATATTGCAATATACTGCTAGCCATATATATATATATATATATATATATATATATATATATATATATATATATATATATATATATTATATATATATATACATAAGAATAACTTGATCACGAAGTATATAAAACGTGATGCTATGTATAAATAAAGGTTTTTTTGCCACGAAGGAAAAAATTAAAAAGCGAGAAGGCCGAGTACTTTCGGTCCTATTCGGACCCTTTACTGAGGCACACTGATTTTACAAAGAACACCATAGTTAAAAGAAGGCTTAATATACAAACTGACACTACCAGATTAGCCATAAGGGCGATTTTCACTCTACAGAGAGGAGGAGTCGCCATAGGCTAGCCACACCTTGAAGGATACCTGCAGTAAACAAGTGATTCTTCCAGAAAACAGTACATTTTGAAAACAACACGGGAGCATATACAATTAAATATCATGAATTTTTACACAAATTTTCCCAACAAAAATTATTATTAATGAAAAGACGAAAGAAAATATAAATATATATATATATCGAGCAAGAGAAAGAGGGAGAGAGAGTATCGAACCAGAGAGAGAGAGAGAGAGAGAGAGAGAGAGAGAGAGAGAATAATAACTATATACATGTGGGACTAATTTATTAGTTGTTCATTTATTTTGAGGTCCTTCATAAACATCTTACAAATACATCTAGGAAAGGGATGACATTGTTATTTTCAATTTCAACAGTGAATTTTATGGATGGCACTAAATTATTCAATTTAGACAGTAAATCATTTACATCGATACCACCAGGTAAGACTACTAAGATATCATCGACATATCGGTACCATTTAATTGATTTATGTTATCAAAAAGCTCATAAAAAGTTTTATAATGTTGCTATTAATGAAAAAGAAATGCCTAAAAATGTACTTAGATTACCTTATTTTCGTGGATTTGAAACCATAAAATCAATATTTAAATCGTTTAATGTTAATGTAGTGTTCTCTTATAACAATACCATTAAAGATAGGTATGCTAATTAAGAATAGTCCCATAACAAATAACAACATCATTTACCAAATTCCTTGTAAGGATTGCTCATCGTTTTACGTTGGTCAGTCTAGTAAAAATTTATGTGTTCGGATTAAGCAGCATATGTATTCAGTTAGAACAGCCCAGACTTCAAATGCACTGTTTTATCCATCTGAATGAAATCTCATTGTATTAATTGGGGTGATACCTCGGTAATTGCTAGATCTAATGATTATGTTTCAAGAAATTTACTGGAATCGGAAATTATAAATCACTAATAAAAACAACCTAAATCTTAGTCTGGGAATGTACCATTTGGACCCATATATTTGTAAGATGTTTATGAAGGACCTCAAAATAAATGAACAACTAATAAATTAGTCCCACATGTATATAGTTATTATTTCTTTCTCTCACTCTCTCTCTCTCTCTCTCTCTCTCTCTCTCTCTCTCTCTCTCTCTCTCTCTCTCTCTCTCTCTTTCTTTCGTCTTTTCATTAATAATAATTTTTGTTGGGAAAATTTGTGTAAAAATTCATGATATTAAACTGTATATGCTCCCGTGTTGTTTTCAAAATGCACTGTTTTCTGGAAGAATCACTTGTTTACTGCGGTATCCTTCAAGGTGTGGCTAGCCTATGGCGACTCCTCCTCTTTGTAGAGTGAAAATGATCGCCCTTATGCTAATCTGGTAGTGTCAGTTTGTATATTAAGCCTTCTTTTGACTATGGTGGTCTTTTGTAAAATCAGGCGTGCCTCAGTAAAGGGTCCGAATAGGACCGAAAGTACTCGGCCTTCTCGCTTTTTCATTTTTTCCTTCGTGGCAAAAAACCTTTATATATATATATATATATATATATATATATAGATATATATATATATACATATATATATATATATATATATATATATATTTGTTTTTTATTTAGATGTATTTTTTTTCCTACAGGCCATGTGAACGAGTTGCTGATGCTATGGGGATGACTCCGAACGCTGTCCGAGTGTTGGTGAACAGTGGAGAGAATCCTCATCCACCTGAAACACCACCTGCATCATCAAATACGTCGCCACTCTGGTCTTTGACAACTTCACCGTTGGTTCCATTAGGAGACATGTGCACAGCATGTTTGCTGCTAAGCGATTTTCACTATTGCCACTTTAGCGAAGAACTTAAATGCTAAATATCATTCCTGAAGAAACATCTGAGAAGGCAGTATGGCGATCCTCTATAACATGGGTTTCCAGTACAAAACATCCCAGCGGAAAATGTACCTAAGAAAAGAAACTTTGGACGTCGTTTGCCGCCGAGCTGATGCTCCTACTAGTCCCTCACAGCAACATCGTGATGAAGGAGGAGAAGTAGTGTATGTCGATGAGACGTGGTTTACGACGAGAATGCAACATAGCAAGGAGTGGGTGGACACCTCTCAATCTGTCACCAGAGCCACTACAGCCGGCAGGTGCCACCAGGAGAAGGAGAGATGGTACAGCTTTTAAAAGGTTTTTTGTGAGGAAAATTCATTTTTATGCTTCCCTGCGAAAAATAAAACCGGCGACTACCATGGAGAAATGAATTCAGAGATATTTATTCGGTGGCTAACATCACAGCTCCTGCCGTCGCTTGAGGATCCTTCGGTGCTGGTGCTAGACAACGCCCCATACCATAGCCAATTGACAGGAGATAGCGGATGCCCAACAACAGCTAGAAAAAAAGAGAATTTGGTTAACTGGCTCAGGTCTCGAAAAATACAGTATCCAGCTCACGCGACACGCCCTGAGCTTCTAAAGATATGCAGGGCCAACCGGCCGAAACCAGTTTACATTGTGGATAATATAATCCGTGAATGGGGCCATGAAGTGGTTCGCTTGCCCACTGCCCATCCTGAGCTCAACGCCATCGAGCAGGTGTGGGGCTGTATGAAACGACAGGTGCGCTCCTATTTGCAGCGGTTTACCCGTGCTGATCTCTTTGCCAGGCTTGAAGAAGCCAGGCTTGCTGTAACAGGGGAGACGTGGGCTGGCGCTGTCAGGAGATCAAGATATTTTGAAGATGATTACTGGCTTTCAGATAATATTCAAGACAGTATAGATTCGGTCATCATCAACATTGATAGTGACGAGGAAAACGATCTTTTCCTTGAGAGTGATGATGAGTAAAATGTATAAGTGTCCATTTCTTTCTTTTGTTTTTTTCATCCCTCATATATCTATGCTTTCCAGCAATTGGTGATAACATTATTTGGAAAAGCAAAGCTAATGAATACTTTGATACGAGGTATATCAGCTTGGCATGTAGACAATGTCAATGGATTTTCTCAAAGTAAGGTTGATTGGATCATTAATTGAGTCTGGTATAAATTTCCAGTGACAAAGTCGCAATGATATTTGTCACCTACCTTTTAAGTAACAAAAATAGGTACTGGTACTTATAACGTAAATAAATATATAAAACTATAGGTTGAAATATAATATATCTTATGTATGTATGAACACACACACACACACATATATATTATATATATATATATATATATATTATGATATATATATATATATATATATATATATATATATATATATATATATATATATATATATATATATATATATATATATATAGATAATGATTTCAAAATTTATCAAATGGCCGATGTCAATGCCCTTATATGAAAACATCTTTTAGAAGTCTACCTTCTAAGGAATTCAGCTACTCTCTCTGGTGAAATTGATATGATAAATTATATCAAACAATGCCCTCTGTCATTTTATTTTCTTTCTGGGCAATTGATGTATCGAGTAACCTGTGTTGTATGGAAGAATGAGTCCTACGGCTTAACCTAAAAGAAAACTATATTTCTATTGCTTTACCAACACTCGCTTGAAGTGGCGAAGTGTAGGGTTAGCATGGCTTCTTTCGTCTCCTGTCATAAGTCTTATTCTTGATCTTCAATGTAAGTGAGTGGGTAAGATACTAAAAAGGTTGGTCTTGTGTTTAGGTAAAGCCTAAGTCACGAATCACATTACCAGGTATGCTGAACTTTTACTGACAAAGAATTTCGTGTTGCTTGGGGTAGGTCATATGACAATTATCTATGGAGTTAAACAGCGTTTAACAATCCAGGGGATGGGGAGGTACAGGGGAAGAAACGTTATACCAACGTCACTGAGGGACGTCATCACTTTTTGCGAATGTGTGGGTGGCTAAGACTGGCTTTAGCATAATTTTCTTAAGTAAAAAAGTTAATGAAACGTAATTGGCAATGCACAGTATTTCCCAAAATTAAGCCATTGTATGAAGCGCTCCCTGCTTTGATATCATGGAAATCCATCAGTTATTTTAGGAGTTATTTAAAAAAAAAAAACACTATTACACAGCCTCGGGAAACGTTAGTAGTAGCGGAATATTTAGGCACTAACTTGTCAATAGGCAAAACCAGTTGGGACTTGGGATTTGCTCATGGCCGTAGATACGAGGAAGCATAATAACCTTTCGGGTACTGGTTTAACGAGAGAAATGTAAATTTCGTGTCTTTTTTCATTCTCGTCTTCATTTAGACTATATTTTCATCTCGTCAGTTCAATTCCAGTTAGTCCAGTTTAATTTCCCTTCGGCTGGTCAATTCAGTTCCTTTGGTTATCCTCCCCCAAATCGTGACTATTCTCGTTTCCTTTCAGAATACCTCATTCTATATTATAGATGGCGTGAGGCCGCGCCTGGCGTTACGGTACGGTACGGTTGATATTTAGCCTGCATGTGCGGTACGGAATTACGGTACGATAATTTTACCAAAGTACGGTACGGTACAGTTCAGGTGCGGAGAAAATGGACAAATTCCGTACCGTACCTTACCTTAGGCTTGGATATATCACTTAGCAATTACTGCTAATGCACATTTGGCCTTTATGAATGTTGAGGAATTTTTTTCAGTTATAGTACGATAAAGGTACGGAATTACGGTACTACTGTACGGTACGGAAAAATGATTGAGGGTACGTTATAAAATTACGGTAAGGTATTTTAGCCAGGTACGAAGTACGGAAAAACGTTCCATAACGTACCGTACTCTACCAGCCTTGCAGGGTGAGGGTTAAAACAGTCGTAAAATCTTTGAAATTATACACATATTTTTATACGAGGTTTTTCCTTTGAAGTGTTTAATCACCTATTAAGATCAAGGAAATCACAAATAAATCTAAAGCGGTTTCCTCCTAAATAAACAAAATTAATCTAAAGTCAGAAAATAATCTACAAATTCCGAATATAATGATTCTCAGGATAGGCCTAACCAACCTGGATTAATTCTTGAAAAAAATGTACTAACCTAACCCAGCCTAAGGTACATCAGAAATAGTTCACTTAGAAACTAAAAAGCTTTGATCACTTGTCTTGGGAAGCTCCTGAGTAAAAAATGTATGTTGGCTTTTGTTGAAATCGACCATGCTGGGAAAGCAAAAAAAAATGTGGGTTTTTATTTAAACCAACTGGCCAAGCCGAAGTAAAAAATGTATAATAATTTTTATTTAAATATATACATATATAAATGGCCCAAGCTATTTTAAAAACTTATCTAAGAAAACCCTATATAACTGTTAAAAACGTTCAATATATAAAAAAAAACCTTGGCAAACCTGTTTTAAATACGCTTATGTAAATACGATATATATATTATAGATATATATATATAATATATATATATATATATATATATAATAATTATATATATTGGCAAACCTGTTTTAAATACGCTTATGTAAATATGTAGCCGTTGCCATGTGTCATCGCTGGCTAGTTCTTTAGTCTGTCTCATGTATTGTCCGTGCATTGGTTTTTTGTGCCAGTCCTCTGTTCTGTCTGTCATTCTCCTGTCTCTGTATATTTCTGGGTCTTCGTCTACTTTTATTAGTCCTTCTTCCCATGCACTCTTGAGCCATTCGTCTTCACTGGTTTTCAGATATTGCCCCAGTGCTCTGTTCTCGATGTTGACGCAGTCCTCTATACTTAGTAATCCTCTCCCTCCTTCCTTTCGTGTTATGTGTAGTCTGTCCGTATTTGCTCTTGGGTGTAGTGCTTTGTGTATTATTATTATTATTATTTCCATTATTATTATTATTATTTTTTTTTTTTTGCTCTATCACAGTCCTCCAATTCGACTGGGTGGTATTTATAGTGTGGGGTTCCGGGTTGCATCCTGCCTCCTTAGGAGTCCATCACTTTTCTTACTATGTGTGCCGTTTCTAGGGTCACACTCTTCTGCATGAGTCCTGGAGCTACTTCAGCCTCTAGTTTTTCTAGATTCCTTTTCAGGGATCGTCTGTATTTGCTCTTGTGTGTAGTGTTTTGTGTATTGTCATGTTTTCCCTAGTTTAATGATCTATGCTGCGGAGTTCTACCTTCGTCCACTTAAGTCTCTGCATATATTCTTTCCTGATCATGTCCTTCACCTCTTGGTGTTTTATATCCTCTCCTTTTATTATTCCCAGGTATTTGTATCCTGTCCTATCTATGCGTTTGATGATATTCCCATCTGGTAGCGCTATCCCTTCAGTCCCTGTCACTTTGCCTTTTTGTATGTTGAACAAGGCACATGTTTCAATTCCAAACTCCATCCTGATGTCCCCAGATACGATTCTTACTGTCTGGATTAGGGTATCTGTTCCCTTGATGCCATTGTTAGCAATGCCATTGTTAGCAATGTGATTAGCCAACATATGGCGTCCCCTCTCCATTAATACCCACTAACGAGCAACATATCACTGCCTAACCTTTCCACAATCTCTCAATAATGCAACCGACCCAACAGAAACCAAAACATCAACTGATGAACCTCTGCTAGTCTTATCCCAGAGCTTACTGTATTCTAGTTGCCTATTGTATTTTTTAGGAAGCTGCTGTGAACCTTTCTGTATCATTCTCCCCATTTCTTATACCTTGCCTCAGGAGCCATGATGCATGTTTGCTGTGTGATACCAAATTGCTCCATGTTTTCCCAGGAATTTCTGGGTGGTTGTCTTCCCCTCTTACTTGGCTGTATAGTTTTTTTTCTGATGGGTTCGGAATAGTTTGTCTTATTGGTATCCTTTATTCTCGTTCATATACCATTGGATCTTATGTGCTCTGGCTTGAAGCCTCTGTTTTATATCTTCTACTGTGTTTTTCAGTGTTTTTCAGTCCCTTCTCCTGTACTTTGTTTTTTTTCGTTCAGTTCCTCCCTTGTTTTCCTGCTTCTTGGCCTCTTTTCTGCCATCTCTCTTTCAAGTCAGATCACATACGATTTGTTTTTCCAGGCGCCTTTTCCAAGGCAGTTGATGTTTTGCTTTCTGTTGGGTCGGTTGCATTATTGAGATATTGTGGAAAGGTTAGGCAGTGATATGTTGCTCGTTAGTGGGTATTAATGGAGAGGGTACGCCATATGTTGGCTAATCACATTGCTAACAATGGCATTTTGAGTCTCCTGTAGTACTCACGTATCAAATTAACTGAACCCCTCAAGGCTTCTGTAACTTACCAGCGGTAGTGAAACAACTGTAGGTGTATCGTGAGATTTGAAACGTTAGGTTCCTTGATGCCATATACCTCTGCACTGTTGTCCACACCAGTCTTGAGTTCTTGATGCCACGTAGTCCCACGGTACTGCCTGCCGATTTGAACACTGCTGGTAAGGGTTAAATCTGTTGTAGTTTTCAAGTGTAAATATCTATATTCATATTGCAGTTACATTTTGTGAATTAGGTTTAATGTTGTGAAAAGTTTAATGTTGTGAAATAGACATCCCCCGCCTTTTGTAAGTATTTCGTGAATTCAGTATCATGTGAAATAGATACGCTCCTTTTTTAAGTAGTACATTTGTGAAATAGGTTTCATGTTGTGAAATAGACAAACCCCTTTAATAAGGACGTTTGTGAATGTGTAATGCAGTGAAACCGACTTCCCTTTCGTTAGTGTGTTTGTGAATTTGGTTTCATGTTGGGAAATTGACACCCCTATTGTAATTATTCTTGTGAATTAGGTTTTAAAAATACACTCCACTTTTGTAAGTACGTTTGTGAATTAGGTTTCATGTTGTGAAAGACACCCTCACCCCATTTTGGTATATGAGTAGACCTGGAGAAATCCAAGATAGTCTTAGTCTTTTACTGCTGGAAAGTTTTCTTTTTCTCAAATCTCAACTGTCTTCGTTTTCATGTCTGTTCTCGCCATTTGGTCATTCCGTCCTAACAGGGACGTTCTCTCCACCAACGTGGCTGTCAACTTTCCTCTCTTCCAACATATCTGTCAACTCTTTCTCCACATACATGGCTGTCAACTTTCTCTCCACATACACGGCTGTCATTTTTTTCTTCCAACATGGATGTCAACTTTCCTCTCATCCAACATGGCTGCCAACTCTCTCTCCACATACACGGCTGTCAAAGTAACTCTTTCTCCACATACACGGCTGTTATTTCTCTCCTCCAGCATGGATGTCAACTTCATCTCCTTTTCCAGTTGTGCGATCTTTTGCTAAAGAAAGATCAGACCAGTTCCATTACAGCGTAGAAATGATAATTGGTTGATGGTCAGTCTGTTCAGGAATGGGGTGTCTCGACTTAATATAAATGCTCTTAAGGACACCCTTTTGTCAGTGGGAAATTTAAGTGTGGAATAACACCATTGGCATTAAATGAGGGTGCAGACAAAGCTTGCAAAGCTTGATATAGCTGTAGGTGTTGGTGTTTCAAGCATAATTGAATCATGCTGCTCATAATGTAAAGTTTTCCCTTAAGTAATTTTATATAATATTTGATTTAGACCTATGTCTAACCCATGGTTATTATTAGATGAATACACCTTGACACAGTCCCCTCTTGTATAAATATGGTATTTAAAGGAGACTTTATTTTAAAGATATTTGATTGTAACGCCAGCTATAAACATTAAAGAAATGTTAAGCTAGGTTTCATGAGTAGCCAAGGTTTTGAATATAATGTTTTTAAAGAAAACTGTGTTTGGATTGCGCTGGCACACCCAAGAATTTTAATACTAGCATGGGTGAGTTATTTACCAACAATAAATTAAAGACTTTGGCACTTGTTTTGAGTCTCTCTCTCTCTCTCTCTCTCTCTCTCTCTCTCTCTCTCTCTCTTTCTGTGAATAAGAACTGCTCATGTAAGATTCTCTCTAACACACTCGCATACTTTTCTACCTGGTTAAAGGGCCCCCCCAGTTTAAGGTTCCTATCACTGTCCCCCTTACCCCCTCATACTTGACGCATTAGAGAACAAATTAGAATCCTCTTCAGTGTCTTTAATATCAAACCACCTGATTGCCTGAATCCCCATCTTGTCCAGGATCTCATGTTCTTGTCTGAGTAATTCCACATTCTTATGTCAGCTTATTTTGACCTCCTTATATATGACTTATTAACCTCTCTGACGATTTCTGCTAAGTTCAGTCTTTATTTTTATGGTTTCCAGTGAATATCAAAATAAATTCCACATATCAGAAGAGTCAAAATCATTGAATATCATACATTTTTGCCTGCAGTCTTACTTCTCCATAGCTTTCTTCTTTTCTCTCTAATGTATCGCCTGATCTTTATAGACAGTTTAAATAGTACTTTGAAATGGGTTAAAATGCTGTGTTAAGTATAGGAAAATATGTAGTGTTGAGATATAACAGACATGCATTGAATATTAAAGTATGTTTTCTGTTTTACAGGTTTCTCTTCCTGGATATCAGAAGCTCAACAACACAACCGTCCTTCTCAAGAAACACATCTTCAACTCTGTCAAAGAGCCTGGACCATTGTCTCCAAGGGAGCAGACGTAAGAGATTTTGGGAGGAAGTCGAAGGACCCTGCCTGGAAGGAGATGGCCTAGAGGGGTGTTTTTAGAGCCGTTAACAAGACCAAACTCGAACATTTTCTGCGCATCTCCTCTTGGAAAAATTGTACTAGAGGGAGCTGCTGCCTCCTCCCTCACGGGAAACCAAAGACAACGCACAGAACAGGTTATCCTTGCTGGAAAACTGCGTGTCATTTTTGTAAAATAATAAATATTGTGTATGTTTGTAAATGCCTGATCAATCTTGTGCACTCTCTCAAAGCTGGCCCTAAAATCAAGCAGGTAAAAATACAGGTAAAAGAGAGTGCTTTATAAACTTCAGTTATGAAATGTCAGTGAAGGGTTGCGGTTTATCAAACTCTACTTCCGAGCCAGAGAAAATATGCCCTACATCTGCCAGGCTCCTGATTTACTCGGAAAATTCTCTTTGCTTTATCTACTATGAGATGGAGCAACACTTTTGTTTGTCAGTCTTTTAAATTGTCCAATTTGGATTCCTGCTCGTTGTAGCCTATTGTACATTAACCCTGTGTCTATTCGTGACTCAGAAAACTTCTGTCGTACATTGGCAAGGCTCTTGTCTTACTTGTTTTTTTTTTTTTTTTTTTTTTGTGTACCCTTTGAAATTGGCTAACTCTTTCATTTGACACCTTTTTTTTTTAACTTTTATTTGGAGTTTTGCTCTTTTGCGGCCTTCGTCACAGTGATGTGGATAGCTACTGCTGTTTCTTGAGTGTTGTTTCTTGTAAGTTAGGCTAAGCTTGTAATTCACTTTCATTGCTTTCTATTGTCTTGTAGACATTGAAACATTTTGTGTTCATGAGACTTGTCTCGTAGACATTGAAGCATTTTGTGTTCATGAGGATTGTCTTGTAGACACTGAGACATCTTATGTTCATGAAGGTTGTGTCGTAGACATTGAAGCATTTTGTGTTCATGAGGATGGACATCCATGTATGCTGTAGGTCTACATATATAGCTTTGTTTTCCCACAATAGCAGTTTTTCCTTCTGTGTTTGCTTGCAATATTTTTTAGTAGTTTGAAATTTGGCTGCAACCTTAGTCGAAGACCAGGGACTTCAAAAGTTGCCACCTTTCTGCTGTTCTGGAACGTGCTTAATTGTGAATAGACCCTTATTATCCATCGGAGGTTGGCTTATTTGGCTAATTCATGTTTAGTCTCTGGAATCCTTTTATAGTTTGCAGATTAGATTTACCATTTTCTGTATTCTCTTGATTGTGTACTGCTTAGAACATGGAAGGCGTCTTTTGCCCTTGAGGTCTGAACTTTCACAACATCTGAGCTTTTGTTGAGTGGCAAAATCGTTAGGTATTTTCCATCTGTTAAGAAGTTGCTGGCCCTTGCACTACCCTATTCTCATGGACTTGACAGTTTACTCTTGCCAAAACTTGAGTCAGTCATGTTGTCTTTATTCTAGTTAGAAATTAGGTGTTTAAACACCAATCTACATTTCTGAGTATAACATGAGTGCTATCATTACCATGCTTATTTGTAACTTCAGGTCTCGACACAAAGATTCAATGAGCATTGTTGCATGTATTGCTAGTGTTTCTGTTCATGCTTTCAGAAGGCAGCAGAGGAGGTGGATTTGCAAATTAACTGGTCTGGCCATATTGGTTTTCGTAGTAAGCTGTGGTTTGATTTTTATTTGAATCTTCCTCCTCTCGAAGACATTTAGTCTTTCAACAACTATTCTGTAACTTTGTGCCTTCTGCTAGAACTTTGAGTTCTATGCAAAATATTGAAGGGGAACCTGGTTTTAACCTTACCTGATGCTGAACCCAGTTCATCATTGGTCTTCGTATAGGCTCGATTTTTGCACTACCAGGTTTGTTAATGACACTTTGCTGCAGGTTTGGGTTCACTGTTTTTACCCAGTGAGATGTCAAGTCCAGTAGGAAAGTCCTTGTTTCTGGCTGCAGATACTTTTTCTAGTTCAAACCTTTTAGGTACTGTTGGAACACGAATTAATATAGCTCACATGCCAGGATTGTTTTACAGTTATCTTACCGACATAGCCAGCTTAATGTTGTGGTGGTAAGATTCTGCTTCGTAAAGAGGTTTCACAGAGTAAAACACATTCGCTGGCCAATTTTTTTAGATGAAAACCTTCCTTACACAGTATGGACTGAAACTGCATCTTTTAGGTGTTACTGGTGCCTATCATTATGTCTGACATTGCCTGGTCGTCTTAATCTTACGTAGGCAGGAATATATCCCTCCTTCGAAGTCAATTTTTTTTGTCTAGTTTGTTCCCGAATGCTGCTTTTTGTGTGTTTCAGATGTTACTTTTGTTAATAGTTTTGTTTGTTAATTTTCTTCATACCAAGGTTGTTTCCAAGAGCAAAACTCTCATTCTTGGAAGATATTGTTGGTTCAAAGCTGTTCCTATACAGTACTGATTAAAACTGCATTTTTTACGTGGCAATGATAACACCAATTTCTGTCTGGTCTTTGAACATAAGCTTGTATACTTGAACTATTTTTAGTGGTTTGGCATGGTAGCTACTACATTTTCTTGCCCAGTTCCTGAATGCACCTGTTTGTAAGCTTCAGATGTTCCATTTGTCAGCACCAGTATTGTTAGTTACTCCAGTTCTTCCTAGCTGAAGTACACTTAGTCGACCACAGGCTGAGTCACGGATGAAACTTTCGATCTCTTGATTTGAAACCACACTTGCTTGTCTTATGATAATGGATGGGTTTCGCTTTTGTGAAGGGTTAGTGTCTTGATAATCTTTGTCATTTGTTGCCCAGACTGGCAGATAAGGATATTTTTGAAGATTAGGGCTTTAATGCAATTTTGAAACGGTTTGCAAGTCTGTCTCGTTTCATTTATAGTTTTGTCAGTGTTTCGCTGTATAAATAAGAGAAAAAATCACTATTTGGATTATCATGTAATTAGCTAAAATGAGAAAATATATACCATGTTCAAAGACGTAAAGTCCACAAGGTATACTACAAAGATGACTGTCCATGCAAGTATAAAGAAACTGATCTGTAGAAGGGTAACTAACAAATTGAAGTTGCTGGTACTGAAGTGTTCAGATACGGCCTAAACAAGTAGATGTGCAGCACGGTAAATTTATTGTTGAACAGATTAAAGCTATTACCAAGTATTCAGAGCCAGCTTTAGAAATATAAGGCCAGGAATAGATTTGCATTACCGTTGAAGGCCAAACTGACTTAAGTATTCAGATGAAACATTCCACCAAAATGGCATTAAAGCATCAAAGAAAATAGGTTAAAAGTAAATTAAAAAGGTGACGTCATAGTTATGACCACTGCTTGCCAGGTTGGTTAAATAAGGTGACGTCAGTTACGTCTTGTAGATAACCTTTTTCACATGTCATAAGTTATGACGTTAGCATTCGTGTACAAACACTGCAGGTCGATGACATAGAAAGAACGTAAAGACCAGGGTACAATGGGAAAGGTGACGTCATATTTATGATGTCACTGCTTACCAGCTTGGTTAAATTAGGTGACGTCATAAGTCATGCAGGTAACCTTTTTTCACAAGACGTCATAGGTTATGGTTTAAGCATTCTTGTACGAATTCTGAAGTTCAATGATATAGAAAGGAAATAAAAACCGAGAGAGAATCTGACGTTCTATTCTTCAAACCGATAATTCATTTCAAACATTGAAATTTTTTTTTTTTTTTTTTTTTTTTTTTTTTTTTTACTCCTAGGAGCCAGCATTGCAATGCCCCGAAGGGGAGAGAGAGAGCTCCCTCAGCTGGAGGTAATGAAACCAGTCGGTTGCCAACTTTAAAGTCGACCCAAAAGGGCTTAATAATTAGGTTTCCTTAGCTGACAAATGACTGGCCAGATGAGAAGTCGTCTCTTATATACTTCCTTCGTGCTTTCCAAGATGTCTGCCAGTTTTCTATGTCAATAGGGAAGATATGTTAGACCCCCAGATGTCAAAGAATGACTTAAGTACAGTTCAGACTAAGGTGGATGTGGCAAGGCTTTACACCAAGACAAGCCTAGACTAAGTTCACTTTCATGGCTGTGGTTTCGTACTTAGGCAAATGTTTGGTTGACCTGTAGTGTCTTGTGAAACATGGCGTGAAATATATTTAAACCGCCAAAATTTCGTCCTGAAGTATAATGGCCCACCCCACAAACAAATTCGCAAGTCCAGTTCTCCATGGATGACTCGTGGATAACTCTACGGATTTTAAACACACAATTTGGCAATCTGTTTTCAGTTTTAGTTGAGATTTCTAGTCTTAAAATCTCTCTCAAGTTTTTTTAGTAGAAAACGAGTGTTTTTGGTATAAAATTACACAAAAAATTCAAGAAAAACAGGAAGAACAAAAAATGAAAGACGGTAACTAAGATAAATATATCTTGACAATTTTAGCCAACTGACATTGACCTGATTACCACCTGACAGATTCCTTGACTTTGAGAGCTGGGAATATGGTTTTACTAGTAAATATTCAACCTCATTTTCAGAGGTATTTATATATAAAACTGACTTAATTTTTTTCAATACGGATTTGACTGAGATAACTTGGTATATTTAAAGTCACACAGATTGTTAACCTGACATTTTTTCAGCATTTTGACGTCAAGTTTGGTGTCAAAAGGTCAATAATTGTGTCCAAATTGAAGTCTGGCCATGATTATAAACATGATATGCTTCAATTTACCACAAATATTGCCATCTTGATGTCAAATCTGACGGCAAAAAGCTGAAATATGTCAGAATATAAGCTCCTATCCAATGCAGAAATACTATGTGTGCAATTTCAAATTCATTGTTTTTCAAGCTAGTCTCATTTAGCTGAAACTCTGAACACTGAAATGGTCCATTTTTCAATTCATATTTTTATTGTTAGTTTTCGTTCGTTCAAATACCTTTGCCTGGCTAACCTTTCCATTTCTTAAAATCAGAGAAATGTACCGTCACAATTTTACATTCCTACAGCATTTTATGCTGTATATAAATGTGCTGCACCCTCATATTTATAGATTTGCTTACTTTACATTTTTAATTATATAGCTTTTAAATTATTTCAATTGCATTTTTTAGGCTTGGCGTCATAACTGGATATGCACCAAAATACTAAATTATTCAGAACTGAAATTCTAAGTAACTTCAAATTCACGTCATTAATTCAATACTATTAAAAGTTATATCTACTTAATTTGGTGCCATTTTCACTTTACATGATATTTCCATCTACAAGATTAATTTATGTTCAAAGTGTGGAATATTCATTTATATTACTTTAAATTACAACTCATCCTATGGTCTTCTACAACAAAAGCAATTAATTACACCGGAGACGCGCAAGGCTAATGTCCTCCTGCCCTGAGTTCTTCCTCCCCCAGCAGGACAGCAGGTCGGACTAACGTCAGCCTTCACCGTACACGTGGACCACCAGGCCACATTTTAGGTTCTGCGTGATAGGTAGATAGATAGATAGATAGATATTTTTATTGACCAAGACCTGACATATATTGAAATGGGGTTCTTTGGTAGAGAGAGAGAAGAAAATGCACTGGTTGAGAGAAATGTAGCACTATTTACATTACTGAGGTAACTAAATATAATCTGTTTAAAATACATATAAGATAATGTATAAAAGGACAGATGGTGCCAGGTACAAGAGTAAAAAGCAATAGTGAACAGTACGAAGTAAAATTTAATTATAAGTGGCAGAGCCCATTTGAAGGTATGTTAAGAGTCTGTGCCACTTATTTAAGTGCCAAAGTTATGGTTAGACCACCAAATTTAAGTAAATGACCCCCATTGGATGGTTAATGTTGAGTTTCCAAAGAACCACCTAAAACAAATATGGTTGCTATACCTGAAAATAGGTTAGTTGACGAGAGTAAGTGACATCGCAAGTATTGGTCTGTTTCAATGACGTCATAGATACGTCACTAAAAGTATGTAACCGCCTCAGCGGCGTGGTTGATATGGTATTAGCGTCACGCCTCGGTGGTCGCGGGTTCGATTCTCGGCCATTCCATTGAGGAGAGAGAGAGGTGTATTTCTGGTGATAGAAGTTCACACTCGACGTGGTTCGGAAGTCACATAAAGCCGTTGGTCCCGTTGCTGAATAACCACTAGTTCCATGCAACGTAAAGCACCACACAAAACAAACAATGACATCAAGGTAAGCAAGGATATTGTGACGTCACAGGTATCACTTTCAGTTACGTCACGAAATGTACAAGTGTGCTGTTAAGTCACAAGCTATATTCGAAGAGACCTTACGTCATGGTACGTAAGGTGACTCAGGTATTGTGACGTCAGTTTTTACGCCAGATGAAACCTTTTCATGACGTCAGACCAAGGAATGTCACAAGGTTTACATGCATTAGGTGCTGAGGTATTGTTACGTCATGGTTATGACTTAGTACAGGTAAGGCATCCTTTTCAAATTACGTCATGGATTACTTAAGCATTGTAGACCAGCTGTTTAAGAGGAAATAAAAACCAGTATATAATCGGACATTCTTTTATTTAAACCCATGAAAATAAATTCATATAATAGGTTAGATTACTAATGATAGTGTTAAAGTTTTTTTTCTCCAAACACTGAAGTGGAGGGGGGGAGAGCCCCCTCAGCTGGAGGTTATGAAACAGTTGGTTACCAACTTTGAAGTCGACCCAAAAAAGGGCTTATTATATTAATAAGTTTTATAAACTGACGGCTGGCCAGTTGGGAAGAAGTCTCGTATATACTTCCTTCATGCTTTCCAATATGTCTGCCAGTTTTCTATGTCAATAGGGGAGATATGTTAGACCCGAAATGTCCAAAGGGTGACGTTGGAACGTACAGGTTCAGCCTAAGGTGGATGTGGCAAGGGTTTACACCTGGACTTAAGTTCACTTTTGTGGTTTCGTACTTAGGCAAAAAAAATTTTTGGTTGACCTGTAGTGTCTTGTGAAACATGGCGTGAAAAATCCGTAACCTTAAACCACCAGAATTTCGTCCTTAAGTATAATGGCCCACCCCACAAAATTTCCCAACTCCAGTTCTCCATGGATGACTCGTGGAACACTCTACGGATTTTAAACGCCCATTTTGGTATTCTGTTTCCATTTCAGTTGAGATTTTTAGTCTTTTAAAAGTTTCTCTCAAGTCTTCTTAGTAGAAAACGAGTACTTTTGGTATAATTACATTTCATAGAAAACAGGAGAACAAATAAGGAGAGACGGTAACTAAGATAAATATACCTTGACACTATTAGCCACCTGACATTGACTTAACACCTGACAGATTCCTTGACTTTGAGAGCTGGGAATATGATTTTACTAGTAAATATTAATTGATAAGGCTGATTCAACCTCATTTTCAGAGGAATTTATATGCAAAACTGACTTAATTCTTTTCAATACGGATTTGACCGAGATAACTTAGTACATTGAAAGTCTCACAAAGCTTGTTATCCTGACATGTTTTTTCAGCATTTTGACGTCAAGTTTGATATCAAAAGTTCAATAATTGTGTCCAAATTGAAATCTGGTCATGATTATAAACATGACAATTTACCATAAATATCACCTTTTTTATGCCAAATCTGACGGCAAAAAGCCTAAATATGTCAGAATGTAAGCTCCTTTTTGATGCAGAAATGCTCTATGTGTCATTTCAAATTAATTCAATATTTTTCAAGTAAATCTCATTTAGCTGAAACTTTGAACACTGAAATGATCCATTTCCACTTTGTGTTTTTATCATTAGTTTCGTTCATTCAAATACCTTTGCCTGGCTAATAACTTTTCCATGTGAATTTAATGATACAATGTTTAATTATTTAGCCATTTTGTCAAATCAGAGAAATCTACCGTCACATTATTTCTATATTCATACAGCATTTTATGCTGATTAGTTACAATATCTAAAAAATCACGTATCTGCTGCACCCTCATACGTTATATTTGCTTACTTTACATTTTTAAATTATAGCTTTATTTTAAGTGACTAAATTTTGCATTTTTTTGGCTGAGCATAATAACTAGATATGCACCAAGATATTTGATTATTCAGAGCTGAATTTCTAAGTAACTTCAAATTCACGTCATTAATTCAAGACTTTTTAAAAATCATATCTACTTAATTTGGTGCTATTTTCACTTCACATGATATTTCCATCTACAAGATTTATTTTCAAAGTGTGGAACGTTCATTTATATTCTCAGATGTCTGAGCAAAAGATATACTACAGGAATTTCACAAACAAACCAAAGAAAATCTAACTTTATTTTACTTCAAATTACTAAGTCATCCTATAGTCTTCTTTTACAACAAAAGCAATTAATCACACCATGACACATACAATCACTCTAAAAGCAGACAAGTGACTTAAATGCCTTCAGGTGGAACAAGCGCGCCTTGAAGCACTCCCCCCTTCCCAAAAATGCCACCAATTTATCTCATAGGCCTAAAGACACCATTCAATGTAAGTGATTGAGTCGGGTAAATGGCAGCAGAGACGTGCAAAGCTACTATCCTCCTGCCCTGCCCGTTTTTTTTTTTTTTTTTTTTCCCCTTCCCCACTTTTTTTCTTTTTCTTTTTACCCCAGCAGGGCAACAGGTCGGACTAACGTCGTCAGCCTTCACTGTACACGTGGACCACCAGGCCAAAATTTTAGGTTGTGTGTGATACGCCTTAACAAAATTCATCCCATTGCCAGTATAATTAAAGGCCTGTCCACACGAGCAGGCTTGATCGGCGTGCTCCGGCATTGACGGGCAAATTCTGGTGGGCTTACCCGTGAATGTTGTCCACACGGGTGAGGCGATGGAGAGGTGGGCCTGCCCGACGATGCCAGTAGTGTGTTCAGTGCGGTACGATAAACATGGTGCCTACCGTAAAAAAGAAGATATTGTGTAGCATGATAATTGCTGTGTGCGTGATGAAAAAGAAGAAAAAGAAGAGAATATGGTGCAAAGAATGGCTCAGTAAAAGAAATGTATATGGTTAATGTACGTTTGCCAGGGTCGAAGCTCAAGCCATCGGGCACCACCATGGTGATTTTGCTACAAGACCCATCGGGCAATTTGACGGTTTGCCCGTCAAGTGTGCCTGTTAGAGGGGAGGTCCGCCGATCAGGCCCGGCCTTAAGGCCTGTCCACACGACCGGGCCTTGTAGCAAAATCACCATGGTGGTGCCCGATGGCTTGAGCTTTATCAGAATAAGGCCATGTGTCTAAAAATGACCTTAAAATGTAAAACTGCCATTTAATATTGCACGCGAATATACCATTACAATTTTTCACATAAAGGAACATGGCTACGATGTACCAAGAATTGCAGCTTTTTATTGACCGGCAGTTCAGAGCTACAGAATAATTGCCAAGCTACATGGAAAGTTAACTTTTTGCAATTTAATTTTTGTCAGACATCATACATCGAGATCTCCCTTTAATGTGTTAATGCCAGACCAACAAGTTTCAACAAACTAAATCTTGGTCTTTTATCTTACTCTTGGCGAAATGGTCATCTTTTTATATCCAGAATTTTCAAAGGAATAGTCAACGTCTATTCTTGCGAGTACTAGTAGGCAAAAGATACTATGTACCTGATGTCTTTTGTGCCTAAAATGCTACACTTTCTTGGTATATATATATAAAAAACTCTCCCTCTGACATTACTTCGTAGCCTAAGATCACAATCCAGCTGACTCTTCCCATACATAAAACGCACTTTAGATAAAACGAAAGACTTCTATAGGCAGAAAGCTGAAGCACTAGAAAATTATATAAATCACAAGCTTTTTAGACAAGTTTCCACTTTCTTGGCAAAATCAACTCTGATGCCCAAACCAACAAACGTGGTAGGCCCTATAATCACCACTTTCTGGACAGAATCAATTCTGACCCCCAAACTAACAAACTTGGCAGGCTTATAAACGCCACTATCTGGGCAAAATTAACTCTGGGTCCTGAGTTGACAATCTCTGCAGGCCTATCAACACTAAAAGGCTTATAAAACAAAAATCCTCCCACACCAAGAAACATTTTAGGCCAATAAATGAGAACTTAACAGCAAAATAACTTGCAGACCATCACGTTTTTAGGGAAAAAATCTGATAATTTCCAGTCAAAACAAAAACTCTCTTCTGGATCACCAGACTTTCTTCACAAAAAATCTCTCTCTAGGCGAAAAAAAAAAAAATTACCTAACTAATAACACTTTCCAGGCAACAAACTTTTGAAGAACCAACTCAGCCGACAAAAATCACCTACAGTTAACATTTTCGGTTGAAAAACCTCCCCAATAAAATTCGTAGGTTAAACTAATGGTCTCCTCCAAAGATATAAACATTGTAGGAAATACGCTTACCAAACAGATATACCCTTGGCAGGCATAAAACTCTTTCGAAATGGCCCACTTTTTAGAACCAAAACTTCCTGAGCAAAAAATTCACGGGTATGATTAGACATTCTAAGCAAGTGACTCGTGAGGTTTAGAACAACTCTCGCACTAATGGATTTTCTAATCTCCCAAACCAGAATGCTTGCTTCTTGGCACAGGCTTTCTAGGAAAGAACTCAAGACAAAATAACAGACTTTATAGCCCAAACACTCTCTCGAACAGACTTTGTCATAAAGAGTCACAAATTTCCAAAGTTTCTAGCTACAAAAACCCAAGGGGTACCATACTCTCCGCATAATTTACAGACTAGCAAGACTTCTAAGAGTAAGAAAACAATAGTAACTAGCTTTTTTGGGTCGACTTCAAAGTTGGTAACCGACTGGTTTCATTACCTCCAGCTGAGGGGGCTCTCTCCCTCCCACCACCTCGGGGCACTGCATTGCTGGCACCCAGAGCCTTTATTCTTAAATATTTCCAATTTTGTGTACATACAGTTTATATATACATATACATATAAGAAAATAAGCCAAAATTCAGAAATCTAACCTTGACAGACAACTGCTTCAGCTCTCACTTCGAACACAATGTTACAGAAAGGCTTTCTCTTTTCTAATATTAAGGTAAATATGAACACACCCAAGATCTACTACCTGTTTCATACCCTCATCTAACATTGTAATATCTGTGATTATGGACAAATTGAACATACAACTGTTTTTGTTGTGTGTTTAGAGTGAGTATTTGATGTGATCAAAGGAAGCTTTTAAGTGTGAGAATGTGAAGAAGTGTGAGGTATTTAATCCCTGTGTCTAGAAGTAATGGAAAAGCACCTTGAAGTATGTGGTGTGAATAAGTGGGAATTCAAGTGTGAAATTAAGCTTTAAAAAACCATGTGGAGAGAGAGAGAGAGAGAGAGAGAGAGAGAGAGAGAGAGAGAGAGAGAGTATGCAGAAATTTTACAAGCTGTGCTGCAAATCTGCAAAGTGTTCTTATGTAACAGCTTTAACAGCAGACCGAAAAGATCCCCCTGAATGTATAATATAAGATTTCGACTTGACAGAAAAAAAAAGTCTAGACAGATTGGAAGGTTGAGAGGAAGCAATAAGAATAATGTCTAAATTACATCAGTTTACAATATCTGGTTCCTATATTCAGACTTTTCTGGTACGGCTAGAGTATTTTCAGCAGTTTTTAGACTTATTTCGTTTCATTAGGACCTAACAAAAGTAATGGATACTCCTAGATAAATGAAGCCTTATACAGTACTTGGTGAGAACTGAGCAGAAAGTTGAAATACAGAGTTTATGTACAAAATCAATTTACAATTTGGTATGACAATAATTTTCCAATTACTCAAAATTTTAAATTAAATCTTTAACAATAACAGTTACGTTTTTAACATTAACAGTTAAATCTTCAACTATACACTCAAAGGGAACTCTATGCAATAATTCAACAATAAAAAAACACTTATACCTTAACCAAAAATTCTCCATATGTCAAGACACTGTTGCTCTTATTCTAAAACTGATTAGACCTGTAACTCAAAAATAACTGCATTTCTCAAATGATTTCTGTTAAGAGTCACAAGCAACTGAAGATGTACCCTCTTGCAATGTAACTTAAGCCAATTTCAGAATTGATTTGGGTCCTAAGGTTAGACAGAGCTCTTCTCTTAACATTTAATTTCTGATAGCTATTCTTGAGGCCAAGTCTACGTGTAACAAAATTCCCTGATTATTAGATAGTTTCCCCTAAAGTTCCTTCCACTTTGCTGTTCAACCTCTTCAACCTAACTTCTCCAATTTACAGTGTTCATGGACAATCAGTCCCTCTGTAAGAACCTTGCAGGGAAAGAGTAAAAAATTGTATTCAATTATATAGCAAATATCCCAATATCTATGAGTTTACTAAGGAAGGAATTGATCTTGTGTGTCAAATGTCCCGAATATACTCAGTTTTCTAGAGAAAAATAAATGACTAACTAGTTCTCAAGGCAGGTGATTTTAATCTTCCAAGAAAGTTAATCTATCAATGTAACATGAAGTCGAACAAACTGTTCACATAACTGAGAATGTTTGTTCATTCATATGTCTAATATAGCCTTGTCAAACTACTCCCTTTCAGAGACTACTTTCGAATGACATTCATATACCTAAGGCACCCTTGTTAACAATACCTAATCTCATTTAAGGTAACGCTTTGAATTTGAGTCTTCTTATAGGTTCATCTACCTATGATATTTTCAGAAAAACCAAACTATTCATAAGTAATGCATTCAATATGCCTGAATCATTTACCTAAAATACCATCAACAGTATTGCAAATGACTCTTAAAGTAACAGTGAAATTCAGAGCTCATTTATTTAATAATTTATCTATGATACATTTTGACAACAATGCAAGATTGCCCTCAAAGAAGACTTAATTTGGAACTTCCCCATACCAGCCTCAGTGTCTTAAAATATGCAGAGATTACAAAATAACCTTTAAGTGGTGGATGTTACATGTTAAGTAAGAAACATTATTGTCATGGCAAGCTTTGTACAAAATTGACAGCTTTGTTTATCACTTGGAAAGAATGACAATTCTTTATACTTTTTTTTTTTAGATCAAACTAATAAATTAGATTCTGAAATATCTGTCTTAACAGTGCAATCACGTCAGCGCTTCAGGAAGAGCTCTTCTGGTGTCAGTAACCAAAGCTTCAAAGTATAAGAACCAACGCTCATATAACATTACAATAATGCAAGACCTTGGAACTATGACAAATTTTCTAAAGGAAATCTGATCTAAATCACTAAAGTAACAAACTGTGGACAAAACTTTCAAAATGCATACGAGAAGCTTAATTCCAAGTCCCTACTGCTATGGAAGTTAGTTTAGCAATATCTTTAAGCTTTACTGAGAAAAATATCAGGAATAATTAGACGTGAATATCATCTATTCTATAATAGTCAATACCTCACAGGTTTGACTTCAGACAACTATTCCTAACTATATTGACCAACACGATGATATTCCATTAAGTCAGTCAAACCTGTTGTTTGCAACAGTTGAACTTTTTGCTATTGATAGTTTTTGTTGAAGGTCGGAAAATGACAGAAAATAATCATCATATCCTACCACTTGGTACATAGGCAAGTGTATGGATTGGACAATGACCCACTGGATACTGCAAATCACAACTAGACGAAGATATATTCTGTGAAACAGTGAATTACTTGACTGTAATATTGAATTAAGTTGATGGAAAGCTATTGTTTAACATATGTGACTTCTCGGTATAGGATAGTCACAAGGTAGCCCTGGCTGCCTAATAGCTGCTATTTCACTAACAAGAAATTTATGTTTAAATTATGGAGCCTGAAACATCCGTAACTACCTGATAGTTGATAGTAAACTAATGAGAACACAGGTAAAAACTATGCAACCTGAAATGAATGACTACGCTCCTTTGCAGCTGATGTTAACACTGCTGAGAAATTCAAGTGAACACTTGATATTCTAAGACATAATTATTGAACTAATATTTCAATTATATATCTAGATAAACAAAATAAAGGCTGATTATCCTAAAACCAACTGAGATTTTCTATGGTTAATTTGAAACTACTATTGATCTTATGTAAAAAAAAAAAACACGTATCCTGAAAGTTGCCAGATTGCTAATACTTCACAAGAAAATTGAATGACCTACGTATCCAGACACACTGACCTACTTTTGACTGATATCACACCGACACTAGATCCCTGATCAAGCAAAACTATGTATCCTGAAACACACAACTACTGTACTTGATAGCTAATATTAAACATATAGAAAATTTATTTTTAAAAAGCTATGTACGTATCCTAAAACTGATCGAACCTTTAGTCATCCTAACTGGTAAGAAATGGAAACAGCTTTCCTGAAATGAACTACTGAAGTACTTGACATGATCATCTTATGAATCTTGCGTAGCCAAGACTGTGCCACTAAACTATGGTTTAATTAACTGGCAAGGAAATGTTTGGTGGGACCATTTCATCTGGCCATAGGCAACTGTTGACACAGGTTAAGTACTACATTCTACTTGTTAATATAAATGTAGGCTTTCTTGAAGTCGAGTTCTCCGTTCGTAGACACTTGTGGAATTGCAAGACGATAAATGTGGTCTGATCAGCTTGTCCCATATGCACTCTGCAGACGATTTCCTGTAGAGATCTCTAGTTTTACAAAGTAATGAAAGATAATTCATTATAACCAGACTTCATGCATCCTATACCTAGGCCCCTTTCACTGAAAGGGGCACAGATGGGACAGGGTCTTTTTCAGACAGTGATGGGGGTATGTAGCACTTTATGAAACAACCCCATCGTTAAATTTAAACTGAATTAAATTTTTTCACAGCTACTGTAAAATATTAATTCAAAATTGAACTGCAATGCAAAGGTAGGAGGCTTCTTAAAGTGTAAGTTCCTATTAGCAAATTACAGTAAATGTTCATTATCTTTACCTGCATTCATTATTATTATCATCATATTATTATTATTATTCTTGGAAGAAGCCCCTCTTTCAAACATTCTGTTAAAAGAAGGGCTGTGTTTTTACTAATTAATTCTATATGATAACTTTATTATTATTCATTACTATATTATTATACTATTATTATTATTATTATTATTATTATTATTATTATTATTATTATTATTAATTGTTATTATTATTACTACTTGAGCCTGGCTATAACGTTTCTAAAACCATTTCAACATTTGCCTTAATCTGGCGAGATTTTTCAGTAATAACATTGTTCCACCTCTCTCCAGTTTGTCATAATCCCAACACTCCTCTGGCTGGCTCAGTTAACCTCAAAGTACTCTTTAAAAACAAAAAACAATCCAATTCCTATAATAAAATAACATAGAATTGACCAATAACCATTTGAGAATAGCAGAGAAAACTTAAACTAGTCAGAACCTTAAAATTCCATAGTGCCAAGATGCTTTATGCAAAAGTTGCGAATTGCTGAAATGAAAGCAATTTTTCAGTATTGATTGCATATGATGAAAAGCATTTTCCCAAAATTGTAAGGCTTGAATGTTAATGTTATATGACCCCACATACCTGGTTTTACCTCGTAAAGGTCATCACTCATGTTTTTGACCAACAGTCCTAACAATCAGATTGTCAACATTTGATCATGACGTACTATTTTAAAAGCTAGGAGGAGTTATACCAGCAATACAAATACGTCCTTTGTGTGGAAGTATTTTGTCTAGATATCTATAACACTTTGAAAAAATTCCTAATAAAATTAAAACACTTAGAAATCCGACTTAATAACTGTAAGTTTATTAATAAATTGTAAGTTCTCAAACTGATTACATTTTCATTGCAATAATTCCTTACCGTGAATTAGACCCATAAATCACGAAAGCAATACACTTAAGATTAATTCAATATTCGACTCTATTTTTCTCTTCAAGAAATCTTTTGAAAAAACCAATATTTGGCTGGAATAAAGGTGAATAAAATGACAGACTATTTTTCCTTCAGCTCCATCCAAAAGGCTTCGAGAATTCTTGCAGCAGATCAAGCGTTCATTATCATGATACACCGGCCTCCATTACTAAGAATTAGACTAATCTACAAGTAAGTAAGTATACTAGCTTTCATTATTCTTATCTATAGTTACACTTTATAGTTACACTGTTATCAGGTCAAAAAAGTGGTATATACAAATTCGTTAACAATAAGGAGTTGAGTGGCCACACGATTGTCTTAAGAAAATCAAGACTGCGAACTGTGTTGTCGTGGATGTCATCAGTTGTTCGTAATGCCCAAAGCAAAGAGAGAGATGAGAGAGAGAGAGAGAGAGAGAGCGAGAGAGAGAGAGAGAGGAGAGAGAGAGAGAGAGAAATAAATCAACGTTAGTCTGGTTTTAATTAAATCGAACTTAAACCACAGCAGAGGGATTCTCTAATCCCACTGCCATGGCTTAAGTATCTGTTAGTTAATTGTCTCGACAAATCATAGAAGAGGAGTGCCTTTTAATGAAACAGATATAGTCGACGGGCTTCAACATACGCTGACTATAGCCTACGACATTGTGTGACACGTGCAAAGCAATGATAGCACGGTTATGTTATAAGGGAGGATTAATTCAGAAAGCTTTTGGTTTGCTTGTCCATTTTATGCTGCAAATGAATAGGTAATATAAACAAACCAGAAGCATGCAATAAATACCATTCAGTATCAAACCAAAATCTGATCATGAATTGCAAAAGGTTCATAACAATATTTGTTCTGTGCAAATGCTAAATGGAATTCGACTGTTTTACCGAATCATTGTAGAATTTTTATAACAGAACTATTCATCTAGAAAAAAAAAAAGAAAAACCCTATTGAGTATGGAATTCCTGATCGTAGTTACGACTGTATAATTTAACATGACACCTCTGTGAAAAGTGAGACTAAAGTTCCAGCCAAATGATATATTAACCTTCTCCTTCTATCTCAGGGTTCGTACTTTTACATAGGAACAGTATATAACAAGGTCTACATATACCTATATAACATGGTCTATAGATACCAATATAACAAGGTCTGTAGATACCTGTAGATTCGGTATATAATATCTCCAGTAAAGTCGGTGTTTATGGCGCAAAAGTTATTTACGTTAATTTTACAAATGATCAATATTTTAGCACAGGAGTCGACCGACCTCTTGTGTCATCGACAGATTAATGGGTCTCTTTTAAATCAAAGTAAAAGCATTAAAAACTTACACAGTTCAACTGTCCACGCCAATTTGCATCCTTTGACGTCGGGGAATTCCTGGTTCTTCACCTCCGTAATAGTTTCAGTAAATCCACAAAGTCAATTTGATGTATCCACACTAACAATTTAAAAACTAACTAAAACAGATTTCTTCAAATATTTTTTTTAGGAATCAAAAGCGTCACATTGCATCGTTATAGACATAAAAACTTATCCACAACCAAACCGAAGTTGACAAATGAACCAGACGCCAAATTGAGAGATTATTCAGTTTCCTATTCCTTTATTTGCTTCTTAATCTAGATATTACTTTCATTATTCATAACAATTTCGTGATTCAGCTATAAAAAATCATTTTGCAAACAAAAATTACGTACCTAGGCTATTGTATTTAATTGACTGCATTCGCTTTACTAATTTACTCATTGACTAACAAACAATAAAAAGTACTGATAATAATAAAAGTCTTGGCCAAATGGTTCGTAAAAACGACTGTCGACAACGCTTACTCCAGAGTTTAATTAATTTCAAAATTCAAAATATGTTCGTAGTAATAGACCACGTAACAAATGGAGCTTTACTGAATAACATTCTTAATTCTCTGTTATAATATCTATCAATGGCCCTATATAAATTAAGAGATGCTATGCCTATTTTTTTTGTTATGGTTACTTAAATGACTTGACCCTGGCGAACTGTGAGCTGTACCTAATCGTCTTCATGGTAGTAGTACTGAAACGACTTGAAGGGAATCATCGTCTGTAATGAAAATTTTCTCCATTAGATACTTCTTACGGAAAACAGAAGGCTCGATACGAGTAATATTCAATGATGGATATATACGTCTCTCATTAGTAGGGAAACAGGGACTATATAAGTTTCCTTTGGAAGTTGCTATGAGGCGATGGGTAATCTCTCTGTGTGGTTTGTTATCATTAAAGAACTGAGCCGTTCTTAAGAATGACCTCAATACTGCTCTTAAATGTTACTTGTTCCCGTCCTGTGGTATTTAATACAATTTGAATTGACTGCATGGTCAGGATTCTGGACAAACTGACAAATTCCTTCATAGTTTCTCAAATCATTCTTAACCTCCCATGTGTCGAGATGTAACAGGGTTTATGTCACCTAAATTTCACAGAACAGGACTGACCAAGAAATGTAAACACGAGGCCACAAACAGTTTAATTACTTCAGAAAATGGAAGGTATTTCTCTCTTCCAATCCTCACCAGTTTCTCCAAAATCTCATAGCCTACTATACCAACGAGTTGTTCCAGTCAAAACTCATTCCCGGCCTATTCCAAAGGATTTCTCAATGTACTGCCTACACCAACTTCAATCAAGTTGACCCTGGGCAGAGATCAGTACTTTTGAAGAACTTTCCATATAGAAAATGATTATTCGTGACGTCACGTGCGAATCAGTGCGAAAGTGATATTGTTATCAGTACTTCGAAGGAGGCGGCGATGGCCTTGGAATTAGGCCTATGTCGATTTACTAAAGGTTTATTCTCCTACCAAACTAACAACCAGGTTATGAACACAAATAGCCTTCTACTTGGCCAGACATAAGGCTTATTTTCTGAATAATAATAATAATAATAATAATAATAATAATAATAATAATAATAATAATAATAATAAATATAAGGTAATGTTGAAAGATATTGCTGCATCAGCTGCATTCATCGTTGGATCGGTAGTATAGCGAGAGTGAGAGACCGCAGCCCCACCCCATGAGAAGATCAAGCTGTTTTACAAAGCCAGAATGCACGCACTTCACCGTGAGGACGAAGATGCATTGAGAAAAATCATCAGAGAAAATGTGACCCCCACCGAAGTCGACAAAGAACTCGAACTCGTGATTTATTACCAAAATCGACGTACCCGCGACCTTATCATGAAGAACAACCCGACCCCCCCAGCAAGAGACCTCTTGAAACAGTCGAATGTAGTCTACCAATTCTCATGTCCCCCGTCCGGGATGTCCGGCTCTTACGTTGGTATGACTTCTATGAAACTGTCCAAGAGGATTTCTTGCCACGCACAAGAAGGGGCAATTAAAAACCATACCATGACAGCACACCAGGAAGCCATCTCCCGCGACGGTATTATCAAGAATATTAAGATAATAGGGGAGGGCTCCTGACCAACGGCGTTTGCGACTGCTCGAGGCACTCCTCATACAACAAGAGAAGCCCTCATTGAATACGACGCAGGAAGTGCTCTTCCTCCCCACCAACCTAAGGAGACCTATGTGCATAAATAATAGCACAAATAATACCAGACCGAACGACACTCCCGATCAAAGAATACCAGATGAGACAAGCAGCCCATCAGCCAATGACAACGCGAGCCGTCGTGACACAGCGCCCAGGGAAGTCTTGCCCCAGCCTCGACGATCAGCTAGGCTGCAACAGCGCAACCTTCAACGACGAGAAGCGTCTTGAAGAAAACTTCTTTCAACCAATAGCTGGAGCGCATTGCGCCACCAGCCAATGAAAACGCATCTCGTGGCTGACCCCCTGCTGACCTGCCGCTATATATTGAGTAGATCTTGACAACACCTACAGTGGGAGCTCCTGAGAAGCAGCCGAGCCAGCGCCAGATATCAAACCAACCATTAAACCTTTATCCTATATCCTTGTCCTATAGGCACAGCAATCAATCCTCTTCCTCTGCTTGCCTAATTGCTGTTGTATCTGAAATTTCGATCTCTGGGAGAATCTGCCAGCAGTGGGATGGTCTAGTATATGCTGGGATCCAGCATATAACTGAGGCACACTTGCTGGGGGGATAACCCCGTACAGCCTCCTATAGGTCGGAAGCTAAGATTTTTTTTTTCAAAAAAAAAAAAAAAAAAACAGGCATCCTTTCCCTTTTCTGAACACTTTTCTTCTTCAACTCTTCTCTGTCCTGTACAATACAATAACAAAAACAAGCATAAAATAGACCATTGGTCTAAATCTACTGTGTTTAACATAAGCAAAATTCAAATGACGTTAACACCCTGCAGGCAGTAGTTTGATCCCTGTTGTAATCATCATTCAGCATCCGCCTCATTACCATAATAAAGACAGTCAGTAATACATCAAATCATGCATCTCATCGTCACCCAATAACCTTCGTAAATAGCGGAAATGCCGTCAGTAAAGATTAAGGATGTGGGGGGGGGGAGGAGGAGATCTCTTTTACAGAGCGAAAGCACCAAATCTACAAGCTTTCAGGGGAACTAAATATCGACATTTTTCGGGTTAACCAGGGAAATAACAAACTATTATACATTGTTATCAGGAACGAAGATTTAGACAAAGTGCTTGGGGATAACATAGTTGGAAAGTTCAGGGGAATTGGTTTAGAAATAATAACACCACCACACATAAACTCACTGCGATCAGTAATTCTGAAGTATGTTGATAAACAAATTGAAGACTTTTCTGATGAGGATAGAATTAATAGCTTACCTGAATAGACAACCATGGGCTAGAGTAAAGGAAATACTGATCATCCGGACATCAAAAAACAAAAAAAACGACAAACCAGACCTCAAACCAGACTTCGAAAATTAGAACAGTGAAAGTAACTTTTGAATCCCGAGAAATGGCGCAGAGAGCCCTAAGAGATGGGGTGAGAATCTGCAACCAGTACATTCCCCCCCATCAAGTCCAAGAGGAAATCCACGTGCCAATGCCGCACTGCGGCAACTGCCTGTCATACGATCACCATCACAAACAATGTCCCACACAACACCAGATAATATGCATTAATTGTAGTGAGGTAGGCCACACTGCCAACAAATGCAAGAATCAACCAAAGTGCAAGCATTGCAATGGGGACCACCCAGCATTTGACAGAACATGCCCAGTGAGAAGGGAATTAAGGAAGAGGAAGGGAGAACTGTTGAGGGAGAAGGAAAATGAGAAAGCTAAGAAAAGGAATCCAGAGTATAACTCTTATAGCGAAGCCCTAAAAAAATCGCTACCAACAAACAACAACAATCAAAATCCAATTGTCAATAATAACCCCACAATACAAATTCAAAATCAGGCCATTAACTTGCAGCTTTATCACATTTATAACGGGCATATCTTTGCAGCATTGCAAGATATGGCCCACCCAGGGACGTATCAGAAAGCAATAGATGAGTACTATACTATTAACAATTTACCAAAAGTAAAAATACCACAGATGGCTTCAGGAGCCGACATAATAAGTAAACTAGCAATAATCACACAAACGTCAGCACAAGCGCCGCCACCAAATAATCAAGAAACACCACAGCAAACAAACACGGAAGCAACAAATGTGGCTATGGAAGAGTCAATCACGGTACCGAAGAGGGTAGCAGAGGGAAGGGAGAGCGATGAGGGGGAGGGAGGAAAAACGCCAAAAAAAGCGAAGAAGCACTCGGCAACAAAGCCTAAACTATCTAACTTGGGCAGGCCTATGGAGGAAGTGGAAGCAGACATCGAAGAAATTGAGAACGGAATGGTGAGCATTATATTCCCAAAGAAACTGAACAAAGAAATGCTAACAAACGGATATAAAATTCAATTGATAGACAAGTTTATACAAGGCGAAGTCAACGGAGGATCAACAATGGAAGAAGAAACACTAAAATCTATACTGCACGCTCTGATAGCTGAGGAGAGAGTTCCTCTTTCTTCCATATCATTCGTTGCAACGGATCTCCAGCCACTCTTGGATCAGTATCAGAGGGAGAAGAGGAGAGAGGATGTTTTGGAATTATTAAATAAAATTAGAAATAAATAAATAAAAACGCATTCAGAATTCATCATATCTCACCCTCTCTTTCTCTCTCTCTCTCTCTCTCTCGCGACAGCGTGGGGGTGAGGGGGGAATGGGGGTCATACGCACATTTAGTTTGTAAGGAAAGGATCTAGGGCGACAAAAATACCAGTACTTCACAAAAAAAAAAAAAAAAAAAAAAGCCGCAAAAATATTCACAAAATTTTTGTCAAATCATCCACTGCTTCTCTCTCTCTCTCTCAGGCAGAAGCGTGGGAAAGAAGGGAGCGGGAGGGTCCCGCATGAACACGGAGATACTCCCAGACCCCCTCTACCACGAGGGTCTGGGGACCGTGGAGGGGAGGGAGTGACAGTTCAGTGACCGCTGTCTCGTCTCGTCTCGTCTTTGTAATATTACGCGCGTGCATGTTATTTTTTAGGATGAATGGAAATGAATGAAAGGAGCCTCTGAATGTATGTGTGAGCGTATGAAACATCCCTAGACGCCTGCAATAACCTTAGTAGATAGTATTAACACAAAAAAAAAAAAAAAAAAATTTTGAAAAAAAAAAAAAAAAATCCCACTTACTAACATTAATCTTAAGTAATGTTTAATGAATAAGAAAACACAGTGCATTTACACAAGGAAGTAAAGCACTTTAATAGGATAAGTGATTAGGATTAAGAAAATTGCACAAGTAGAGTAGACTCTCACTGCACTAACTAACAAATGATAAGCATTGGATTTAATTAAACTTGATCATCGGGAAGAGAGCCCGATAATACTAACAACTACTAACACAATGCACTTATGAAACTATGCACACAGAACGTGGTCTGAGTCCCCCCTCTCGCTCTCCCTCCAGGGAGGGAGGGAGGGAGGACGATCCAATTGGAGCCTAGATTCATAAATCATGAAGAAAAAGTCCACCAGCAGCGGCAAGCACAGTAGTACAATTAAAACACAGTAAAATAATTAAGATACTACAGAACTCGAACCACAATACAATGATACGACAATCACACATGATCAATGAAGACAAGCTTGGTTTGTCCAGCTCTTTTATCCTTATCCGTCATACTTTCCTTTAGCCCCACTTAAATTCCTTCATAACCTAATCTTCCTTCCGAGGGATCCAACCTCCCCTATCCTATCCCCTCCATACTGATACGATACTGAACACCTACAGTCTACTCCGATCCACTGCCGTGATCATGCTCGGATGATACCGAGAGAAAACGTTGGACCTAGCTAGATCGACTTGTATTTTTTATTGTTCATATACTGTGACAAATAAATAAATTTTAAGCAATATCCCCGAAATTGACTCCTCCTGATGAGTAATATCGGCGCAATACTCGCCAGTTGTAGTAGCAGAGAGAAAGCTATTGTTAGAAAAATAGAGAAGACTACTTATAAGTTGAATGCAGCTGATGCAGCAATATCTTTCAATAAAACTTGTTTGAAAAGAGGGTCTCCTTCCAAAATAAAATAATAATAATAATAACAATAATAATAAAATAATAATAATAATAATAATAATCAATAATAATAATAATAATAATAATAATACTGAGATGCTGTCATAACGACGACATACTGGTAACCTCTGGTCTCTATATATCTTTGGTCTATCAAGCAACGAGTGGCAGAGTGGACGCCTTAACAAGGAACAACATAATTACCGTTAGAAACCAGTTGACATCCTGCCTAGTTCCCTTTGCATAAACAGGTATTGTGGACAAATGAGAAGCCAAGGATGAATAACTACATAAAATATAATTAGTACGACAAACCTAGTACTTTTCAATTCAGAATGAAATCAGGGTTTAACAAGAAGGTCCCTGACCCTGTCATTGTATATTTAAGATTCTGGTAAAAAAAATCAGACCATTCCTGTGTAAATCTGTTGACTTATTCCTACTTACATATTCATGCATTGGCATATTAAGTATGCATAAGGCCTACAGTAACCGTAGTTTTTACTTAGGGAAAAATGGTTTTTTGACCGAATGCAAATTTTTTTTGCAAACTCGTCTCAACCTTGAGCGACGAAAGGATATTTTTTACCTCTAACTAAACGAACTAGCGTGCTGTTTCACCAACGAAGATTAAATTACGCTATATTTTATCGTAAATTATTTTTCTGCACTTTCTAACACGCTCCTCATTATTTATTCTCTACGTTTTCATTCTCATAAATAAATCATCAATATCCTCTCCTAAAATTCCTGTATCTTTAACTCGACGCGAAACACCTTTTTCAGACCTTTTTAAGGCTCCTCCATGGGGCTGTCCTAACCACAACACACCCTCCCCCCCAACCCCCACCCCACGAGAACAACAGCAACAACTGCAACAGCAACAACAGTTTGTAGGCTTACTCCCGAGGAGTAGGCGAACATGATAAACTTACCGGGTTCAGTTGTCGACTCCTGTCATGAATGTTGAATAGCATTTAACCTCGACGTCAGCTGACGTAATTAGGCCTCCTCCTCCTCGTTTTGGTACAAACTGAAGTCGTTTCAGTACATCCATAAAGCCGACTTGATACAAAAGCAGTTCGTCTCCATAAAAGCAATTTAAACGCTAAAACTGATTTCTTCAAACAATTACGAGTTTCATAATAGGAAATGTCATCTTTGCGTCATATTGATAGGCACTTGTTTTGAAATTCTCTTAATTACTCATTCACATATTTGAAAGAATCGACATTTCGTCATAATTCCTATAAAACAAAAACTACATTAGATTACCGCGTTGAATCTCAAAAGGGTGTCATCGATTTACTTAAAAATTTCTCGATTTACTAATTGATTTACTTACTGATTATCGATAATAATTGACTACAAAACAAGATACTATATCAACTCTCTTTAGCTTTGCAAATGGTTCCTGAAGGTGGACTGA
>NC_087200.1:9617826-9671109 GCF_015104395.2 Macrobrachium nipponense | reverse complement strand
ATTAATTTTTAAAACTCAAATTTTTTTATTTTTGCGCTATTTCAGAAAACTTTTGGGCGTTTTTTTTCAGCCAGATCAGAGTGGATTAAAAGGGGACTTTTCTTCTAGATATCATCTTAAAGGGATTAACCTTAAGAAGTCTTCAGATTTCTTTGTGTTATTGTAGGAAGGTTAGAGTATCATTAAACTGTGTTATTTGTTAGCGGTAACTGCAAGGTAGCAGGCAAACTTTATCAGTCTAACTGAAGTCAATTAAAGTGAAGAAAAAGACCATATTTCACGTCTTTCCTTACGTCTGTTCCTGCTGAGGACAAACCATTTGTAGAGCTGCTGTCCGAATGTTGATAGTGGCAATCATGACGTTTTTTATTTATTTTCTCCCCCTTCTGTTGTAAGATGCTAAACTTACCTTAAAAAGTTATTGTACCATTTCTCTCAAGGGGATCGTCCATCTCATCGGCGCAGCAGCTGCCATTCTGTCACTTGCGGCTGGGAAGACCTACGTCAAAGTGGACGACTCCACAGGAATAGTGACGACTGAGGTGACGAGCGAGTCGTTCGCCGTGACCGTCTTGCAGGTGAGTGATTGTCCTGGTCCAGGTGAGCTTTTGGATGTTCACCTGGGGGACGAAGCCATCCTCTCGCGACATAAAGGTTGAATAACTAATCTCTTCTCGTTCGTGTGTCACTTACCTTGTAAATTGATCACAAAAAATGCACTCTGAACTCCCGGACTTTTATAAAATATAATCTTCTGCCGTCCAAGGACAGGAACTAATCGTTTCTGCAATAGATAATCACCATTTTTTCTAATTCTCCTTTTCTTTATTTATTTATTTTTTTTTTACCATCTCAGCACGGTCCTCATTCCTCGTCCACTTACATGGATTTTACGGACTGGCATTTAATTTCATCTTCAGAAATCTACGATGGACTTCCATGTGTCTCGGTAATGAATAGGCAGATCCCAGACCATAAAACTACTCATTTGAGGAGCAAAGATGGACTCCACATCGTCGATAAAATTTTGCTTTTTAAGTTCCGAAATATTTTCTGAATTAATTGTCTTGTTTCATGCATACTTAGTGAAATGCTAGTATATGTTTCTGAGCCTATTCATGCATGAATCCTTTGAGTAACGTCTCAACAACTCCTGATCAATTTGAACTATTTCTTTCTTATTGTCGAACTTTTCAAAACAATATTTACACTTTTTGGAATCCTCTTTGCTAAAAAAGAGAAAAAAATTGTTCACTCTGCAGACTGTACTTACTCTCTTTATAGGTTGTGTTGAATACTCAGTGGTCCTCGTGTCATTAGTCTTCTGTCATAAAACTTCGTAGGCAACACATTTCCCGCGACATATAATGCATCAAAAGATATTATCGGTTGGGCAAGAAAAAAGTCTCAATGATTGAAGATATTGTCCAGCTATCTGTGCGATTCGTGCACGGCAATATACTAGACCTGAGTCTTGCTCAAGTGTCATAAAAGGAAGCTAGAAATTGCGACAAACCAAACGTCTTTCTTTTACTTTTTTATCTAAATACAGAACGTATTTTGTGAAAGACGTGCAGCACTCTCAAGGACGTGTAGCAAATCCAGATGTAATTACCACCCTATACACGAGTTTACTTGACTGAGGTCCTGTCAAGACAAATATATCAATTCCCAATAATGGTCATCAATAACAGCGAAGGGTCCCCCTAGAGAGCAAACATAATTCCCTACCTTCCGCAAAGTCAACAGCTCATTATAAATATTAGCTTTCTTCCCTCTGAACCAAGGTTCAGAGGGTAGAAATTCATCTTTCCATGCTTATTTATGAAATCATATTTCAGATTTGAGATAATTCAAATTGCGAAGAAGATGCGAAAGACATAGATATTTATTTATCTATTTCGTTATTAATTTGTTAATTTATTTTTTCCAATAACTACAAAATCATTTATAGGTATAAAAAAAATAATCTGAGCCTTCTGACATGTAATCTCTGTTACTAAAGAATTTATATGTATAGATTACACGTTCTTTGAGAAATAAAAAATTATGATGATTTCACTTATACAGAGAAGATGGCAATTAATAAAAACATCTATTAACATTCACATCAAGGCCTATAGAACACGTTTTTTTTTTAAATGTTGAGTTTTCGATGCGTTGCTCTAAATTGTGGAATTGAGAGAGGTCTTTCATTAATTTCATATAGATTTGTATTCTGCAGATAACAGCAAATGTTTACAAAGAAAATCTTGCGTGTTCCAGACAGACGAACGTAACCAATCGATGGGAACGAAATAATTCCAACCAAAATATCACAGCTTTCCCTAAGTAATGCAACAAAGGCTTTTCAGATCTGCTCAGACTCTTGCTCCCATTTTCCAGTGTGCAGCAAGAGCAGCCTGGACGGATGCCCCTTATTTCGGAACTCAAGACCTTGTGGGGGGCGTGAGATGCTACTTGTCCTCTGCGCAGGCTTCTGAAGGCTCCCTGCAGAAGACAACAAACTCCAACGACCGCGTATGGAGAGTGAGTGATTCTCTGTTTTTGTCCAATTCCAAGACATTTCTGCTACTGGGACTTTTGAGCATGAGCGTGAGTGCACACTGAAGTAAAAGGTGCCATAAAATCATGTCAGAAACAAGTCAGCCTCCTTCAGTGGAGAAAAAATCTTTGGTAAATGATATCAAAACCGTCTGAATCGCTGATTAGGACTGCAAAAGTCCCTGTCGTCCATTTAACCTGTTATTAATGTGGGCGATTAGTTGCCGAGATGTCCATGACTCATTTTCAGGCTAGGAGGTGCAGAATTTACTCTCTCAACTCAATAAGCACCACATTTATGATGTATCAGTAGCAGTAGATTTTACGGCCATTGCATGAACTATACTCTGTTTTTTTCCATCTGTCCATTTGCCTGTGGTGGTCGCGCATGGTAACACTGCGTCCCCGGCTTTTTAAATAGTTACTCTATGTGTAAGTTTTAGGTAAATAAAAGGATATCTGGGTGTACATTTGCAACTGAAAAGTGTTTTAATAATTTACTGTATGTGAATTACACCGTTAATATTCGAAATAGGATATTATTTAAAGCCCGGGATGCAGTGTTACCATGTGCAAACACCACAGGCGGATGGACAGATGGAAAAAAACTAAGTATAGTTACATTGCCATAACACTGACCAATAATTGGAAATTAGTATCATGTATGCATCTTCTGTAAGGGGACATCAAAAACCGCTTCGAATACTGGAAGATTCTCTTTAGAAAGCTTAGCTTGGGTTACCAAAAATGAACTTAAGGTCGTAGAGATCTCTGTATGGATTCCATCAAAATCATCTGGGCAATACTGAGGATTTCACCACATTTATTCGGTGAAGTCATAAACCGACTTTGGACTAGACTTGAAGAGCAAGATCCATTTGCTTTTACGGCCCCTGCAGGTCCTAATAGATATTCTGAAAAGACAAAACAGGGATTGCATGCCAAACATCTTGCGCTGTTTGTGTCTAACACAGTGGCCGTTTTCTTTGCAGCTGGTTCGTGATCAACCAGCAAGCGAGACTTCCACTACAACAACATCAACAGCATCAACAAGTACAACAACCACAGCTTTATCAACAACAACAGCAACAGGTACAACAACTGCAGCTTTACCAACAACAACAACAACAACAGGTACAACAACCGCAGCTTTACCCATAAAAAACAACAACAACAATGATAGTCAGAAATCCAAGCGCTTTCCTCTTGTCTTTACTAAGACATTGTCAAGGAACAAATGAAATACAATTCGAGAGAAAGTTATCAGGTAAACAACAAGTTCAAAAATACCAGATGGTTAATTGTCAAAAAGGTAAAAGTTAGAGATAATCCAGGATTATTGGATATCACACGGTCACAAACCTCAATATAGATTTAACCCTAACAGAAACTACGAAGTATCCATCCGTACAGTCCAAAACATGTAAAAACTTAAAATATTTATTTTATTGCCTATATTTATCTACAACTTTTTTCATTATGAAGGCATCAAGTTTAAATAAACCAAGACTTAAATTTAGAACATTTCCATTATTTGACTTGATGAAACAAGTTTCAGTGATATTCCTTTTAACTGTGTCATTACATGGGATTAAGGCTCTTGCTTGACTCCAGTGATAGGGTGATCTAAATCTCTTATATATACGAATAATGCATTCGATATTTGCCCAGTTCTCACAGAATATTAGTGCTGTATGAGACGTTGTGAAAGAGATTTACCGGTTTGTCCGTAATAGACTTTATCACACTTTTTGCAAGGAATTTCATATATGCAGCCTGGAAGATCTTTAGGAGAATTCTTTATTACTAAACTCTTGACATTAATATTACTGAAAACAACATTTATGTTAAAAAGCTTTAAAATTCTAGGACTATCTAAAAACCCATCGTAAGGTAATTTTAGAATGTTATGCTTACTAAATTCAAGTTTGTCATTAGTTAAATCAAATGTTTTTCTAGCTCTTTTCCATGCCACATCAACAAAAGTCCTTGGGTATTTAAGTTTCAATGCAATATCATAAATAGTTTTAATCTCAGCGTCAATAAACTGCGGGCTACAGACACGTAAAGCCCTTAGGAATATCCCAGAAAAAACTGAGAATTTAACATTTTGATGATAATTGGAGTAGTAATGAACAAAAGAGGCAATTATAGTTGATTTCCGAAAGACTGAAAAGGTGAAATTTCTATCAGTTCTATGGACAGCTACATAAAGAAAATTCAAATTATAATTTCTTTCCTCCTCTTCAGTAAATTTTATAGAAGGGACTAAATTATTGAGATTATTAAAGAATTCCTGGAGATTTTCGTGAACTGGCCAAATACAGAAAATATCATCCACATATCTAAACCATATAACTTTTTGGGGCAAAATTCTTGGTAAGAGTTTTGTCTCAAAAAATTCCATGTAAATATTGCTAAGGACAGGAGATAAGGGATTACCCATAGCCATGCCAAACTTTTGTACAAAAATTCCCCATTAAAACAAAATTTACTATCTTTGATACATAACCTTATGAGACTAATGAGGTTTGCTACAGTTAAGGAAATATCATCACGTTCTAATTCATCTTCCAAATATTCAAGTAAGCCATTTACACTCACTTTTGTAAATAAAGAGACATCAAAACTAACCATATCAAAATCAAAATTCAAATTGAAACTTCTCAATTTGTCTATAAAATCAACATTGTTTTTAACATTCATGTTAGAAATGTTTCCTACCAAAGGTGTAAGAAGTTTTTACAAGCCATTCAGATAAACTATACGTAATGAGCCCACTGAACTAATGATTGGTCTGATAGGGTTACTGATTTTGTGTGTCTTGACTTAACCATACATATAAGGTAAGGAGGCGCATTGCGGTGTAAACTGTTTAATTAAATGGTCCAAGCCCTTCAGAATGGATTTAATTTCTTTATTAAAATGGGAAATCAACTAACATTGCCTCTTTTGCTCATTACTACTCCAATGACAATCAAAATGTTAAATTGTCTGTTTTTTCTGGGATGTTCCTAAGGGCTTTATGTGTCTGTAGCCCGCAGTTTATTGACGCTGAGATTAAAACTATTTACGATATTGCACTGAAACTTAAATACCCAAGGATTTTTGTTGATGTGGCAAGGAAAAGAGCTAGAAAAACATTTGATTTAACTAATGACAAACTTGAATTTAGTAAGCATAACTTTCTAAAATTACCCTATGATGAAAGGTTTTTAGATAGTCCTAGAATTTTAAAGCTTTTTAACATAAATGTTGTTATCAGTAATATTAATGTCAAGAGTTTAGTAATAAAAAAATCTCCTAAAGATCTTCCAGGCTGCATATATGAAATTCCTTGCAAAAAGTGTGATAAAGTCTATTTCGGACAAACCGGTAAATCTCTTTCTTAACGTCTCAAACAGCCCCAATATTCTGTGAGAACTGGGCAAATATCGAATGCATTATTTGTACATATGAGAGATTTAGATCATCCTATTAACTGGAGTCAAGCAAGAGCCTTAATCCCATGTAATGACACAGTTAAAAGGAATATCATTGAACCTTGTTTCATCAAGTCAAATAATGGAAATGTTCTAAATTTAATTCTTGGTTTATTTAAACTTGATGCCATCATAATGAAAAAGGTTGTAGATAAATATAAGCAATGAAATTAATATATTCAGTTTTTACATGGTTTGGACTGTACCGATACTTTGTAGTTTCTGTTAGGGTTAAATCTACGCTTAGGTTTGTGACCGTGTGATATCCGATAATTCTGGATTATCTCTTTAACTTTTACCCTTTTGACAATTAACCATCTGGTATTTTTGATCTTGTTGTTTACCTGATAACTTTCTCTCCAATTGTATTTCATTTGTTCTTTGACAATGTCTTAGTAAAGACGAAAGCGCTTGGATTTCTGACTATCATTTTCCTGTGGTATTCGCTTATTTAATGAAGTCACGTGCATCTGCTGTGCTTTTTTTAAGTTATATAATATATCTATATATATAATATATATATATACTTAAAAAAAGCACAGCAGATGCACGTGACTTCATTAAATAAGCGAATACCACAGGAAAATGAAAGACAGAAATCCAAGCGCTTTCGTCTTTACTAAATCATTGTCAAGGAACGAATGATGCTACAGTTGGAAAGAAAATTACCAGGTAAACAAAAGGATCAAGAATACGAGATGGTTAATTGTCAAAAGGGTGAAAATCAAAGAGATAATCCAGGATTATCGAATATCACACGGGCACGACAATGAAAATATCTTTTCCTTAAAAAGAACAATTTATCAGTGATTTAGGCCTTATAAAGTATAAATTCATATAAATAGTCTCCATCAAAGTAAGTTCGAGATCTATTGCAATACGAAAAATGAACGACCTACAGCACGATGAACATTGGACAGCTGCTTTATAATACCAGCGTGCCAGAAAGGCAAATCATAAGGAGAATTGAAAGAATATTGTACAAAATCAATTCTGTGAATTCTGCCATTATTTTTAATAAAACTTGTTTGAAAGAAGGTCTGTTTCCAGCATACACATATTATTATTATTGTTATTATTTTTTTTTTTGCTCTATCACAGTCCTCCAATTCGACTGGGTGGTATTTATAGTGTGGGGTTCCGGGTTGCATCCTGCCTCCTTAGGAGTCCATCACTTTTCATACTATGTGCGCCGTTTCTAGGATCACACTCTTCTGCATGAGTCCTGGAGCTACTTCAGCCTCTAGTTTTTCTAGATTCCTTTTCAGGGATCTTGGGATCGTGCCTAGTGCTCCTATGATTATGGGTACGATTTCCACCGGCATATCCCATATCCTTCTTATTTCTATTTTCAGATCTTGATACTTATCCATTTTTTCCCTCTCTTTCTCTTCAACTCTGGTGTCCCATGGTATTGCGACATTAATGAGTGATACTTTCTTCTTGACTTTGTCAATCAACGTCACGTCTGGTCTATTTGCACGTATCACCCTATCCGTTCTGATACGATAGTCCCAGAGGATCTTTGCCTGATCGTTTTCTATCACTCCTTCAGGTTGGTGCTCGTACCACTTATTACTGCAAGGTAACTGATGTTTCTTGCACAGGCTCCAGTGGAGGGCATTTGCCACTGAATCATGCCTCTTTTTGTACTGGTTCTGTGCAAGTGCCGGGCATTCGCTTGCTTTGTGGTTTATGGTTTCATTTTTCGTATTGCACTTCCTACATATGGGAGAGATGTTATTTCCGTCTATCGTTCTTTGAACATATCTGGTTCTTAGGGCCTGATCTTGTGCCGCTGTTATCATTCCTTCAGTTTCCTTCTTTAGCTCTCCCCTCTGTAGCCATTGCCATGTGTCATCGCTGGCTAGTTTAGTCTGTCTCATGTATTGTCCGTGCATTGGTTTGTTGTGCCATTCCTCTGTTCTGTCTGTCATTCTCCTGTCTCTGTATATTTCTGGGTCTTCGTCTACTTTTATTAGTCCTTCTTCCCATGCACTCTTTAGCCACTCGTCTTCACTGGTTTTCAGATATTAGCCCCAGTGCTCTGGTTCTCGATTGTTGACGCAGTCCTCTATACTTAGTAGTCCTCTCCCTCCTTCCTTTCGTGTTATGTATAGTCTGTCCGTATTTGCTCTTGGGTGTAGTGCTTTGTGTATTGTCATATGTTTCCTGGTTTTCTGATCTATGCTGCGGAGTTCTGCCTTCGTCCATTCCACTATTCCTGCGCTGTATCTGATTACTGGCATCGCCAATGTGTTTATGGCTTTTATCATATTTCCGGCGTTGAGTTTTGACTTGAGTATCGCCTTGAGTCTCTGCATATATTCTTTCCTGATCGTGTCCTTCATCTCTTGGTGTTTTATATCCCTTCCTTCTATTATTATTATTATTATTATTATTATTATTATTATTATTATTATTATTATTCGGAAGATGAATCCTACGTATCCATATGCAACACGCCCACAGAGGACATTGCCTTAAAATTCAGGCTCAATTATCATAAAACAGATGATTAAGAAACTGATAAATAATTGGATGAAAATGTAGGTAAAGCATTACGATACAAGGAGAATTTTATTAAGGCAGTAAAGCAATGCATCTTCGCTTGTACTACAAATATATGTCAGGGCCTTCCCACCAATCGAAGTTTCCAATGATCAATACCTACTTTACAATTTTCTATACCGCAGGTGGTCTGTGCACAGCTTGCAACACTGCAGATCAAACTACTTGGGGCATCATACCCGGGCAAGTGGGTTGTTCGTCTTACAACATGTGCAGTGCCAACGGGGTGACCACCCAGAGTTGCCCGGGGGGCCTCGTCATGAGCGACACCAAAAACTGTGATTGGCCTGCTGCGGTTAACAAAGTTTGCCAGTGCTAGAAGAATTTCAATGTTCATAGCTGTTACGTAGCAGTGAAATATCGCGTCTATTTACGCTGAAGTTGAGACTCTTCGGATAAGTGAGGACGAACCTTGAGCAAACAGCAGTTTAATAAATTCCTGGTTTTATTTATGAAGTTCATAGTTTTATTGGTAAACAGATTCAGCCCGCCTGAATACACTTCAAGACGTGTATATGCAACTCAGATTTCTTTCATTCATAACTTCCCCAAATTCAGCTAAGATTATCATTCAAAAAATGAAAAATAAAAAGGGTTCTGTGATCATTCTGAGGTCTATCAATTGAGGATTATTCCTAAACTGTAGAACGTAGTTCATGTTCATTGTTAATGAAGACTTCTTACTGATCAGTGTTTGCAAACTAGCGCCGGCGCATTTGATGTGATGAATATCATTATCTCAAGGTCTATGAAGGCTTAATTGCTGCACAATCATTTATTTTCATCATCAAACTAACATTTAAAACACTTTGCGGATAATTGCTAGCTTCAGCTAGAATAATTTCAGCGACGATTCAGTCATAAACTGGTGCTTTCCCTCTAATAAGTTTTATTTATTGTTAAAATTTAGTACTTGATAATGTTTTTATTATTGAAACTCATTTAAAAAACAGCTAATTCATTCATAACTAAATTTAGGTCATGAAAACTTTATATTCCAAAATAAAAGCTGTGCTAAAGGAATTCAGTTTCATAAAAGAGACAGTGACCCATAAGCCACATATCCGCACCCACCACATCCACAGCCTCACCCACTTATCCACATTTTTTTTTATTATGTAAATATATCTACATCCACCACATACATATCCTCAACTACATAGCCATACCCAGTGTATCCGCATCTTCACCCACATATCCACATCCACCACATCAACATCCCCACAGACATATATATACTCAGTGTCCACATCTTCACCCACATATCCTCATCCACCACATCAACATCCCCACAGACATATCGATACCCACTGCATCCACATCCTCACCCACATATCCACATCCACCACATCAACATCCCCACAGACCTATCGATACTCACTGTATCCACATGCTCACCCACATATCCTCATCCACCACATCAACATCCCCACAGACATATCGATACCCACTGTATCCACATCCTCATCCACATATCCACATCCCCCACATCAACATCCTCACAGACATATCTATACCCACTGTATCCACATCTTCACCCACATAGCCACACGCAACACATCCACATCCTCACCCACATATCCACATGAACTCCTTCATTTCAAAGTAGAGCTTGTTTGCTTCCAGAGAAAAATCCTGGAATTACTCCAGCCATATTGGCGAATTTTTCATTCTTTGCAGCACTGTCGTATTGCAAAGAAATGGCAAACTGGGGTAACTTTGCAAGCATTCATTATTAGAAGTCCAATAAACACATTTTATCGTGTTAGAAGGTCAGACCATTTTCCTCCCTGCGCAGTTTCTGAGGTTGATTGTAACCTTGCTACTTTGACGAATATTGCGTCGCTTGCCCTATTATTAGCATGATGCACACTGTACCTTTATCTAGGACATTGTGATAAGTGCGGATGTTTATTGTCATTTATAAGAGCCTCTGAGAAAGCAGTATTGAAATCAAGTGATTACGTGCTATTTTCATGACCTTCCATCTAAATCCGTATTTGTACATTTGTCCTGATTAAGTTTCATTTACATGAATCTAAACTGGAATGGGCATGTGATTATAGGAAGCTATCATGTGTTCAAAGGCTATATAACGTCTCAGTCTGAGTTCAGTTTTAGCCTCCTATCTAAGGAGACGATATCTAGGACTTTTCCATTTATCATCAAATGAAATCGGATGAAAATTATTAATGAAATCTTAAATTAGTTTTGTCTTCAACTCCGCCATGTACTACTCTAAGGCGGCCACGCGGACCGTGGTCACCATGCAGTCCTTTCTCCACTGGACAATATTTAGAGGAATTTTGACTATAAGCAAGTCGCTAATTCCATCTATTGGCCACCTAAGAAAATCAGAGAAAATATACCAACAGCATTTTCAAAAATGGCGTCAAAGATAGCTAGATTATCTTTATTACAATCATTCCTCATAACGCAACAGGTTAATTTTGTTTAAATAACAAAATGCAAATCAACAGGTATAAATAATTCATAAAAAAGAAAAATTACACCAAAATAATATCACCCATAGAAAACTATGTGGCACTTCATAGACGATATGAAGATCCAGGCACACTTACATACCCAGATTTAACACCGTATTTTAGACATTAATACTAAAATTCTGAGCATAAAATAACAGAATAAAAAGTTATTTATTTAATGTTCATCTTTTTGAATGTACTGTAGACTACTTGAAATAGCAAACTACTTTTAATTCATCTGCTTTAAAAGCTAAATATATATTGGCAGCTACGAGCATCCAGGTATACCAACAATACTATATTTAACACCGTATTTTGGACAAGAATATTGCAGTTCTCATCCTAAGATAATGTTATTAAGGTATATTTTTAGCATATTCAGGTTTCTGACCTAACTGGAGTTTATTTGAAATAAAAAAACACTTTAGTTCGTTAACTTTAAAAGCTGTATAGATTGGCAATTCCTCACAGCTCTTCTGTCACTGTTCGTAGACATAAAGGTCTCGCCGTGTTTCACCCTGAACAAATACATGCAGAAAATACACACAGTTTATATTACTTTTTTTTCAGAGGGGTGGTGGTGGAGTGTGAAGGGGTTGGGAATCCTACAAAAATAAACATATCAGTAGAAGGACTAACGTTTAAATACATACACAAAATCCTGCAAGATTAACAAACCATATCATTCATGTTTAAGATACAATCCTAAAATTCATCATAAAGAGATTAAATACAGATTCTTCCTCAACTCTATTGAAAATGATGAATAGTCATCATGATTTTTTTATATCAGAACATCAGAAAAGTATTGGCTAATGGATAAAGTAGAAAGGACTTTTGTGGTCATAAAAGCATGAATTGTCACGGAGCTGATGAAGGTATGCTATGACGACAGAAACTCATGTTGGAATAATATATCTTATTTCAGCCAAATTGCACAAAAATAGTCATATTTAACTTGAAAATAGCTATAACCCAACACCAATTTCATTCTGAAAGTATTCATGAATAATATTGACGACAAACTTTCTTTTTACTCTCCAGGTTTACTGAGAATTTCCGCTCGTCAATTTCACACTATTTAGAGGACTAAGTGCTTTGATATGAGAGCATAATGGTGTGAATCATCAGTATTCTGCAACTGCAATGTAAATTTGTCATTGGCGGCTAATAAGCTGCATTTGGTCCATTCCAAAAACAAGATCAATTGGCTTACGAACACATCCTTAGGCTTTGCGTTCTGACGAATCTTGGCATCATTGCAGCGCTGCCATGATGCAAGGAAACTGCAATATACTGCAATTCGTAGGTATTTGCATCATGAGAGACTCAATAGACTGGGTTCTGACCAGTCTGAAGGAAAAGTCGATTTAGACTAAAATTAGATAAATAAATAAATAAATAAACAAATAAAATCCTGAAACTATATCTTTGCCAAGCTGGAGAATTTTGTCAGGCTTGCAACAATGCCGTAATCCAAGTACATTGCAGTATATTACAATACTTAATGTATTTTCGTGATCAGAATGTCAGCATATTGCATTTTATCCATTTTGAAGGAAAAATGTGTCAAGGGAAAAAATCCCAGAGCTATAGCCTTCCTATGTTGGCGAGATTTGCATCGCTCGAAACAATCCTGTTGCAAGGAAGCTGCAATATATTGCAGCCTCCTAAGCATCATAATGGACGTTAGTAGGACATTAAGCTTTATTTTATCAACTTTGAAGGAGATCCTGGGTCCTTAAAACATCAAGAGGCTATGACCTTTGTGCTTTGTTAAATAAAACATTGCAATAATGCGAGAAAGTTGCAGTACACTGCAATTTCGACTACGTTTTCGGCGTAGCAGACCGATTGATCGCTTTCCCTTTCTTTAGTCTGAAGTGATTTCGAATCCACATTTGTCATTCGAGTCTGCAGTATTGCAGACTTATTTTAATAAACGCGAATCTTGCATGCCATTTAAGGCCAAATAGATAAAATGTTTAAGGCCCTGTAGACTGCATTTTATCCAATTTCAAAGTAAAGGTTTGCTTCTAGGAAAAAAAAATATATATCCTAGAGCTATACCCCTGTTACGATGGAGAATTTTTCCTTGCTTTCAACATTGTCCTGTTGCTATGCCATTGCAAAAGATTGCAATTACAAAACCATTCATCATTAGAAGAAGCCAATAAACATTACTGTATCCAGTTAGAAGGGAAGATTGTTTTGCTTTTTCGCACTAATTTTGCAAAGATTACAACAACACCTTATTGCCTCACTATCATATCTCACCCTGCACCTCCCTCCTGGCAGCCCCCATCTGCAACATTGCAACGAGTGCGGATATGTGTTGTTTTTTATATTGGCCTCCTGAGATGGGAATTCTTTAGTCAAATGACTGCATATCAGTTTCATTATCTTCAGTTGCAAGGAAATGATACGTGTATACATATACAAATAGGAGTTATTTATTTAATATCGATTCAGTTTCATATGCAAGAAACTAAACTGTAATGATCATGTGATTACAGGAAATTATCTTGGGTACAAATACTATATTGCATGACCTTTCTTTGCTCAGTTTCAGTCTTCAGTCTAAACGAATGATAACGAAGACTTTTCCATTCGTTATCGCAGAGAATTGCATCGCAATATTGAATGAAATCGGATTTCAGTTTCGTCTTCAATTCTCCGTCTACTTTAAAGTGGCCACGTGGTCACAATACTTTCCTTTCTCCACCAGAAAAAATTGACAGCAATTTTAACTATAAGCAAGTCGTCAACGCCATCTATTGGCCACCTAAGAAAATCAGAGCAAATGAACAGTGCATCTTCAAAGATGGGCGTGAAATCTATCTGAATTTATTATTGTGACAAGTTCCTCCTTATTACATAAGATTATATTTGTGTTGAGATAAATGAATACCGAACCAGTTGGGAATCAAAATTCATAAACAGGAAAAATGACACCAAAATTAGCTAAAATGACGTGGCACATCATAGACGATATGAAGATCCAGGAATTCCAACATAACTAGGTTTAGCACCGTATTTTAGACAAAAATAATGCACTTCTGTGCATAAGATAACGGAATAAAAAGCCATTTAGTTAAATTCTATGTTTCTGAATCTACTACAGACCAGTTGAAATGAAAAAAATATGTTTAATTCATTTGCTTTAAAATCTAAATATAGATTGACAGTTCCTATATCCAAGTATACCAACAAAATTAAATCTAACACCGTAATTTGGACGAGAATACTGCAGTTTTGAGCACAGAATATTCGAAATTAAAAGTGTTTTACTTAAATTCAGGTTTTTGAACTTTCTTCAGACTACTTGAAATAGTAAACTATCTTTAATTCAAAAACTTTAAAAGCTCAATATAGACTGGCAGTTCTGACAACTCTACTGTTACTGTTCTTGGACGTAAAGGTCTCGCCATGGTTTACCTTGAAGAAATACATGCAGACAAATATATACAATTTTTACTTTTTTTAGATGGTTGTGGTGTAGGGGAGGGGAAATACCATGAACATAAACTTATAAGTAGAAGGAAAGACTTATCATTATTTACAGACTTATTATCCTTCAAGATTAACAAACCATGTTATTGGTGTTTAAGATACAATCCTAAAATGTTTCATAAACAGATCAAATACAGATTCTTTCTAAACTCATCTGTTGAAATTGATGACTGATTCATCATAATTTTATGATACCAGAACATCTGAAAAGTATTAGGCAGTGCATAAGGAAGCAAGGAAGGACTATTATGGTAATATTAAAAGACATGAATTGTCACATATGTTCGCATATGATGAAATGAACACGTTGGAATAATGCATCTTATTTTAGCCAAATTACATACACAAAAAATATACAACTTGATAAATAACTCTGACTCAACATTCTTTTCATTTTGAGAGAATTCATTGGTATTATTGGTGGGATGCTTTCTTTTTATTCATCAAATTCGACATTTTTCCACCATAGACAAATATATCTATTTCCTGGACACCAGAAAATTACAACCACTCCGGTCGATCGACATTCCGCATGTCCTGTACCTTTCAGTAAACAAGTATAAAATTATAATCGATTTGGTACATCGCCTATTGTAGTTATCTGTGTCATCACTTCAATGGTTACTTAAAGTCACTTTTGTAGTATATGGTACACTGAGTAATTAAATCCGTTCTAGTTAAAGAGGTGATATTATTCTTTCGTCTCAGAGAATAAATAAGTAGGTCAACGAACTAATTTATTTATTTATTTATGTATTTATTTACTTGTTTATATATTTATCTCTCTATTTACTTGCGTATTTATTTACTCATTGATAGTGTTAATGACCAGAAATAGATATATAACTTTAGAATTTCTTTTAATTTTTCTTTAGTATGTTGGTCGATATTAGAAAATACACCTGCACTTTTGTGTGTGTGAGTGTATGTGTGTGAATATCAATGAAGTTCCTCAGACTGCCAAAGATGATAATTTAATAAAAAATATTCACATATTTGATGGGTTCTTATTCAAGATTTATGCGCTGTACTGAATTTCTATGGAACAGAATCTGAATGTGAACTGTTGTTTTGTTTCAAAGCTGACTCATATGAATGCAATATTTTTCAACTGGATCCAAGCAGACTTCTTCGTCAGCTTCGGGTCCAATGCAGTATTGTAAGTCTAATTATGAACAGGATTGCGAAATTACAATATGTCTATCACAATCATTGCAAATTATTCCAAAACTAAAGGAGTCCTCTAATGCCACTCTTATTGGTTATTTATTTCTGCCTTTCTTCGCTAAAGTGACATCACTCAAGCACAACAATGGAAAAAAATTGTGTATTTGGTTGGCAATATCCTACTCTCTGCCCGCCAGCATAAAGCTGAAAATTCCTTAAACACTACAGATTATCTGATAAACGTTAAAACAGCCATCCAAACTACATTTACTGACATTGCAAGCTTAAAGTTATCTGCAATATATCTCGGGTAGCTTTCACGAACGCAATATATTCCATGAAACGGCTGATAGACTCATTTTCATATCCATTTATTAATTTTTTCCAAAATAGAAAAAAGCGAATCTCTCACGAGAGGAGACCATTTGATAGTTCGGAAACTAGAATTACCCCATTAAAATGCCGGTGCCTCGTTCTGTCCCAAGGACTGAAGGGCCTCAGGTGACTGTGACTTCTGCAAAATCGTTACTCGAAACTGGATTGGACCGGATTTCATTTCAGAATCGTAGACAGCAGACGCCATCTATTGACCGCCCGAAGAAAATAGGTGCTCAATCAAGAAACTATTGTGATTTTGATAGCCTATTGGTGCCTAACAATGCAGCATTTGAAGCCAAATGCATGGAATTGTCCGAGGGAATTCACGAATTGGGTTCTGGTAATACATTGACAGCCCTGGATTGTTAGCCGGCGAAACGCTAGAATTACCAACAAAATTTGACTATTCCACATATTATCTTAGTCTAAATTATGGCAAATCTAGTAGTACAGTATACTGAGAGGGTTTTATATTGTATACTGAGAGGGTTTTATATTGTATACTGAGAGGGTTTTATATTGTTATTCTTAGCTTTATCCTCGGCAAAACCTCACATAAATGATATTTTTCTTTCGCTTGGTACTTTTAATTTTTTCAAGGGTTTGTATGGCTGGCTACAGGGTTACTGAGTGCGCCTACAGAGTGTAAGCAGTGCGATTCCCCTTAACTTTTGTCCTGACTAAACTATTCCAGTAAATAATCACTGGCTACGTTCTAATAGCTGATTTGATTATGCATTTCATTAATGCATAAATTCTCATTGATTAAGGTATTTCATCTTGAAGATATTGGTCAGTACATATGAGATTTTTACAAAACTTACAACCTAAAAGGACGATTATTTGTCCGAGTTTCTGTAACTTTCCACAAGGTTATAAAAATCAAATTACTTCCTAGGTCTGTCATGAAGTCAGAATATCGTCTATAGTAATATCATATGAAGAAACACATTAATAAATAAGCCAGGAAATGCTTAATATGACAGTGAAACTGATAAGGGTCACAGGATTACCAAGTGGAAATGCACTTTCAGCATTTTCTGCAGGGAGGTATTGGGTGTAATTATTACATAAATTAATGGAAATTACATCTGTTTATGATATATATATATATATATATATATATATTATATATATATATATATGATATATATATATATATATATATATATATATATATATATATTATATATATATATATATATATATATTTATGTGTGTGTCTGTGTGTGTGTCAAATCAGGCGTTGACTGAAGGAAACAGGCCAATCTACATATTTCTTTATTCTAACGTTTCGTAACAACATTTAATACATCTTCTGGGACTCTGTCAATTAATTAAAATAATAAAATTATAAAACAATCTTAAATTTAATAAAAAGAAAAAAAATCGTAAAAAGACTAAAATTTACGAAAATATACAATCACAAAAAAATTATTATTTAAAAGCTGAGACCGCTGACCAACTTTAAATTAAGAGAAAGGAAGACTGAATGATAGGAGATAACAAAACAGAAGACACGTTAACTAAGGTACAGTTGGATGGAGGAGGTTTGGGTATTTAACTGGGGAACCAGCTGCTTAATGAGTAACGACTCTAAAATGGGTAGTTCTTGGCGGTTTGGTGTCTGCCCTGTGACGCAAAAATCGTCTCTTTCGATTTGTGCTTTGCAGATTTTTGCATGGTTCCTAATATTTGAATGTTCAGGGTTGGAGAGCCTACTTCCTGTTCGGAAACTTATTCCACGATGAGAATCGATTCTGACCTTCAGTAACCTCTTCGTAGATCCCACATAAGTCCCAGAGTTACACTTTGGGCAAATATATTTATATACTACATTTGAGGTCAAGAAGGGACTCAATCGATCTTTATATTTAAAGAAAGACCAAATTGTTAAGTGATTTTTTGGTATTAGTTTAATACTGACTGCACCGTAATGTTTTTCCATAATCTGGGTAAACCTTTTTCTGAAGGAGTCATCATGTATAAATGGATATTTTGCATAAATGACTAACTTTGGTACCGTGATAAATGGTTTAGTATTGTTAAAAAACTGCTTATTAAGAAAACTCTGAAGCCTCTTATAAAATAGCTATTGTGTGAAGCAATTATTTTTAAAATATTCAATGTAATAAAAAATGCCCTACGTATAAGAGTTTACAATGAATTGAGCTTAAAATTATAAAAAAAAATTAGCTGTAATAATTAGATCCTAGACCTGTAAAAGTTTTCTTCTTAAAAACAGAAGTGTTAAAAAAACATTCTCTCTTGTAACGAGTACATCTCCCACCGTAAACTTAATATTGTTATGTTGGGAATTAACATACGCTAAGATAGAGTCAATATCAGAGTTTCTCTTGAATAATGCGAATGTGTCATCCACATACCTCACGTAAAAAATAGGGTGAAACCTGAGAGGACAATTATCAACCATGCGCTCCTCCAGGGAGGACATGAAGATATTAGCAAATGTCGGGCCAAAAGGAGAGCCCATAGCTACACCGTCTGTTTGTTTAAAAAGTTTACCATAAAAAACAAAGGCAGTGTCCCGCACTGCTAATTCTAAAAATGTTTTAAAATGAGACCTGTTAAAATGGCTAAAAACAGAATCAGGATCAGGAAATAATTGATCTAATATGATGTCAATTGTTTCCTCCACGGGGACATTGTGAATAGAGATTCCACATCTAAACTGGCCATTAGTAAACCTGAGTCTTGTGATAAAAATTTTGTCTTTAAAATGGTACGAGTTATTCAGAGTATAATTATTTTTTGTTCGTGGTTCAAGTAAGGGTACCAAAAATTTAGCTAATTTATAATTAGGCGTATCGTAAGATGCCAGAATGTGCCTCATAGGAGTATTGGGGTTATGTATTTTGGGTAGCCCATATAGAATTCCATATGATGATCCAGTCACAAACAAATCTTGATATGTGTTTTCATCAATGATTTTCTCAGCTTTTAGTGTTCGTAAAAACCTGTTTATTTTGTCTTCATTTTTAATAATATGATTAAAGAAAGGTACTCCAATTTCAGTGACGACTCCTTCAGAAAAAGGTTTATCCAGATTATGGAAAAACATTATGGTGCAGTCAGTATTAAACTAATACCAAAAAATCCCTTAACAATTTGGTCTTCATTTAAATATAAAGCTCGATTGAGTCCCTTCTTGACCTCAAATGTAGTATATTAATATACTTGCCCAAAGTGTAACTCTGGGACTTATGTAGGATCTACGAAGAGATTACTGAAGGTCAGAATCGATTCTCATCGTGGAATAAGTTTCCGAACAGGAAGTAGGCTCTCCAACCCTGAACATTAAAATATTAGGAACCATGCAAAAATCTGCAAAGCACAAATCGAAAGAGACGATTTTTGCATCATAAGCAAACACCAAACCCCCAAGAACTACCCATTTTAGAGTCGTTACTCATTAAGCAGCTGGTTCCCCAGTTGAATACCCAAACCTCCTCCATCCAACTGTACCTTAGTTAACGTGTCTCCTCTTTTGTTATCTCCTATCATTCAGTCTTCCTCTCTCTTAACTTAAAGTTGGTCGGCGGTCTCAGCTTTTAGATAATAATTTTTTTGTAATTGTATATTTTAGTAAATTTTGGTCTTTTTACTGTTTTTTTTTATTTTTAGTAAATTTAAGATTGTTTTATAATTTTATTATTTTAATTAATTGACAGATTTCCAGAAGATGTATTAAATGTTATTACAAAATGTTGAATGTTGGAATAAAGAAATATGTAGATTGGCCTGTTTCCTTCAGTCAACGTCTTATTTGATGCATTCCTTGGTCGTCACCTGCTTGCCCCTTTGGTTGTGTGTATATTATATATATATATATATATATATATATATATATATATATATATTAATATAATTATATATATTATATATACATATTAATTATTCATATTCCCAGGGTTGCTTCTCGATTTCCTATCGTATCCTTGAATTTTAAGGTCGGTTATTCTGAGTAACAAAAATCGGAAGTATTTCAACACCAATTTTCGAATTTCCACAAATTTGAGCAAACTCGAGACACACTGTCAACCAGAAACAATTATTTTTATTGAATATATTTCCAAAACGGCAAAATTTCTATTAAAATAAAATTTAAAGGATTCATGATATTTGATATGAATAGTCCTTTGATAGGTTATGAATCCCAACTTTTAAGACTTTCAAACGAGAGAATCCGGTCTTTTCTATGCTATATAGTAATTTTTGGAATGAAAATGACAAAGTATTCCTTACGGGAATCAATTAAAGCCTTTCATTCATTAATTTTCCCACAGAATAGTTCGTTATTTGGCCTTATTTGCCTGTTAAAAGCCTCTATGAATGTTAGCAATCCCTCTTCCTATCCGGATAAGGAGCAGCCATTGTTTGTTACCAGAACGAACTTGGTCCTTTGTTGACAACTTTTCCCGTTCTTCGAAACGTCCCCTTAATATTAAGGTTAAATTTTAGATATATCAAAGTTCCTTACTAATAGTTATCATATATCTCGATATAGGATTTATTCGTGGTATTGCTAAAAAAATATATAATAGTTTCGTCTTCAAACAACCAACCACACTTCATCCGAAGACTGTCATGCACTCGATAGATGTCTTCAGTATACAATCTTGTTAAAACATATATGATGAAAAATATCCTAAATTTGGTATTCCTAGCACGCAATGCCCTTTATTTAGGGTGAATAAGGAGCAGAAATATTCTTTGCATTATTAGCAATGCCTTTCGTCATATAATGATATCAGTATCTTTAGCTTCAGAGTGGTTTTATTTGATTTATGAAATTTAGGCACGAGGCAGACGAGATTACTATAGGTAACCATTTAGCTATTTCTTACGTTTTCTATTCAGGAAGAAAAATTGTCTTTTATAGAAAATGGTATTTCAGTACATTCGGATACCGAGAAAAATTAAATTCTCTCTCTCTCTCTCTCTCTCTCTCTCTCTCTCTCTCTCTCTCTCTTCTCAATCTCTCCTCTCCTCTCTCTCTCTCAAGATATTACAAAGTGGTAATCCTAGCCTGGGATGGCCTCCACTAGGTAATTCTTGCCCGTGGGTGACCTCGACGAGGTAATTATCGCCCTGCGGATCTCAGAGGAGTCATCCTTTCCAGGAAGACCTCGGTGAGTTAGTCATTGCCAGGTAAGACCTCATCGAGGTCATACTTGACCCGAAAAGCTTCCATTGAAAAGACATCGAACAGAGACATCTAGAGAACTATACTGGTTTATCAATCAGAAACACGCACACACACACACACACACACACACACACACACACATATATATATATATATATTTATATATATATATATATATATATATATATATATATATCTATATATATATATATATATATATATATATATATATATAATAGTATATATATATATATATATTATATATCTATATATATATATATATATAGATATATATATATATATACTATATATATATATATATATCTACTATATATATATATATATATATATATATATATATACTTATATATATAGATAGATATATATATATATATATATATATATATATATATAGATATATATATATATCTATATAATATATAGATATATATATATATATATAATTATATATATATATATATATATATATCTATATAGATATATCTATATCTATAGATATATATAGATATATAGATATATATATATATATATATATATGATATATATATATATATATATATATTATATATAGATATAGATATAGATATAGAGATATATATATATATATATCTTCTCATATATATCTATATCTATATATATATATAAGATATATATATATATAAGATATATATATATATATATATATATATATCTATAGATATATATATATAGATCTAGATATAGATATATATCTATCTATCTATCTATCTTCTATCTATCTATCTATCTATCTATATATATATATATATCTATATATATATATATAATATATATATGTATATATATATATATATATATATAGATAATATATTATATATATATATCTAGATATATATATATAGATATATTATATATATATAGATATCTATATATTAATTATTATATATTATTATATATATATATATAGTATATATATATATATATCTATAGATTATATCTAAAGATTATATTATCTATAAATATATATAATATATTATATATAGATATATATATATATATATTATCGTATATAGATATATATATCTATAGAATTATTTATATAATCTCTATATAATATATATTATATCTCGATATATGATCTATATCAGATATATATATCTGTATATATTTTTATATATAATATATATAATTATAATATCTATAATATTCTATATATTATATATATAATATATATATGTATATGGAATATGATAATCTATATATATATATATCTTATATCTATATATTTTATATTAAGAGTGATATTCTATATAATTATATATTATATGATATATATATATATAATCTGATCGATATATATTATATATATATATATATATATCATATAAATCATCTATATAATATATTTCCTTATATAATCTTATTCTGTATAATATATATATATATATATATCTATTAATATTATGTTAATAATCTATATAATATATATATATTAATATTAAATCTAGATATATATATATATATAATATATATATTATATTAGATATATATATATATATCTATAATATATCTTATATTCTATAGATATATATCATATATATATAATCTATCTAGCCATATCTATCTATATAGTCTATGCGTATCTATCTATATATATATATCTCTATAATCTATCTATTCCCCTATCTATATCTCTATATATCTCTCTATTATATATATATCTCTCATTAATCTATAGATATATCTCATTATATATATATATACTCTATCTCTCATCGATATATCTACATATATCATCTATTCTCTATCTCGATCTATCTAGATATATCTATATATATTATATATATCTATCTCTATATATATATATATATATCTATATATATATATATATAATATATATATAGTCGATGTGATATATATATAATATAGGAGGCTGTGCAGATGGAAACGTAGGGTCCGTCACGAGCATATTCATAAAGGGACGGAGTCCTGCTGCGGTTGTATTTTCTCCCACATACAAATTTAATATACATATAATAATGCGTACAGTTTACATATTTTGAAGATTATATATATGGCCGGAAAGGCCGTAAACTGCTCTACATTTTGTATTTAACGGAAGGACCGACATTTCGGCAGATATGCCGTCCTTAATTAAGCATATCTCTCTCTCTCTCTCTCTCTCTCTCTCTCTCTATGCCGTCCTTAATTAAGCATATCTCTCTCTCTCTCTCTCTCTCTCTCTCTCTCTCTCTCTCTGTTGCCACTTTTATATTTAATGATGATAGTGATAACTATAAAAATAGGTCGGTTTACGGTGGAGCGAGAGAGAGAGAGAGAGAAAGGGATATTGACTGTCCAGACTAGAGTGTCGGAATGGAATATAGTTTAAGACAAAGACTAAGTACGGGGACCTATGAGGTCAATCAGTACTGGAAAGGCAAATGAAAGTTCCGAAAGATTTCAAAATTGGTAATTCTGAAGGAAAAAATTTCCGCTGAAATCAAACATGACATATTTTCCATGTCTTGGGATTTTAGGAAACTCGAGAAATATAATAACAGCAAACTCATTTTATTTAGCTTACTGTAATGTAAGGTTTTGTTTTACTATGTCAGCAGTACTTCCAGATCTTTGAAACTCTAACCAGAATTTAATGTGACGGAAACTTAACTTTTACATTCAGAGGCCATTGAGGCGTCAAGAATGCCAACTTCGAACAATCTTGAAGTAAAGAAACTGCGTTCAATATGTCACATCGGGTGCTATTTGTCAAGTGTAAAATCCTACAATAATAGACAACAATCTCTCCTACTTTGGCTCAGCTCGAGAATATTAGATCATTAATTTATACTGCCAACTTTAGCTTTTTTCCATGTTGGCTATCCTGCCTCTTCCACAGAGCCAAGAGGCGATCAATTCTCTGTATGTGACCAGAAGGAACGTCCAGAGTTTTTTCAAAATATTCAATTTCCTTTATATTTCATTCAAACATCAGTTTTTAGGTATAAATATTAATCTATCCTACTGACTTCGTATATATATATATATATATATATATATATTATATATATATATATATATATATATTATATATATGTTGTCACAGAATTTATATTTTGTTAAAAAAAATGAAATAGTTTCTTTTCCAGTGACCAGAGTATGTCCACAGGTTCTTATAGCTACTAAGAGAGAGAGAGAGAGAGAGAGAGAGAGAGAGAGAGAGAGAGAGAGAGAGAGAGAGAGAGAATTGCTGGAGATCACCAAAAGAGAAAAAAAGCAAAGCTTGCGAGAACAGAGATGAGGATGCTAAGGTGGATTATGGGAATATCGCTGCTTGAGAGATTGGAAAAGGACGAAATAAGAAGGAGAGCAGGCTTAGTAATGATTTCAGAGGATCAAAGAGTCACGATTGAGGTGGTAAGGGCAGGTGTTGAGGATGGATGATGAGGAGGGAGTGAAGAGGGCTTAGGAGGAACGTGTTATGGGAAGAAGATCGAGAGTAAGATAGAGTATTAGTTGGCGAGATAAAATGAAGGAAGATACGGAGAGAAGAGGTTTGGTGGAAGATGATGATGCCTTTGATAAAAGGGAGTGGAGGAGGAGGAGAAGGCGCATCAGGCAACCGACCCCTTAACGTAGGGATGACGGCGGGAAAGAAGACCAGTTGGTACTGGTAAAATCGTTGGCAGGAGGTTTATCTCCTGCTTGAGTTAAGGGATAGTTCCATTATTCTTATTATTGATTATTATTATTATGAGAACCTTCAGTAACTCTACTCGACCAAAGAAGGCATCCCAGTAGGTAGAGCCTAATGGAGCATCGCCTTCCTCAGGAAATCCCCCCAGCAAGAAGCGCCAAAGAGTTCCCTACGTGGAGGAAAATCAGCTCAGAACAAATGACCTCTCACAAATGATGACCCCTGACAGCACGTGAGGTCATCAGCACGTCCTCTCGGCCAACTGACCCAAGACAGGTACTGTATGAACCCTTAGTATTGGAATCCTTTGCTGACAAGCTGTTCTGAGGAAAAACGCAGACTTCTGCTATTCCTAAAGTCTTTATTTATGTTTTCTGTTCCAACATTTACTTTGCATTTCTTTAATATTCATATCACTATTAATTTAGTTTCGTGTGGCTTTCAAATATCTAGTTATTTCCATGGAACTTTCGCATTATCGTATTCATTTTTTTATTTTCCCTTTTTCAATCACAGGGTTACTCCGAGCGAAGCTCACCATCTGTTACTCCACCATCATCTTCTTCCTTCCGTCTTCCACTTGAAAGCAAAGTGGGCGGAAATGGAGAGGAGCAAATTCATCCTCATTCCTTTATCAACTTTCCTTTCAGTCTTGTATGAAAGATTGAACTACCCAAGAAATGACCCAACCATCGATCTAACTATATATTGACCTATTAGGTGAAATGTGAAGGGAGGAGTTTCCTGTATAGTTTCCTAGAGTTTCTCATTCAGGAGGTTCTTCTTCAGCCCCTCAAGTCAAATGTTTATTTGTCTTCTACTGGTTTAAACTTCACTCAGTGGCTGCTCCAAGAGTGAAAATCCGTGCTGGCATAAGGTCTCCTTCATCTCCAATAGCAAAAACATATTTTTTATTTTATTGCTAATCTTAACACGGCCATCTTCTTTATAGTAATGCTCATTTTTAACCGTTCAATGAGTTATCTGCTCCTGAAAATAGACATTTCCTGCTTTAGATTATCTTTTCACTTAATAGCAAATATTTTTTTTTAGATATGACATAAGAAAGATGATTTTTCATTATCAGGCTTTTTTTTCTACAAGTGTGTTAACAAGAGAGTCAAAGCCTAAAGTCTCGACCCCAGGGATGCTATGCACTGTCCCTCCCGTAGAAGACAGAGCCCACGTCGCCTCATTCTGCATGATTGTAAAGAGGCCAAGAATGATGAGAGTTTATTCCCCATAAATACCGTCCTGTCTACGGTCCCCTGTCAGGAGATTAGCACTTGTCTACCATTAATGTTAACGTAGTTGTGAATAGCTTCACTTTTTTTAAGGCCTTAAATTATTATTATTATTATTATTATTATTATTTTGTCTATAACAGTCCTCCAATTCGACTGGGTGGTATTTATAGTGTGGGGTTCCGGGTTGCATCCTGCCTCCTTAGGAGTCCATCACTTTTCTTACTATGTGTGCCGTTTCTAGGATCACACTCTTCTGCATGACTCCTGGAGCTACTTCAGCCTCTAGTTTTTCCAGATTCCTTTTCAGGGATCTTGGGATCGTGCCTAGTGTTCCTATGATTATGGGTACAATTTCCACTGGCATACCCCATATCCTTCTTATTTCTACTTTCAGGTCTTGATACTTATCCATTTTTTCCCTTTCTTTCTCTTCAACTCTGGTGTCCCATGGTATTGCGACATCAATGAGTGATACTTTCTTCTTGATTTTGTCAATCAACAAAATCATCATTATTATTATTATTATTATTATTATTATTATTATTATTATTATTATTATTATTATTATTATTATTATTATTATTATTATTCTGTTGAATAAAATGGCAGAATTCAGCGAATTAATCTTTTATATTATCTTTTCTATTTTTCTTATTACTCGCTATCAATATCGGCATGCAGACACCATCTCTTCACTTCTACTGCTAACCAGCCAAGAAGATGACCTACGAGAAGGTTGAAACGTCGCGATAAGCCAGAGCTATACCAGCAGTAATACCAGCTGAACACCAGAGACGACCCCGGCCTGACATTGACCTCTCTTACGGAATGATACCAACACCGACGAAGACCCCTGCTTGATGTGAACCAGAGGAACGCCTTCCCATATACCAGTAATCTGATAATACCAGTCTTTGATAAATAAAGCCTGTTCTGAATAAAATACCATTTTCAGCACTATCCCTAATATGAATATTGGACAATTATTGCGAAGTAATAAGAACAATAGAAAAGATAATATATAAGATTAATTCGCTGAATTCTGCCATTTTATTCAACAGAATCTGTTTAAAAGAGGGTCTTCTTCCAGAATATATTATTATTATTATTATTATTATTATTATTATTATTATTATTTTTTTTTTTTTTTTTTTTTTTGCTCTATCACAGTCCTCCAATTCGACTGGGTGGTATTTATAGTGCGGGGTTCCGGGTTGAGCTGCCTCCCTTAGTAAGTCCATCACTTTTCTTACTATGTGTGCCGTTTCTAGGATCACACTCTTCTGCATGAGTCCTGGAGCTACTTCAGCCTCTAGTTTTTCTAGATTCCTTTTCAGGGATCTTGGGATCGTGCCTAGTGCTCCTATGATTATGGGTACGATTTCCACTGGCATATCCCATATCCTTCTTATTTCTATTTTCAGATCTTGATACTTATCGATTTTTTCCCTCTCTTTCTCTTCAACTCTGGTGTCCCATGGTATTGCGACATCAATGAGTGATACTTTCTTCTTGACTTTGTCAATCAACGTCACGTCTGGTCTGTTTGCACGTATCACCCTATCCGTTCTGATACCATAGTCCCAGAGGATCTTTGCCTGATCGTTTTCTATCACTCCTTCAGGTTGGTGCTCGTACCACTTATTACTGCAAGGTAGCTGATGTTTCTTGCACAGGCTCCAGTGGAGGGCTTTTGCCACTGAATCATGCCTCTTTTTGTACTGGTTCTGTGCAAGTGCGGGCATTCGCTTGCTATGTGGTTTATGGTTTCATTTTTCGTATTGCACTTCCTACATATGGGAGAGATGTTATTTCCGTCTATCGTACTTTGAACATATCTGGTTCTTAGTGCCTGATCTTGTGCCGCTGTTATCATTCCTTCAGTTTCCTTCTTTAGCTCTCCCCTCTGTAGCCATTCCCAATTGTCATCGCTGGCTAGTTCTTTAGTCTGTCTCATGTATTGTCCGTGCATTAGTTTGTTGTGCCAGTCCTCTGTTTTGTCTGTCTTTCTCCTGTCTCTGTATATTTCTCTGGGTCTTCGTCTACTTTTTATTCGTTACCTTCTTCCCATGGCCCACTCTTTAGCCCCCCCCCACTCGTCTTCACTGGTTTTTAGATATTGTCCCAGTGCTCTGTTTTCGATGTTGACGCAGTCCTCCTATACTTAGTAGGTCCCCTCTCCCTCCTTCCTTTCGTGTTATGTATAGTCTGTTCGTATTTGCTCTTGGGTGTAGTGCTTTGCGTATTGTCATATGTTTCCTGGTTTTCTGATCTATGCTGCGGAGTTCTGCCTTCATCCATTCCACTATTCCTGCGCTGTATCTGATTACTGGCACTGCCCATGTGTTTATGGCTTTTATCATATTTCCGGCGTTGAGTTTTGACTTGAGTATCGCCTTGAGTCTCTGCATATATTCTTTCCTGATCGTGTCCTTCATCTCTTGGTGTTTATATCTCCTCCTTCCATTATTCCCAGGTATTTGTATCCTGTCTCATCTATGTGTTTGATGTTGCTCCCATCTGGTAGCTGTATCACTTCAGTTCTCGTTACTTTGCCTTTTTGTATGTTGACTAATGGCGCATTTTTCTATTCCAAACTCCATCCTCAGGTCCCCCAGTATACATCCTTACAGTCTGGATTAGGGTATCTGTTTCCTTGATGCTCTTACCATACAGCTTGATGTCGTCCATGAACATCAGATGGTTGATTTGTTGCCTCTTTTCTTGAGTTGGTACCCGGCATCCATCTTTGTAGTACTTTTGTCATGGGAATCATGGCTACTACGAAGAGTAGTGGGGACAGGTTAGTCGCCCTGGAAGATCCCTCTCCTGATATTAAACCTCTGCTAGTCTTATTCCAGAGCTTGTAAGTATTGTAGTCCAGTTGCGCATTGTATTTTTGAGGAAGCTGATGGTATTTTCCTCTGCCCCATATATTTTCAGGCATTCTATTAGCCATGTGTGTGGTATCATGTCGAAGGCTTTCTTATAGTCTATCCATGCCATGCTTAGGTTGGTTTTCCTTCTCCTACTGTTTCTTCATTACCATTTGTCTATCAGGAGCTGGTCTTTTGTGCCCCTACACTGCCTTCTGCAGCCTTTCTGTTGGTGGGGGATGGTGTTTGTCTCCTCTAGGTAGTTGTATAGCCTTTCACTGATGATTACCTGTTAGTAAACTTCCACATTATTGGTAGGCAGGTAATAGGACTGTAGTTACTGGCTATATTTCCCTTACTCTTGTCTTTTTGTACTAAGGATGTTCTTCCTGTGGTCATCCATTTGGGTGCTTGGTGATTTGAGATACAATGCTGGAGTTGTTCTGCTATTCGTGGGTATAGGGCCTTGAAGTTTTTTGAGCCAGATCCATGGACTTCATCGGGACCTGGGGCTTTCCAGTTTGGCATTTTCTTTAGTTGGTGTCTTGACTGTGTCTGTCGTGATGTCTGTGAATCTTTGTTTTATTCATCCCTGTTTCTTCTCCCTTGACTTCCTGGAGCCATGTTGCATGTTTGTTGTGTGATACCGGATTGCTCCATATGTTTTCCCAGAGTCTCTTACTTGGTTCGGCTTCAGGAATTTCTGGGTGGTTGTCTTCCCCTCCTTAGTTGGCCTGTAATGTCTTTTCTGGTTGGTTTCCGAAGTAGTTTGTTCTGTTGGTATCCCTTATTCCTGTTCATGTACCGTTGGATCTTGTGTGTGCTTTGGCCTTAAGCCTCTGTTTTACATCTTCTATTGTGTTGTTTAGTCCCCTCTCTTGTACTTTGTATTCTCGTTGAGTTCCTCCCTTGTTTTTCTTGCTTCTTAGCCTTTTTTCTGCCATCTCTTTCAGTTTACTCAAGTCAGATCTCATCACCATGATTTGCTTTTCCAGGCGCCTTTTCCAAGGAGGTTGCTGGTTTTGGTTTCTGTTGGGTTGGTTTTGTGCTGGTGGTGTTGGTGTTCGAATCCCCATCAGTTCTGCTACTAATCTTGCTCCTGCATATGTCAAGTTATTTGTTTCTGTGATACTGGTGGTGTGTATTATGCCCATTATTTCATTGACCCCACTTGTTTTCTCCTTAATTTCTTGGTGTTGTAGGCTTTCATGGAGGGGATTTTTGTTTCTCTCTGTATCTGGCTCCATCCATTGTCTAATCTTTTCTACCCATTCCGTCCTCTCTGTTACTTCGTCGGTGTTTCTTCGTGTGTCGTTGTTTGATACCTCATCCTCCCTGTCGTCTTCTGTGGCATCGTCTCTCAGTTCGTCTTCGTGTAATTCGTTGTCGTGTGACATTTCCCTTTCCAGTTCTTATTATTATTATTAGTTATTATTCTTCTTTTATTATTATTGATTATTGTTTATTTATTATTATTATTGTTATTATTATTACTCGTTATTATTATTTTTATTATTATTTTTGCTCTATCACAGTCCTCCAATTCGACTGGGTGGTATTAATAGTGTGGGGATCCAGGTTGCATCCTGCCTCCTTTTCTAGGATCACACTCTTTTGCATGAGTCCTGGAGCTACTTCAGCCTCTAGTTTTTCCAGATTCCTTTTCAAGGATCTTGGGATCGTGCCTAGTGCTCCTTTGATTATGGGTACAATTTCCACTGGCATATCCCATATCCTTCTTATTTCTATTTTCAGGTCTTGATACTTATCCATTTTTTCCCTCTCTTTCTCTTAAACTCTGGTGTCCCATGGTATTGCGACATCAATGAGTGATACTTTCTTCTTGGTTTTGTCAATCAACGTCACGTCTGGTCTGTTTGCACGTATCACCCTATCTGTTCTGATACCATAGTCCCAGAGGATCTTTGCCTGATCGTTTTCTATCACTCCCTCAGGTTGGTGCTCGTACCACTTATTACTGCAAGGTAGCTGGTGTTTCTTGCACAGGCTCCGGTGGGGGCCTTTTGCCACTGAATCATGCCTCTTTTTTGTACTGGTTCTGTGCAAGTGCCGGGCATTCGCTTGCTATGTGGTTTATGGTTTCATTTTTCGTGTTGCACTTCCTACATAAGGGAGAGATGTTATTTCCGTCTATCGTTCTTTGAACATATCTGGTTCTTAGGGCCTGATCTTGTGCCGCTGTTATCATTCCTTCAGTTTCCTTCTTTAGCTCTCCCCTCTGTAGCCATTGCCATGTGTCATCGCTTGCTAGTTCATTAGTCTGTCTCATGTATTGTCCGTGCATTGGTTTGTTGTGCCAGTCCTCTGTTCTGTTTGTCATTCTCCTGTCTCTGTATATTTCTGGGTCTTCGTCTACTTTTATCAGTCCTTCTTCCCATGTACTCTTTAGCCACTCGTCTTCACTGGTTTTCAGATATTGTCCCAGTGCTCTGCGGGAAAAGGTGGCGTAATTTGGCGTGTTTAGCAGATTCGCAATCGATGAGGTAGCAGGAAGGGAACTGGCATTTCTCATCTATGAAATCAGCAACAGTCCTAACCAAAAAGATACAAAAGCATTCATAGATATAGAAGGATATATCCTTCAAACTGGAACAAATCTAATGAAAAACATCTTGAAAATAATTGAAGAAGTTCCAAATAAAATCCAAGTGGTCAAGAGACTCATAAAGAAAATATACATAAACCAACATATTCGACAAAGAAATGAATAAGGTGAATCTTGTGAATATACTAATTGATGCATTAGGAAAAAAGAATGCCAAAAAGCATGCAAACCATTGTGTAAGGAAGGTTTGGGTATCAGCATAGTCCAATCCACAAAACCTAATCAGAAAATGTGCTGCATGCAACATTCCGACCCATCCACAGTGTGCTGAGGTTAATACAAGATTTGAGAAAAGATACAAGAATTTTTTTGTTCAACCATGTCTATCATGGATAGATAGACAATGTTATTAAATCAAGATTGAATGTACAAATAGTTGAGGATGAAGAAGAAGAGAAGAGGAAGAAGAAGAAGAAAAAGAAGAAGAGGAAACGGAAGAGAAGTAAACAAAAAATGAAATGACAGAAAAAATAGGAAAACAAAGAACAAGATAAAAAGTATGGATGCAGAGATACTCATTGATACTACATATGAGGCAATAAGCGCAGCATACCTACGAAGAAATAAATTACGATATGACAACATAAAAGCAAATCCCGAAGAGGCTCTACCCAGCTCTAATGTAAATGACGGGAAAGAGGAAAAAATAGACAAGAAGACAAAATCTGCAACCTTTTGAAAAGAGGGAATTGCAGATTTGGAGAAAGATGTTACTACAAACATCCTAAGATATGTCAAAACTATGAAATATATGGTAAATGTGCATACTTAGATGGATATGGGGATGATTGCAGAGATCTGCATCCAAAAATATGTAAAACCTAAAAGAAGGAAAAGGATGTAAGTTCGACAAAAAATGCAAATATATGCACCCTGTAGCCATGAATCATAATCAAATAAATAACCAACCAAGTAATAAAATCCAAAATAAGAAAGAAACAAATAAAGAGAGAAATCAAGAATATCAGGTAAAAGAGAAAAGCAAACCACCAATGAGATATGCAGAGGTGTCAGCAAAGATTTCAAAGCATCAGCTCTGAAATTCTACTCAAGAGATAATAAACTGTATTTATTAGCAAGAGGATATTGCAGAAACGGAGAAAATTGCGATTCAGACACAAAATGAATAATTATGATGAAGGAAGATCAAATATTATGGAAAGTTGGATTTTTTTTATGTCAGAATTTCTGGAATGAAAAAAAAAAGAACAACCTACCAGAACAGGAAAGAGACATGGGAAAATCCTTATTACTATCAGTATTAAATGAAGGAGAAAACACGCAAACCATCATAGTGATGAATGCGCAGGGTTTAGTTACGAGTAACTCAAAAAGAAAAATAGAGTACTTAGAAGAACTAACCCAAAAATGAAAAGAAAATAGATATAATGAATATAAGTGAAACCTGGTATTCCCAAGAGACCTGGGAATGATGATCAAATAAAAGGGTTCCAAACTTATAGATCAGATAGAAAAAATAGGAATCAAGGGGAACCGCAATATATGGGAAAGAACAAAAAAACAAGGAAAAATATATGAGAAATATAGTAACTCAGAATGAAATAACTATAGCGGGTAGAATTTGAATCTGAAAAATTGATGAACATAGTAAATATATAGACCTCCTAAACTAAAAGAGTTGTGAACTAATAGCGGTAGAATTTGAATCGAAAAATTGATGAACATAGTTAAATATAGACCTTCCTAATACTAAAGAGTTTGACTTAATATTGAAAAATTGGATGATATATGTAGAAATCACAAGGACTGGACTATTCTCCTATCTGGTGACTTCAACTTTCCTTTCGTAGAATGGAAAGAACGAATAGGAGATTGTGGTTGTACTTATACATATAAAAAAGAGAGTAATAGTAGTGCAGAAGATAAGAGGCAATTTGAAAAGCTATTAGATATGCTACTAGAATACAACATTCAACAAATAAATCACCTGCCAACAAGAAAGAAAATACTTTAGACCTAGTATTTGTGAACGAGATGAATTATGTTTAAAGAAATAATAGTTTATAATGCGAGTATTTCAGACCATAATGTCATAGAATTAACAGTTCATTCCAAAGCAAGTGAAAAAAGAGATAAGCAAGAAATGAAAAAGTGGGAAGGATATGGAAAATACAACTTCTACAGTAAAAAATATAAAATGGTCAGAAATTAATGAAGAATTAAACAAAGATTGGGATAACATTTTCGTAAGTGATGACATTAAGGGTAAATACGGAGATATTATATAAAATATTGGAGATAATAGTGGAAAAATATATACCGAAGAAGAAAAGTAAACATCATTCATGCAATACCAAGAGACAGAAGAATCTTGTTCCAGAAAATCAGAAAGTGGAAAAAAGGTCTTGCAAAAGATGCATGGAAAGTTATAGAACTAAAAAGTAAGATAGAAAATGCAGAACAAAAGATTTATACAATCAAAGAAAATGAAAACGGGACTTGGAAGAAAACCCTATTAAATATCAAGCAAAACCCCAAAACTATATACTCATATGCGAAAAGAAGATGAATAAAAGAAGAATAGAAATAGGCCCTCTGAGAATTGAAGGGAGATTAACGAATGAAAAAAAGGAAATGCAACATACTGGCAGAACGTATAAGAGAGAATTCACCCTTAGAATAGATAATGAAGATAATGATATAGAAGTAAGGGATGAAATAGTGAATATTTAGCTGACATAGATATTAATGAACTGATATTGTGCAGGCTATTAATGAAATTAAAAATGGAGCTGCTGCAGGGCCTGATGAATTCCTGCTATTTTGTTAAAGAAAGTAGTTCATTCTATGGCAAGCACTTGCAATATTATTAAGACAAAGTGTAGATACAGGCAAGATATATGATGAGCACAAATTAGCGTATATTACCCCTACTTTCAAAAGTGGATCAAGACTAGAGGCAAGTAATTATAGGCCTGTGAGTCTAACATCACATATAATGAAAGTGTATGAAAGGGTAATGAAGAAAAATATTATGAAACATTTAATAAAAAATAATTTGTTTAATAAAGGACAACATGGTTTCGTACCCGGAAAAAGTACACAACCCAACTGTTAGTCCACCGTGAAAACATATTCAAAAATATGAAAAGCGGAAATGAAACAGATGTGGTTTATTTAGACTTTGCAAAAGCTTTTGATAAAGTAGACCATAATATATTAGCGAAGAAAATTAGAAAACACAATATCGTGGATAAAGTAGGAAGATGGTTAAAAGAATTTTTACACAACAGAAAACAGATAGTTATTGCAAACGACGAGAAATCGGATGAAGCCAAGTAATATCCGGTGTGCCGCAAGGTACGGTGTTAGCTGCAATACTGTTTGTTATTATGATTGAAGGCATAGACAATAATGTTAAGGATTCGGTAGTGAGTAGTTTCGCAGATGACAGAAGAATAAGTAGCAGAAATTACTTGTGATAAGAAGAATAGGAACGCTCTACAAAGAGACCTTAACAAAGTATATGATTGGGCAGAGGTAAATAGGATGGTATTTAACTCTGATAAATTTGAATCAATAAATTATGGAGACAGAGAAAGAAAGCTATATGCTATAAGGGACCTAATAATGAGCCCATCATCACAAATAAGGAAGCAGTTAAAGACCTTGGTGTGATGATGAATAGGAACATGTTATGCAATGATCAAATAGCAACTCTGTTGGCAAAATGTAAAGCAAAAATGGGAATGTTGTTACGGCACTTCAAAACAAGGGAAAAGTCTGAACACATGATTATGCTTTATAAAACATATGTTCGTAGTCCACTTGAATATTGCAATATGATATGGTACCCACACTATCAAAAGGAATATTGCACAAATAGAGAGTGTACAAAGGTCCTTTACAGCTAGAATAGAAGAAGTTAAGGACCTAGACTACTGGGAAAGACTACAATTCTTTAAAATTACTATAGTCTGGTGGAGGTGAAGAAAGTAACGCTAACCATGATAATTCAGGCATGGAAACAGATAGAAGGAATAGCAGAAAATATCATGGAACTAAAAATATCAGAAAGAGCAAGCAGAGGTAGATTAATAGTGCCCAAAAATAATACCAGGAAAAAAAATAAGGAAAGCACACGGACATTAATCCACTACGCACACAGCATCGATAATGCAGCGTCTATTCCAATGCGTTGCCAGCTCATCTGAGGAATATATCAGGAGTGAGCGTAGATGTGTTTAAGAATAAGCTCGACAAATATCTAAACTGCATCCCAGACCATCCAAGATTGGAAGATGCAAAATATACCGGAAGATGTACTAGCAACTCTCTGGTAGACATTAGAGGTGCCTCACACTGAGGGACCTGGGGCAACCCGAACAAGATGTAAGGTCTGTAAGGTCTGTAAGGTCTCGATGTTGACGCAGTCCTCTATGCTTAGTAGTTCTCTCCCTCCTTCCTTTCGTGTTATGTATAGTCTGTCCGTATTTGCTCTTGGGTGTAGTGCTTTGTGTATTGTCATATGTTTCCTGGTTTTCTGGTCTATGCTGTGGAGTTCTGCCTTCGTCCATTCCACTATTCCTGCGCTGTGTTTATGGCTTTTATCATATTTCCGGCATTGAGTTTTGACTGGAGTATCGCCTTGAGTCTCTGCATATATTCTTTCCTGATCGTGTCCTTCATCTCTTGGTGTTTTATATCTCCTCCTTCCATTATTCCCAGGTATTTGTATCCAGTCTCATCTGTGTTTGATGTTGCTCCCATTTGGTAGCTTTATCCCTTCAATTCTCGTTACTTTGCCATTTTGTATGTTGACTAAGGCGCATTTTTCTATTCCAAACTCCATCCTCATGTCCCCAGATACAATCCTTACAGTCTGGATTAGGGTATCCATTTCCTTGATGCTCTTACCATACAGCTTGATGTCGTCCATGAACATCAGATGGTTGATTCTGTTGCCTCTTTTCTTGAGTTGGTACCCAGCATCCATCTTCTGCAGTACTTTTGTCATGGGAATCATGGCTACTACGAAGAGTAGTGGGGGACAGTGAGTCGCCCTGGAAGATCCATCTCCTGATATAAAACTCCTGCTAGTCTTATTCCAGAGCTTGTAAGTATGTATTCCAGTTTGCTCATTGTATTTTTGAGGAAGCCTGATGGTGTTTCCTCTGCCCCATATTTTTTTCAGGCATTCTATTAGCCATGTGTGTGGTATCATGTCAAATTATTATTATTATTATTATTATTATTATTATTATTTATTATTATTATTATTATTAATTATAATAATAATATAATATAATAATAATAATAATAATAATAATAATAATAATAATAATAATAATATAATAATAATTAATTATTATTATTATTATTATATTTATTATTATTATATTATTATTCATTATTTTTATTGCACCCGAAGAAACACTCCAATAACGGCAAACATCACCATATCGCCGCCCGAAAACGGCCCAATCCAAGACGACATTAATACGATGGATAATACCAGCAGTGACATTAATACGATTAATAATACCAGCAGTGACGTCACGCGGCCTTTACCCAATCAAAACGAAGCCCGGCGTGATGATATGCAGCTAAGAAGATCGGCGCGCCTGCTGAGCATGCGATCGGGAGCTGGCTTGAGCCCGCAGCCAGGCAGCCAATGAAAAAGAAGCTCCCCACCCACGAGCCAATGAAAAGGCAGCGGCACGACGCCCCCCGCTGCGCCACCGTAATATAAGCAGCTGGACTCACCTTCTCACTTCAGATCGGATCAATCAGAAAATTATAGATCAGATGATCGATCGGAGAGGTACTTGAGCAGTCAGTGAGAGCAGACGTACGCAGCGGAGCTCCTGAGAAGCAGCCGAGCCAGCACCAGATATCAAACCAACCATTAAACCTTTATCCTATATCCTTGTCCTATAGGCACAGCAATCAATCTCTTCCTCTGCTTGCCTAATTGCTGTTGTATCTGAAATTTCGATCTCTGGGAGAATCTGCCAGCAGTGGGATGGTCTAGTATATGCTGGGATCCAGCATATAACTGAGGCACACTTGCTGGGGGGATAACCCCGTACAGCCTCCTATAGGTCGGAAGCTAAGATCAACAGGCATCCTTTCCCTTTTCTGAACACTTTTCTTCTTCAACTCTTCTCTGTCCTGTGCAATACAATAACAAAGACAAGCATAAAATAGACCATAGGTCTAAATCTACTGTGTTTAACATAGGCAAAATTCAAATGACGTTAACACCCTGCAGGCAGTAGTTTGATCCCTGTTGTAATAATCATTCATCATCCGCCTCATTACCATAATAAAGACAGTCATCAATACATCAAATCATGCATTTCATCGTCACCCAATAACCTTCGTAAATAGCGGGAATGCCGTCAGTAAAGATTAAGGATGTGGGGGAGGAGGAGATCTCTTTTACAGAGCGAAAGCACCAAATCTACAATCTTTCAGGGGAACTAAATATCGACATTTTTCGGGTTAACCAGGGAAATAACAAACTATTATACATTGTTATCAGGAACGAAGATTTAGACAAAGTGCTTGGGGATGACATAGTTGGAAAGTTCAGGGGAATTGGTTTAGAAATAATAACACCACCACACATAAACTCACTGCGATCAGTAATTCTGAAGTATGTTGATAAACAAATTGAAGACTTTTCTGATGAGGATAGAATTAATAGCTTACTGAATAGACAACCATGGGCCAGGGTAAAGGAAATACTGATCATCCCGACATCAAAAAAAACGACAAACCAGACCTCAAACCAGACTTCGAAAATTAGAACAGTGAAAGTAACTTTTGAATCCCGAGAAATGGCGCAGAGAGCCCTAAGAGATGGGGTGAGAATCTGCAACCAGTACATTCCCCCCCATCAAGTCCAAGAGGAAATCCACGTGCCAATGCCGCACTGCGGCAACTGCCTGTCTTACGATCACCACCACAAACAATGTCCCACACAACACCAGATAATATGCATTAATTGTAGTGAGGTAGGCCACACTGCCAACAAATGCAAGAATCAACCAAAGTGCAAGCATTGCAATGGGGACCACCCAGCATTTGACAGAACATGCCCGGTGAGAAGGGAATTAAGGAAGAAGAAAGGAGAACTGTTGAGGGAGAAGGAAAATGAGAAAGCTAAGAAAAGGAACCCAGAGTATAACTCTTATAGCGATGCCCTAAAAAAATCGCTACCAACAAACAACAATAATCAAAATCCAATTGTCAATAATAACCCCACAATACAAATCCAAAATCAGGCCATTAACTTGCAGCTTTATCACATTTATAACGGGCATATCTTTGCAGCATTGCAAGATATGGCCCACCCAGGGACGTACCAGAAAGCAATAGATGAGTACAATACTATTAACAATTTGCCAAAAGTAAAAATACCACAGATGGCCTCAGGAGCCGACATAATAAGTAAACTAACAATAATCACACAAACATCAGCACAAGCGCCGTCACCAAACAATCAAGAAACACCACAAACAAACACGGAAGCAACAAACGTGGCTATGGAAGAGTCAATCACGGTACCGAAGAGGGTAGCAGAGAGAAGGGAGAGCGATGAGGGGGAGGGAGGAAAAACGCCAAAAAAAGCGAAGAAACACACGGCAACAAAGCCTAAACTATCTAACTTGGGCAGGCCTATGGAGGAAGTGGAAGAAGACGTCGAAAAAATTGAGAACGGAATGGTGAGCATTATATTCCCAAAGAAAATGAACAAAGAAATGCTAACAAACGGAGATAAAATTCAATTGATAGACAAGTATATACAAGGCGAAATCAACGGAGGATCAACAATGAAAGAAGAGACACTAAAATCTATACTGCACGCTCTGATAGCGGAGGAGAGAGTTCCTCTTTCTTCCATATCATTCGTTGCAACGGATCTCCAACCACTCTTGGATCAGTATCAGAGGGAGAGGAAAAGAGAGGATGTTTTGGAATTATTAAATAAAATTAGAAATAAATAAATAAAAACGCATTCAGAATTCATCATATCTCACCCTCTCTTTCTCTCTCTCTCTCTCTCTCTCTCTCGCGACAGCGTGGGGGAGAGGGGGTCATACGCACATTTAGTTTGTAAGGAAAGGATCTAGGGCGACAAAAATACCAGTACTTCACAAAAAAAAAAAAAAAAAACGCAAAAAAATTCACAAAAATTTTTGTCAAATCATCCACTGCTTCTCTCTCTCTCTCAGGCAGGCAAAAGCGTGGGAAAGAAGGGAGCGGGAGGGTCCCGCATGAACACCTGCATAGCAACGCCCCAACCCCTTAGCAACGGTGTCTCGGCTCAGTGACGGGTGGGAGGGAGGTCCCAGGGAGATACTCCCAGACCCCCTCTACCACGAGGGTCTGGGGACCGTGGAGGGGAGGGAGTGACAGTTCAATGACCGCTGTCTCGTCTCGTCTCGTCTTTGTAATATTACGCGCGTGCATGTTATTTTTTAGGATGAATGGAAATGAATGAAAGGAGCCTCTGAATGTATGTGTGAGCGTATGAAACATCCCTAGACGCCTGCAATAACCTTAGTAGATAGTATTAACATAAAAAAAAGAAAAAAAAAAACTCCCTTACTAACATTAATCTTAAGTAATTGTTTAATGAATAAGAAACACAGGTGCATTACACAAGGAAGTAAAGCACTTTAATAGGATAAGTGATTAGGATTAAGAAAATTGCACAAGTAGAGTAGACTCTCACTAAACTTACAAATAAAAATGATGAGCATTAGATTTAATTAAACTTGATCATCGGGAAGAGAGCCCGATAATACTAACAACTACTAACACAATGCACTTAGGAAACTATGCACACAGAACGTGGTCTGAGTCCCCCCTCTCGCTCTCCCTCCAGGGAGGGAGGGAGGGAGGACGATCCAATTGGAGCCTAGATTCATAAATCATGAAAGAAAAAGTCCACCAGGCAGCGGCAAACACAGTAGTACAATTAAAACACAGTAAATAATTAAGATACTACAGAACTCGAACCACAATACAATGATACGACAATCACTACATGATCAATTGAAGACAAGCTTGGTCTGTCCAGCTCTTTTATCCTTCTCCGCATACTTTCCTTTAGCCCCACTTAATTCCTTCATAACCTAATCTTCCTTCCGAGGGATCCAACCCTCCCCTATCCTATCCCCTCCCATACTGATACTGACTCTCACTTCAGTCCTTCACCTACCTCCGCCCAAGAGGATGTCTGAGGTTTATTCAGACGAAACGTCCGGAAAGGAATAGAAAGAATAGAAAAGAAATAGAATTTAACATCAATTCTATCTGTAATAAACTCTACGGGTTATGCCCGAAAATTTGACTACCCCAACTGAAATTTTTACCAATAAAATCCAATCGTTCTACCTAACTGAGATATGTCAACCTTCGGTGCGTTGCTCACCAGTTTAAGCAACAATGAGAAAGCAATAATTAGAAAAAAGAGAAGAACCTGTATAAAATTAATGCAGCTGATGGCAGCATTACTTTTAATAAAACATGTTTAAAAAGAGGGTTACTTCCAGCCTATTTATTATTATTATTAATTATATTATGAATTATTATTATCATTATTATTATTATTATTATTATTATTATTCACTTGTTTTGGTCATTATTTCAGTTATGTTATTAAGCATGTTCAGAGACCAACACGAATATTATTCCTGAAGTTTATTAAATAAAATCCGGGATATAGAGATGGATTCTGTAATGAGTATCTTAAGAATGGTTCTCCCATGAGTAAGGATTACTTACGTCTCTCTCTCTTCTCTCTCTCTCTCTCTCTCTCTTCTCTCTCTCTCTCTCTCTCTCTTTGTTTTCCTATTATTTATTGATTATAACGTGTCCGTTACATGTTGGTTAACTCTGGAATGTCGGTGTAACTCCTGGATTTTCTCCTTAATTAAAAGACAAAAGTATCATTAAAATCTCACTATCTGCCAAAGTGTCCGCCCTGACGTCTTTCGTCTACCGGTGACTGCTAATTGTCGTTTCATCTCTGGCTTTGGGAAAAGTGTAGCACCGTGAAAACTGAAGTACATCAGACTGAAGATGTTTCTGCTGAATTTTCCATTGACGATGCTGTTCGCTATTGGATGATCTGCTTTTAACTTTGTTGTTCAATTGGTTTCGACTGATCCTGTATTCATCTCTGTAGCTCACAAATAAGACTACATGCACTGTATTGGCACTCGCTTGGCCGAGCTGACCACGAGAATATCACCTGATTTGAGACGAATGGTCCATTTTTATTTGTGTCCAAAGACTCAAGTGTTTTGACAAAGGAAAGATAAAGCCCTCATGACATTAATAACTCTTTCATTTGATGAAGAAACAGAGGTTGCGAGGAATTCTGTCATCTTTGATCTTCCCCAGAAAACACCAGAGGGGTTTTGCGAAACTGGCAAGTCCCTCTATTTATTCTAACGTCAATATTAAATAATTTCTCTTGAAGAAATGATTCATCCCTGATGACGGCACAATTTGGAATTGTTTACTGCCACATTCTTGTGGTTAGGCAAATAGCGTACTAGAGATATGTGTCACAAGGATAAGCTTTAGCTACAAAGGAGGTACCGTTCCTCTCAATGGCTGGGCGCAAGCCGTTTATAAAGGGCTGTTGGTTTGGTGTTGACGAGACCCAGGCAGCGTCTGGAAAGAAATGAATGAATTTTTAATATAAATATTCCTTCTGTTTATTATGTTTGTATAGCAATACAGGTCATACGAGATCCTAATATGCGCCATTATAACCACAAAGTGTGAAGATTCGAGAAGCGAAGAGGGCTTTGTGTTTATTATTATAAAAATTACAGACATATCTGGTAAGAAGTGACCAGTAGACTCCATATTATATATATATATGATATATGTGTGTGTTTGTGTATGTGTGTGTGCGTCTGTATATGTATCATATATTGTAAAAGTGCATGTATGTACTTTATGTGTGCGTGTATGTACCACATACACTTTGAATCGCATTGAGCAATTTCAACCAGACTTGGTATACTAAATATGTGTTACCATCTAGGAAAGAACAATAGGGAGGTAAGACATCACTGGCACCAAAAGCGGGGTCTGGGAATGAATGGGGTAAATGTAAAATTAACCGGAAATGAAATATATCAGTGTTTGTTCCATAGTTTTCAAGGTCGCTGAGATGAATAGAGACATTCCCGATTCCCTTCAAGTCCAAGTTCAGCCCCGATAAGGATCGGGGTGAAAAGTGGTGACATTAAATACTGGGCAATGTAACTGAAGCAACTATATTAATAGGAATGAGAGGGAGAGAAGAGAGAGAGAGAGAGAGAGAGAGTTTATCAGTCGTCACTCAAAGAATTCCCGGGCAGCACCAGGTTGGTCAGTTTGTATATCTATGAATGTGTCTGCATATGTATGTATGAATGTATGTATGCCAACCAACTAGGGATTCCAAGGAATACTATCGAGCGATCAGCTGTCTATTACTTACGGTTGTCGTTGGGCAGCACCCGACTACCGATTAAGTCAATTTGTTCTTGCGTCGCCATTGGAACCAAGTAGTTTGGAAGCCCATAGGTAAGAAATCCTTCATGCCAGGTCATTTCAAGCTCTCCGTCTGCTGAGAGCCTGACACACACTGAACCGAGGACGTGAACTCCTCCTTGTTCGCATTGAGCTGAAAATGGTTGGGAAACAATACGGTGATGATGAACGATTGCCGCTGAATAGAGGAACTAATTCGGATGGGTGGGAAGGAAGATATGCGTGCAGATCTGCTTTCAAAAATGGAGAGTTAGTCGTTCTCTTGCTAGCATTATGATGGAAATATTGATTGTAACTCAACAGATATCCCCCGAAAACTCCTATTTTATGCAGGAATAAAAATAAAAATGCAAAACACGCAGCAATTTTCTTTTGCTACTAATATCATAATTGATGGGAATACTCTGTCCCGTCAGATGAATATTTGATTTTATATATATATATATATATATATATATATATATATATAGATTATATATATTGATTATATATATTATTATATATATATATAATCTTATTTATATATATATATATCTACATTATAGATATATATATCTTATATAATATAAGATATTAATATCTATATATATATAAATATATATATAGATTATATATATATATATATATATATATATATATATATATATATCTATATATATAGATATATATATATATATATATTATATATATATCTAGAGCATAGCTATATATATATATATATATATATATATGTATATTATATGTAATATAGATAATTATCTATATATATATATCTATCTATATAGAATTATAATATTATCTATATATATATATATATATATATATATTATATATATCCTTAGATATATATACTTATAACTATATATCTATATATTATATATAGGTATATATAGCTATATATATAATCTAAATATTAAATATATAGATATATATAATAATAGGTATATATAGATATATATAAATATTATATCTATCCTATTATACTATATCTATATATATATATCTATATACTATATAATTATATATCTATAGCTATAATAATATCTAATTAAGATGAATAATAGAATAATGTATCTATATATATATATCCGTTATATAATATCTAATATATATCGAATCATAATATATCTATACTAAATATATATAGTATATATAATCTATATATTTATCTATATTAAGTAGATCTATAGATTTGTATATATATATATATCTATTATATATATATAGAGTATATATATATCATATATTATATAGAATATATAATATCTAGATATATATATCTATATATAATAATATTATAATATATATATAATATATCTAATATATTCATGATATATATATAATTATTATTTAGAATATATATATATTCTATATTATAATATCTATGTATATATATATATAATATATATATTATATATATATAGTTATATATATAATATATATATATAATTATATAATTATATATTATAATAATATTTAATAGATTATATATATATATATATATACTATTTATCTATATATCTCTATATCTAATTTATAATTATATATAATATATAATCTATAATATATATAAGATATATATTATAATATAATATATATATATAGATATATATAGATATCTATATAATAATATATCTATATATATATATAAGATAATATATATATATATATATATATTATATATGCTTATATATATATATATATGTGAACAAAGTTACAGCCACAAGGAAAATTGAAACACTGGAGATGCTGAGGGCCGTAATTTTAAACTACCATCTTCCGCTTCGATGAAGAGGCTCCTCGTGAAATCTCTTCGTCTGGCAGTATTTTAAAAACAACGACGAAACTCTCCTTCGAAAAGGCGTTGTTCGGGACAGTTGGTATGCTTCCACTTTTGGGTAAAATACCCTTATTTAGGGTAATCAGACCTCTCTTAGGACTGTATTTTGAAACTACCACCTTCCTTATTCGATGAAGACCCTGCTCGTGAAATCATGAAGCGGTATTTTAAAAACATCGGCGAAGGGCTTTCACGAAGAGCAACTCTGGAATGATACACAAACATTTCGCATCAGGAGACAGCTGTTCTACTTCTATCTCACTTTATACATACATACACACACACAAACACACACACACACACACACACACACACACACACACACACACACACACACATATATATATATATATATACAATTGTTTTGTGCATTAATACAATAACTACAGCAGAGTCCAGCTGGCTTTACAGCTAGGCCCGCCTACTGATTACGTCACGACCATTCCTTGAAGCTAATTGGTTGGAAATAGTTTCGAAAAGTTCTTTGAATCTGCGGCTTTTGTCATCTTCATTTATTTTGCAGTGGTTGTTTTGCCGAACTAAAATACATTGTGCTGATTAAAATATATTCCAAGAGCCAAGAGGAGGTGAAAGACGATTCTGTTACAGGTTTCTGAAGTTCATAAACTGCCATCAACCAGGAACTTGGGAACGTAAGGTCTTTTAAATACAAAGAAAGTCTTTTACAACAATATAAATATGACCATATATGCATTGAAGTACTGAAAAATATGGATTGCTAAAATATTTGACATGTGTTATACGTTCCAATACTTGTATTAGTTTTGCGGTTCTCTTTTAATTTTACAACAAAAAAATGTACGAAGAGGTTAGCGAAGAGATGGTCAAGACCGCCTCTTCACTTCCAATAATTTTCACCCTTCAATCACCTTCGCCTTCGGCACGAATAGGCATTTTCCGGCACAGTAATACCATTTCAGTGACGAAGAGCTTCTTCGTCGCTGGTGGTAGTTGGTCTTTATGAGCACCAAAATACAAGATTCCTTTAAATCAATTTCTGGGGTGTTATATTCCAAACTCTGGTTCATTCCTGCAAAACTTGGCTGGCCAATTGCTGTCAGATCTCATCAAATTTCGTTCGTTACCTTTACTAACTTCTTCGCGTCGGAAAAAGTCTCCAATAATACTTCTGGTTCCTTCGTCTCTTATTTTTATGTGACAAGAACCAGACGGTCAAGAGAAGGAGACAAGAAGAAAATATAAGTGAATGTTGTTTATATCACCGGAAAAACACTATTGGAACACGTAAAAAATGCGCCGAAGTGTCTTCGACATAATCGAGTTTTCTGTACAGTGTATAATGCTGTATGAGCTGCGGCCCATGAATCTTTAATCACAGTCTGGCCTGGCCTATATCTCTGCCAGAGGCACGCGTATGGCTAACTTTAACCTTAAATAAAAAAAAAAAAAAAAAAAAAAAAGACTACTGATGTTAGAGGGCTGCAATATGTTATGTCTGATGACTGGAGGGTGGATGATCAACATACCAGTTTGCAGCCCTCTAGTCGCAATAGTTTTTAAGATCTGAGGGCGGATAGAAAAAGTGCGGACAGAAAAAAGTGTGGACGGACAAACCGAGCCGGCACAATAGCTTTCTTTTCGAAAACTATAAGTGACTCCTGAGCCTTCTCTTACCGGAGTGATGTGGGAATTAGTAAGAATGAAAACCTATGTTAATTACACTCAACTTCCTGCTCGTCAGAAGAAAAAGTTCGAGCTAAAGCAACGGAGGGTAAGGAATGGGAAAATGAGAACTTCACTTCGTTTGGCAAAAGAGGAGCATTAATACAAATAATTAGAAACTCTCTCTCTCTCTCTCTCTCTCTCTCTCTATTTTTATGTAGTAAATGAAGACTTTTGAGATGGCTATTTGTCTATCTGTTTCGCACTTTTTCTGTCTGCCTTCAGATTTTAAAAACTACTGAGGAGGCTAGAGGGCTGCAAATTGGTATGTTGATCATCCACCCTCCAATCATCAAACATACCAAATTGCAGCCCTCTAGCCTCAGTAGTTTTTATGTTGTTTAAGATTAAAGTTAGTCATGATTGTGCGTCTGGTAACATTATAGGTGTCAACAGCGCAGGCCATCACCGGGCCGCGGCTGAAAACTTCATGTGCCGCGGCTGAGAGTTTCATTCAGCATTATACTGTGCAGAAAAATCACTTGCACCGAAGAAACTTCGACGCATTTGTTACTTGTTTCTTCACCTTGAAAAGCAACTTGCATAAATAGGCGCGTTCCAATGACTCCGGTTCCCTGGCAGTCAGGAAGGAGCTTTCTCGCAACCAGTTACTCAGACTGAAGGACGATCCTTAATCAAAGCGATCTACCCAAAAGACGTTCGTTAATTATGACTGCAGACGGTTCAAAAGACTGCCATGAAATACCAAAGCGCAGGAATATCAAAACCCTCTCATATCGTCCTCTTGTGCCAGTATCTGATGATTACGAACGGCTTTCTCAGCATTTGCGAGCGAAACGAATTTTTCACTTGAATTCTGGGCAGTCAGTGTTCTTTATCATTTCCTTTCATAACTCGAGGTTTAAAAAAAAAAATATGTCGAATACTCGAGCGACGAGGGAATTTGATGTTACTCGTTCCGAAAATTAATATGAATTTGGCGTAAAATATTGACACGAGTTATAAGACCGCACCAAATATGCTGACATGACAATAAGAAACAAGTAAAAAAAATTGCTCCGAACTTTCTTCGGCGTATTCGAGCTTCCTGTCCGCCGGTGGTCTCAGCCACGGCCCATAAAACTCTTGGCCGCGACCCATGAAACTCAGCCAGGTCCTGTGATGTTGGTACCTATAGTGCTGCCAGAAGTACGATTATGGCTAACTTTCAACTTAAATATATCTTAGTTTAACCAGACCACTGAGCTGATTAACAGCTTTCCTAGGGCTGGTCCGAAGGATTAGATCATTTTTACGGGGCTAGGAATCAACTAGTTAACTAGCAACGGGACCTACAGCGTATTGTGGGATCCGAACCACATTATATCGAAAAATAAATATCTAATCACCAGAAACAAATACCTCTAATTCCAGAGCATGGAGTAGAATTTTACCTTAAATAAGATAAGCACTACTGAGACTTGAGGGCTGCAATTTGGTATGTTTGACGATTGGAGGGGGGATGATCAACATACCATTTGCAGCCCTCTGGCCTCAGTAGTTTTTAATTTTATTGAAGGTTGTAGTGAGCCATAATCGTACTTCTGGCAGAACTATAGGTACCAACATTATAGGCCATCACCGTACCGAGGAAGAGTTTCATGGTCCGCGGCTAAGAGTATTAAGGGCCGTGGCTGAGGGCGGACGGACAGACAAAGCCGGAACAATAGTTTCCTTTGACAGAAAACTGAAATGTAAGGAAGTCGCATAGTTGACGGACAAACTCGCAGCGCCCTGACTGAGGAGCAGAAAAGCTTTCACGGCGTAAGATATTCATAACTTTTTGAAGCTCATCCTAAGTCAACATCGTTAGGTTTCGTTAACCTGCCAGAAAGAAGAAGAAGAAGGCTGGGGACTCGGCTGCAATCTGTGGGACGGATTTGTTCCAGTTTGGCAGCAGACGATTTGGCCGTAATCGCCTATGTGATGGATGTGTTGTTCCAGTTAGCAGTTGGTTACTGCTTCGGTGTTTTGCGGAGATAGGCTGTCTGTGTCCATTCTCTATCTCCTTTTTTTTTTTTTTTGACAGCTGGGTCTGTCTGATTATCTCTATGGAGGCTGTTTACAGTTTTTATGTAGTGGGTAATGCTACCTGGATTTACGCTATTTTGGTGTTGTGTGAGTGTTTAGTTTTGCTGCTGATTAATTATCGTATAATTGGTATGCTGCCTGTTTAGTATTGTTCATACTGCCTGTTTGCTATGGTTATATTATTTGCTTCTGATGTATGTTGACTATTTATGCTGCTTGTTATTTATTCAGTGGTTTATGCTGAGTGTGAATAAGTTTTGATACAGTTAAAAGTGTTTTTGAGTTTGTGGTAAATTTTGTCTCCAGTTTAAGTGATATTTAGTGTTTTAAAGTTCAACATTTTGACTTTACGAGTTTTTGGTTAATTAACACTATTTAGCTATATTTGTATCTTAAATTCATTGAACTGACTGCTTGATTATGTTACTATTATGTAAATTACTTTACTTACTAAACCCGGGCTCAATTGTATAAATGTGAAATCAAGTTTTGTAAAGGACCGAGTGTGTTCCATTACAGTGAGTCGACTGGGAGACGAACATAAATTTTCTTCTTCTTCTTCTTCAACATTTGAGACACATTCACTTCCAACAGTTGCAACAAGTATCTAAACTAAGAAGAAGCTTATAGCGTTGAATGAAAAGCAATTTTATTTTCGAAAAGAGGATGATTGATCCACTTCACTATACAGATGCAAAACAAGGACGATTGATAAGGCAACGAACAAAAGATGAGAAGCAGAAACGAGGATAAGGCAGCGGACTGTACACGGATGAGAAAAAGATTCAAGTCATTATTCAAAGCGCACAGACGTTCAGTTTGCATTAAGCCTAAAATCAAATAACTAGCAGATCATCCTTGGCATAATCGTAATGCTTGTACTACATATATTATGAAACAGAGCGAAGAGATTTAACAAATAAACGAAAAATAGGAGAAATCAAACATACATCACACGGTATGTAAGTAATGAAAGACAAGGCACTGTTAAATGGTGCGTTAAGGGTTTCTCAAGGACACGACCCATCAAGGATTAATACCGTTTCATATCTCCTCCTTCAACCAAAGGTAGCTCTATTCTCAATTTGTAGTTCTAATAGTAAAATAACAAGAGCATTGCAACACACACACACACACACACGGATATATATATATATATATATATATATATATATATATATATATAATATATATATATATATATATAAAATCCAAGGCGGTCAAGGAAAGGTACTATCCATATGCATTTTATTATAATAATGAAAACATTCAGAATAAAATGACAACATTTACTAAGAGAACACGCAAATGACTGGTGACAACCTACCCAGAAGGAAGTAAAAAAGAAGAGAAAAAAAAGCTACTGTACTCGCATAGAATTACAACAAAAGAGAGAGAGAGAGAGAGAGAGAGAGAGAGAGAGAGAGAGAGAGAGAGAGAGAGAGAGAGAGAGAAGAAAGTAATAAACATGCAGAAAAAACCCAGCTCGCCAATACCATCAGGCAATAAATTGTGTGGACGATGTTTGGCACTTTAATGGTGGTACGATCAATTTGATCATAATGGGAGATTCTTTTTCTACCTGTCTTATTATCGAGAAGTCTTTATTGTCTATAAAGGTTTTACATATTTTGGAATGGTAAAACTTTATAGACAATAAGGACTTCTCAATAATAGGACAGGTACGAAAAGAAAGCGATTTAACAATAGTGGAATCCATTATTATCAAATTGATCGTACCACCGTTAAAACCACCGTTAAACTCCCAAACATCGTCCACACAATTGTTTATTGCCTGATGGTCTTGTCGAGCTGTTATTTCTCTGTCAGTATGTTTATTATCGTTTTCCTCCTTCTAAAGCTCTTTTGTTGTAACTTTATGCGAGTACAGTAGCTTTTTAATTTTTAAATTCCTTCTGGGTATGGTGTCACCAGCCATTTCTTTGTTCTTTTAGTAAATGTTTTAGTCATTTTATTCGGATTTAATTATAATTTGTAATTTTGATTTTATTAGTTTACTAATAACCATGTCCGCTGTTTGCAGCCTAGAAAATGCAGCTGTGAGGAGTTGTGAAACGTCGGCACATAGTTATTATTAAAATAAAATGCATATGGATAGTGCCTTTCCTGACCCGCCTTGGGTTGTTCTTCGAGCTATATATTATATATTCTATATATATATATATATATATTATATATATATATATATACATATCTATATTATATATATATACATATATGTATATACACATTATATAAATATATATACATATATATATGTATATGTATATATATATATATATATATCTATATATATATATATATATATATATATATATCAAATCAGGTGTTGACTGAAGGAAACAGGCCAATCTACATAGTTTTTTATTCCAACGTTTCGTAATAACATTTATTACATCTTCTGGGAATCTGTCAATAATTAAACTAAAATATTATAAAAACAATCTTAAATTACTATATGTATACAAAATTACTAAAATATACAATTACAGAAAATTATTATTTAAAAGCTGGAACCGCCAACCAACCTTAAGTTAAGAGAGAGAAAGACTGAATGATAGGAGACAACAAAAAAGGAGACACGTTAACTAAGGTACGTTGGATGGAGGAGGTTTGGGTATTCAACTGGGAAACCAGCGCTTAATGAGTAATGACTCTAAAATTTAACTTTTTTTTGGGTTTTTTTAAAATTGTATGGGGGGTAAATCTTGGGGGTTTGGGTGTTTGCCCTATAATGCTAAAAAACATTTTTCCCCGTCTTCTTTCGATATGTGTTTTGCAGATTTTTGCATGGTTCCTGATATTTGAATGTTCAGGGTTGGAGAGCCTACTTCCTGTTCGGAAGCTTATTCCACGATGAGAATCGATTCTGACCTTCAGTAACCTCTTCGTAGATCCCACGTAAGTCCCAGAGTTACACTTTGGGCAAGTATATTTATATACTACATTTGAGGTCAAGAAGGGACTCAATCGATCTTTATATTTAAAGAAAGACCCAATTGTTAATGGATTTTTTGGTATTAGTTTAATACTAACTGCACCATAGTGTTTTTCCATAATCTGAGTAAACTTTTTTCTGAAGGAGTCATCATGTAAAAATGGAAATTTTGCATAAATGACTAACTTTGGTACCGTGATAAATGTTTTCGTATTGTTAAAAAACCGCTTATTAAGAAAACTCGAAGCCTCTTATAAAATAGCTTTGAGGGAAGCAATTATTTTTAAAATATTCCAATAGGTAATTTATTTCCTGATTGAAGGAATGCCAGTTTGATGTGATAAAAAATGCCCTATGTATAAGAGTTGACAATGAATTAAGCTTAAAATTATAAAAAACATGAGCTGTAATAATTAGATCCTAGACCCGTAAAAAGTTTTTTCTTCCTAAAAACAGAAGTGTTAAAAGAGCCATTCTCTCGTGTAACGAGTACATCTAAATAAGCCAGTTGACTATTTTCCTCTCTTTCGACCGTAAACTTAATATTGTTATGTGGGAATTAACATACGCTAAGAAAGAGTCAATATCAGAGTTTCTCTTGAATAATGCGAATGTGTCATCCACATACCTCACGTAAAAAATAGGGTGAAACCTAAGAGGACATCATCAAGCATGCGCTCCTCCAGGGAGGACATGAAGATGTTAGCGAATGTCGGGCCCAAAGGAGAGCCCATGGCTACACCGTCTGTTTGTTTAAAAAGTTTACCATCAAAAACAAAGGCAGTGTCCCGCACTGCTAATTCTAAAAATGTTTTAAAATGAGACCGGTTAAAATTGCTAAAACAGAATCGGGTTCAGGAAATAATTTATCTAATATGATGTCAATTGTTTCCTCCACGGGGACATTTGTGAATAGAGATTCCACATCTAAACTGGCCATTAATAAACCTGAGTCTTGTGATAAAATTTTGTCTTTAAAATGGTACGAGTTATTCAGAGTAAAATTATTTTTTGTTAGTGGTTCAAGTAAGGGTGGGTACCAAAAATTTAGCTAATTTATAATTAGGGCGTATTGTATGATGCCAGAATGGGCCTCAAAGGAGTAGTGGGCTTATGTATTTTGGGCAGCCCATATAGAATTCCATATGATGATCCAGTCACAAACAAATCTTGATATGTGTTTTCATCAATGATTTTCTCAGCTTTTAGTGTTCGTAAAAACCTGTTTATTTTGTCTTCATTTTTAATAATATGATAAAAGTCAGGTACTCCAATTTCAGTGAATTTAGTTTGATCACTTAAAATATTATGCATTTTATTTGTATAGTCAGTTTTTTCCAGTATGACTGTCCCTTTTCCTTTGTCTGGTCTGGTGATTTATGAGGTTTTCTTTACTTGCCAATTGTTTAAGTGTTTCATGATCTTCCTTTCTGAAAAAACGGAGTCCACCGTGTTTT
>NC_087200.1:9590326-9612826 GCF_015104395.2 Macrobrachium nipponense | reverse complement strand
GGTCTGAAGCCGTGTTGACTTTGTGAGATTAGACCATTTGTCTCTAGAAAATCAGTTAATTGAATAGTAATTATTTTTTCCAGAACTTTTGACAATATCGGTAGCAGATATAGGACGATAATTAGAGACGTCTTCCAGAGAGAGAGAGAGAGAGAGAGAGAGAGAGAGAGAGAGAGAGAGAGAGATGGTCACTGAAACAGCAAAGTTTAAACCTTATTGATTTAACCGTAGTCACTAAAGCGATGACAATAACCAAATGCACAGCGCCTGTTTTGCTCTTATATTTCCATTCATCCCTTTGTACACAGTCATATCAGGTCATCCTTAAAATACAAAAAGTTTTGTTTGTGTCGACGGAATCTTCTGGAATGGAAGAGGTTTCACTATGAGCTGGTTTGCCTCCGAGAGATGAAAAAGAACAGACCAACGCGACTTCGCTATCATGATGCCAACGCCGAGTGGGAGACTTCGCTATCATGATGCCAACGCCGAGTGGGAGACTTTGCTATCATGACGCCAACGCCGAGTGGGAGACTTCGCTATCATGATGCCAACGCCGAGTGGGAGACTTCGCTATCATGATGCCAACGCCGAGTGGGAGACTTCACTATCATGATGCCAACGCCGAGTGGGAGACTTCGCGTGAGGTCTGGAAATGGAAAAGGTCGCTGGAGGACGCCGTTTCTTTTTGAGTAATAGTCACGTTCCAGGAACAGAGCCGCGGCCGGCGCAGCTACATCATCCAGATGGTGGAATGTGTCTACTCATAACAAAGTTAGCTCAAAGTATGTTTATGAAGACCTGCTCACGAGTTCATTGATACACAGAGCGTAGTATAACTAAGGAAAGGTGGAAGACATGTCTTTGTATTGGTGGATCCATGTCTAATTATATTAGTCTAGGAGCCAAATGCCTCTATCTGTTAAAATAAGGGATTCACCCTACACGGTGAGCCCCTTACGTTTTGATGCATTCATAAGATAGATTAATATATAGCACACCATAATCAGGACGGCTCTTAAAAATCTGGCCTTTCGAACGCCTAAATATTGCCATAAATAGCTCTCTAGATTAATCTATCTTATTCGCGTTGGCCACTTGCATTACATGTTATGCCATATGATTGTTTGTCTATATATTCACGTAATATTCTGGTAAAATGACCTTCACACAATAAAGATGGAAATGATATACCAAAACATTACACCTATAGGACTTTGGATCACATTTTAAATGAAACAAATGATGACTTTTGAAAAATCTACCGAAAAATTCTTACAACTTGGTTAAATAATCAAGCTGCAGTTCATAAAATATCATAGCTAAGATAAGGAAAATTTACTCAATTTTGCTAAATTTAATGGAAATTATATAAAAACCACATATTTATTCTAAACTATCTGTAAAGTTAGATATTTGCATAAAACTTGGCACAACCTCAAAAATATTCATGTAGCACCAACTGACACAAAGTATAAATAGTATAGAATGCTTTTAAATAATACCATTTTCTCTCATAACTAAAAATTACATCAGATGTAAGGGATATGAAAACAGTACAAAAAGAGTAGATTAGAATCCTATGAAGTCTCATATGACCAATCATTGGCCATAACTCCACCCAGTCTTTACAATTTAGTTACACTTCTGCTTTCTGATGCAATTCCAGATAATGTAGGTAAAAATGAACTTCTTGATAATCCTCAAGATATTCATGAAAATGTTTTAAACATCTCAGAAGACTTTGTATCTGCCGTAACTAGTTTGCATACACCCAAACATGTTGGTTTAACTGTAAGTGTATCATAAAACTAGGAGCAAAGATATCATAACTATGCTTAGTCGGTTAGGATATTAGTTACATTGAGCTCCAAAGGGTTTCAGGAACTGTAGAGACTGAAGTTGAACAAACAAATGATGAAAATATATTTATTCCTACAAATATAGTTTCAGGTAAGTTCACTCAGTTTGCAATTGATAATTTAGATTTCTCTGAATGTACACTTGTTGGCTCTAGTACACATATGACAAGCATGGTTATGTACCAGCCAGGGTTGCTTGAGGGCCATGTATTTGGCAAGGTACCTGTGGACATAAGACACAATCGTACACACATAGATAGTATTATGACACTTCTATACTGTCAATAAACACAATCCATTCTGTAAAGAAGTTGAAGCATGAGCTGTTCCCAGAAAAGGCCAACACCATGATACTGGAATTCTTGCAGGGCTCACAATCAGATACCACAAGTATTAATCTCTGCTGGAAGGTACTCAGACTTTGTCCTAGCAAACTTCTTGAGGTAGAAGGTGATTGCCCCGCATGGAAAGTGTTTCATGCTATGCTGAATCATAAACACATTCCAGTTACAGCGATTGGGTACTGCCCCTTCATACCCAATTCACCAACTCACCCAGCAGTTGTAGCAGAAGCAGTGAAAATATGCATGAAAACCAGAAAAACGTTGGGGATGACATACTGTTGTTACCCAAGATGAATCTATTTATGAGATTATTTACACACTGCAAAAATGCACCAGATGAATGAAAACCCGATTCTTGGGGTAGGGGGTTTCCATTTTTTAACAAACTATCTAGGATAGCTTATGTATGGTTCAGGTTTGAAAGAACTGTTTGTCTTCAGCAATGTACTGAAAGATGGCACAGCAGAAAAAGTCCTCTCTGGTAAAGGTTTCTATCAAGCGATTAACGCCCACATGCTTGTGTATGAGGTGCTTGATGCCCTTAGGTTCGATGTATTTGAACATTGGGTGATTGAAGAAGGAATCAGTATGGATGTATTGGCAGAAATAACTGAATTAATATCCTCACTGGACAGGGAACTAAATGATGGTACTCTCATAATGCAAACAGTGCACAAACTTCAAAACCTTCTACCACATTTTCAATTTTTTATAGACCAGTTTGAATCTTGTAAAAAGTACAGCAAGACCTACCAGTTTTGATGTAACTGCTTATATACATATGATAGAAATCCTACTGTCATACATTCATGCAGAGAGGAGTGGCGAATGGCAGGAGCCAACTGCAGAAATAGTTGAGTATATAGCAGCTGCTGATAATACCAAATACATTAAAGCAGTAATGTATTATCTACATGAAATGGCAATCTTCAAACTGAGGCTCCTGAAATTTATGAGGCATTTGAACGTGGATACTTTCCTGTGAAGAGATCTTCTGGAGAATTTAATCCAATCTGGACAGATATGGCAGTGAAATGTTCACAGAACTGTGATGCAAAAGGTAGGTCTGGTCAAGCTGGCTTAAAGGGAATAACAATGAACAAGAATGCACAAACCAGGTGATTTAAGACTCTACCATTTGCAGCTGCAATATCAACTTCAATTAGGATGATGGCACATATGCATACCGAAAATGGGTGTCTTTATGAAGGCAGTAGTGCAAAAAAGAAAAGACAATGTAACTTACGTGATCACATTATATCAGCCATTGAGAGTGGCCAGATTTTTAACCCATTTGTATATGGCAAAAAGCATCTGGTCTCCATAGCTGATGGCGGTGTGGCAACAGATCAAATCAGTGATGATTTACTTGATTTAAAAGAATATGGAAAATAGCATTAGCTGAGTTTATGAGTACTGGTAAAGTTAAGAAACTTAATCTTCACACATTCAAAGCTATAACACCGTGCAAAAAAAAAAAAAAAACAATAACACAGAAGAGTAAGGTAAATGAACTTGTAAGTGAGACCGTGTACTTGAAACGACTGGTGATGGAACTAGAAAGAGATGGTCACTCTGTGGAACTGAAGGAAGTTTTGAACCATGAATTGCACAACTACCATCTATCTATTCATGAAGCGCCTCAGCGGCGTGGTTGGTATGGTATTAGCGTCCCACCTCGGTGGTCGCGGGTTCGATTCTCGGCCATTCCATAGAGGAGTGAGAGATGTGTATTTCTGGTGATAGAAGTTCACTCTCGACGTGGTTCGGAAGTCACGTAAAGCCGTTGGTCCCGTTGCTGAATAAATCACTGGTTCCATGTAACGTAAAAGCACCATACAAACAAACAAACAAACATCTATTCATGGAAAGTGGAATCAGTTTGAAAGATGCAAGTGGATGTTGGGATAGATGAGGACATTCACAAATGGAGTATAGTATCAGTAGTAGCCATGTCATAAGAAATTGGGATAGCATTCTCGCAAGTAACATAAGTAAAGCTCATTTGTTGCAAGTTTTGTATGAACAGTGGTCAAATCTGGCCCATATCATTCCAGATGGTGTAAATGTAGTCTTGACTGGTGAGTTTGAAAATAGGCAAGAGGTTAGAATAGAGAGGAACAGAAATACAAGTCTTAAAGAAAAGGACTAGGATGGATATCGTGAAGTTGGTATCATCCACACAAGAAGAAGCTGACACCCGTTTATTCATGTCTATAGCAGCCTGTATCCATATGGGATGTTCAAGAGTTGTAATTAAGATATCTGACTCAGACATTGTGGTGATAAGTGTATATGTATATGATTACTTAACAGCAAGAGGCTTGAAGGAGCTATACATGCAAACAAAAGACTATTTCATCCCTATTCATCAGATCATTGAGGTTATAGATGCTGATGAGGTAAAGATGCTTCCCTTAGTATATGCCCTATGTGGGTATGATACTACTGGCTTCTTTTATGGTAAAAGCAAGAAAACTTTATGCTGAGACATGTATTCATAAAGCTGATCTAGCAAGAATCTGCTCCCAGTTGGGAAACGATAACATCAGTACTTCTTTAATTGACCAAATATTTACAGTGACAAAGTCAGCCACTATTGCTGCCTACCATTTTCCAAACATGCAGACTCACCCGTCTCTTCCATCACCACTCGAATTTGGCTGGATGATGCTACCGAGTGGTGAAGTACATCCAGTATTGATGACAAAAGATTCTCTACCATCATCAATGCAAAGCACACTATTCTGCAATTGCAAGCAGTTGTGCGTGAAAAACTGCCGTTGTAGTCATAAGCAAATGTAATGTGATGTAGCTTGTTCATGCCGTGGGGAACTTAGCAAGTGTGTGCGTAAGCAGATGGACATATCAGATGATGACGATGATGCTTAGAGTTTCTCAAGCCACAGATATTTAATAATTGATGTATAATTTGTCGTCTTGCAAACTATATATATATATATATATAGATATATATATATATATATATATATATATATATATATATATATAATATATATATATATATATATATATGCGTGTCCATCTTTTTATTTGTTTCTTGTTATTATGTGCCACAGTGCAAATGTATAACATTATACATCATATCACAGTTGACTTGACCGATAATTGGTGTGTTACTTCATTTTGTTTAGTGAAGATGGAAATTACGGATTTTTGCGGTAGCATTCAGTTTTGGCCTAATAATACTGTTATTCATATGGAATAATACTTCTTTATATGTATATAATTCTTGACAAATTGTGCAAATTTCCAAAAATGTCTACAATTTACCTGCAATAATTTGTGAATTACAGCTAAATCTTTGAGGAGTAACATATAACTTTTTCGGCAAATTGGGAGGAAGAGCTGTTTTGCATATGATAAAAACAGTTTAAATGTAAATATATTTTATTCTCCTATATACTGTCACAAAGCACATGTCCTCATGGTTATCTTACCAAAATATTAAGTGGCTACTTGAACAAACAAGCATATGGCATAGCAGATAATCAGAGTACCCAGTGCTACTGAGATACATTTATATATGGCTCTATTTATGGCAATATCGAGATGTTCGAAAGGTCAGATTTTCAAGAGCCATCCCGATTATGGTGTGGGATACATTAATCTATCATAAAAATACATAAAGTCATAAGGGGCTCACCTTGTAGGGTAAATCTCAATTTTGGTGACTGGCTCCCCGACTATATAGGTTCTGGAATACCTCTCACCTCTTCAGGCGTTTGATGTGCCAACACTACCAATGATCTGGAAGCCTGTAAAACGGCTGTTGTATGTTATGTGGAGTTATACATTATCATCACAGATCGGTTTGTACTATCTTCACAGTAGGGGAAAAAACCCCATTGTCCCTCAACACCTAGGTGCTAATCTCCAGGAAGTCGATTTTTCTACCTGGGGATTAGCACTTGGGTGTGAAATTTCGAAATTCCAACCTTTTAATGAGGTGTTAATTACTTTTCACACCTTTTAATGAGGTGTTAATTAATTTTCACACCTTTAGGTGCGAAAATTGACCATAATGGCGTGAATATAACAAATAGGTGTGAAATTTCACTGGTTCCAATGGTAGGGTCAGCGCCGTGCAAATCTCTACGGGGATGAAAACACTGATTTCAACCCTAAACCCACCCCCCTCCCCCAAACTCCTCATACTCTATGGGAGGTAACAATCCTGATTTCAACCCTAACCCAAAGGACCTCATACTCTACAGGGATGAAAACCCTGATTTCAACCCTAACCCCAAAGGACCTCATATTCTGTGGGAGATAAAAACCCGGATCTCAACCCTAACCCCAAAACTCCTCATACTCTATGGGAAGTAACAACCCTGATTTCAACCCTAACCCCAAAACTCCTCATACTCTATGGGAGATAAAAACCCTGATTTCAACCATAACCCAAAGGACCTCATACTCTACAGGGATGAAAACCTTGATTTCAACCCTAACCCCAAAACTCCTCATGCTCTATGGGAGATAAAAACCCTGATTTCAACCCTAACCCCAAAACTCCTCATACTCTATGGGAGATAAAAACCCTGATTTCAACCCTAACCCCAAAACTCCTCATACTCTATGGGAGGTAAAAAAACCCTGAGTTTTCATAACTCTAGGGAGGTAAAAAACCCTGATTTCAACCCTAACCCCAAAACTCCTCATACTCTATGGGAGGTAAAAACCCTGATTTCAACCCTAACCCCAAAACTCCTCACACTCTATGGGAGATAAAAACCCTGATTTCAACCCTAACCCCAAAACTCCTCATACTCTATGGGAGGTAAAAACCCTGATTTCAACCCTAACCCCAAAACTCCTCATACTCTATGGGAGGTAAAAACCCTGCTTTCAACCCTAACCCCAAAGGACCTCATACTCTACGGGGACGAAACCACTGATTTCAACCCTAACCCCCCCAAAGGACCTCATGCTCTATGGGAGGTAAAAACCCTGATTTCAACCCTAACCCCAAAGGACCTCATGCTCTATGGGAGGTAAAAACCCTGATTTCAACCCCAACCCAAAAGTTCCTCATAGTCTACATAGGTAAAAAACCCTGATTTCAACCCTCACCCCGAATTCCCTCCACTGACCCCCTGATGATGTTTTAAAACTTGAAATCCCAGGTTCCAACATGTCCCCCGAATTCACTCTTAAGCGCAAATTTTTTAAGTCAATAGGGAACTCTGAAAAATAACTTAAACAAAACCCATTCCAGTCTTAATTATTTATGATATGTGTATATAGATGCATAATATTCCATACACATAGAGGTTAAATGGAAAATCAGATTACATACAGAATTGTTATTATTTTTGGAACAAAAGTCATACAGAAATACATGAATTAACATTCCTTACAAAGTCATACAAGAATACACTGGAAAAGGTGTACAAAAGAATACACAGACATGATATACATTCGTTTTACGAAAATAATACATCATCGAGACACAATGCTACTATATACCACACACATCTTCCCCAGTTTCCCGATCATGTGTGAAAGATAATTCATCTAATACATCTAAGCTTTTAAATCTTGACAAGTTCTTCATATATAAATCTTCCACACATCTTTCCTCTAGCAGGGATAAATTCTTTTTCATGATGACTACGCAAGTGATTTTTCCAATTTTTTTCATTTCATCACTGAATGTAGATAACACAGGTAAATACTGATGCAACTATGTCAGCTCGTCCACTTTGTCCGATACCGGCGGGGAAGATAACATATTTGACATAGTCTTACGATGATTTAAATCATTCTTCCTTTAATTTCTTCACTGAAGAAAAAAAAGTGGTTGAACAACATCTGCTTGGTATCCCTGCTCAAACGGTCAGCATGGTCCTCATCTTTAACAGGGGCACCGATACCATATTGGGTTAATAAAGTAGCTACGGTAGGGAGATCTACTTCATCGTCACATTCCCAAGAAGTAATATTTTCGGGTCTTTTCACAAGGGCTGACCCTTCAACACCACGATCGCGAGGACAAGTGTATGTTGCACCAGCTCAAGAATATCGAAAGCCTGCAATCTCGTCATATGGATAACTTCAAACGACGTCTTCAACCACACCGTAATTCCTGCATGTAACACAATAAGTGGCCACTACTAAACAAGTATTTCTCTTCCTGAACCTATTTTCGGACAAGTTCCTGAAAACTAACTTGCATGAGGAGGTTGACGAAGCCATAGCAAGAGTGTGTGCCTTAATGTTCCGATGGTTCAAGAGTGAATGACCCTCCGAATCCCGCAATCGAGCTTCCCGCCCGCTGACACTATGAGTCATTAAACATGGCCCCCTTTATCAAAATCACTGATTAAACAAGTTGTATCATGCCACCTGAAGCTATGAATCACGCTAAAGCCCAACACACTTTCGAACTGTTATCTCAACCTCTTGATTAAACAAGTTGTATCATGTAAAGGGTTAATCACATGAATAAACAAGCTGTATCATTTTCCCAACATGTTAATAAGGTACCCACGCACCCGCCATTTTCTTTTTCACATGTCCCACCATCTTCATACCACTACCGCCTCTTTTCACTGCATTGCGCCATGCTTCTATTTGTTTTTTAATAGCTGCATTCCTTAACATCCAATCTTTAACCCCTGCCATCTCAATTAAGTAGTGATAATTGGAAATATTATTAACGTTGGTTTTTTTTACTCCCTTGAAATTCTTAAGCGATTTCTAAAATATTATAACCTGCCAGTGGATGAGCTAAATCCCCTTCTTCACTCCATTCAGTTGAGCTAGAATTTTGTAAGTGTTTAACAAAAGCTGTAACATACGACTTTTGAGGTTCTTTAAATAATATTGGAATAATACCAGTTAAATCGGGATTGCTTCTTTTGCAGCTAATATCCCCTTTAACTGTTTTCAACGTAATCAAAGCCTTTACCCCCTCCTCCCCAGCTAATTCAGCCACCTCGCCCATACCCTTTATAGGAGAATGAAGAAGTCCCGTGAGTGATTTAGCCGCCGTGGGAAATTTTGCATTCATTTTAACATTAAGAGGTATGTGCATGTTACTAACAGTTGTATCCAACTTACCATTACCCTCAAGGTTAGTATAATTATTATCAATATTATCACAAACCTCCTTTCTATTCATTAACCTCTCGTATGTAACGGCGGGGATTACATAAAACTCCTTCATTTTTCGTCAATTAAAAAGACTCCCTATCAAACTCGCGGCTAAAGGTAGTAACACCGATAAAATAGTGCCCCCTTTACGGCTTTTCAATATATTTTTCTTCTTAGCTACAGACGTTGTTTTCAAGGACACAAGATGAATTTCATGTCTACACTTTCTCAAGTGTTTAATGAATTTTTTATCTTGAGTTAGATTACTGCAAAGAAAATTTCAAAAAATTTCCGATATGGCAGCAACAAAACCACCGTTGAAGATTGGAATGACTTTACTTCTCTCGTTGGGTGATAAACATGTAATGAATAAAATAAAGTTTTTATTTTTATATATTAATGGTTGTTTATGGTTCATATCCGTACAATTTGAGATTCATCAACCCATGAATTGAATTGACTCGGGTAACCTTTCCAATTAACATAATATTGAGTTTTATTATTTTTCTTCCTGCTTCTCAGAATAGTGATATCATATGTTTCTGGTAGAATTGTGGGAATTAATTCTTCACGGTAGAATACTCCCTTTATTTCTTCACCAACTAAATCTTCCAAGAAGTATATGACAGGATTTTGCCATGTATCCACTTTTCGGATTTTAAAAATTTCCGGAGTATTTTGAATAGTATATCCCCTTCTAAAAACTGCCTTCCAATGCTCATCCACTATACGTACAACGCCTCCAACATTCAAGATTGAACTGGTGGATGGAAATAACTAGCATATTTTTGTATTAATGTGAACTCATTAGCCTAGTTTGACAATGCTTGCAGAAAGAGGCCGGCCGCTACTGACAGGTAAGAGTTGTCGCTTGTGTATTTTTGATAGAGGGGGGTTAATAGTTATTGGTGGCAGCGTTTAAAAAGCTTTTTATACATTTTATAGGCTGTAGGTACACTAATGAAGAGACTGGTGGCTAGTTAGACATATATTTTATAGTAGGAAAAGGGGTTATAATTATGTCACAGGCAACTCAGGGTTTCTCTTTGCTGATTCAATGGTTTGGTGTTCGAAGCGTCGAGTCTCTCTCTCCGCATCTCAGATAGTTTAGCTGGTCAGTGATTCGTGAAAACTAGTGTTCCGAAGTTAATGGGGAAAAAGTTTAATTTTTGACATATTAAAGTGTTTAGTGGGTTTGGTGAATAGGTTACGCATATGTGCGATGCGTATACAAGTTTGGGTTCCAGTCATATGAAGATGTGAGTGTAATTTTATTGTTTCTTTCTTTTTTTTTCCTTTGTTTTTGTTCTCTTTTTATTGTTCAACGTGTGTTTTTGTTTCGATGTCTCTCGAGATTCGATGGACATTGGAGAGATTTTGTAATGATATGAGAGAGATTTTTTGGTTGTTGTGAGTTATGCCCTGAGAGAGAGAGAGAAAGGCAAGTTCCTGGGTGAGTAAGTGTGAGGGAGAGAGAGAGGTTCGTTGCTGGAAGCTGGGAAGTGTGAGAGAGTGGGCTGGTTCGCTGAGCAAAGCACTTTTGCATTTTTTTTATCTCCTCCCTGTTTTTTTGTGCTGTTTTCGTGTGACCTTGTTCTGCGAACAGCTGTTGTAGGATGTTTACTGGGCACGGTGCATGTTTGTTTTTTTTGTTTTCTTCTATTGGGGGAAGTTTGCATTAATTTTTCTGGATTGGGTTTTGTGTGTATATAAATACATTAATGTTATTGAGGTCAGGAAATCTCATAAAATACAAAAGCTTCCGTAAAGAGAGGAAAATGGCGGATACAAAGGGTACTACGACTCTGCTTCATCATGTCACGAACGTTAGTGCATGCATGAGCCCGTTTAGGTGAATTGTAGATGGGGCGCTTTCGCAGGCAGTGCAAATCTTTATTGAAGGTGTGAATAATTATTTAAGCGCAAAATACATAACGGATGATGTAGAGGCGTTTAGAGAGGCAAAAGCTTTGCTAGATTTCAATAAAGGTCACCTCTCCCATCGTTGCAGAAGTTTCCAATTTGCAAAATGTCGTACCTGGACTGATTTGCAAGAATTTTTAAAAGCAGCTTATGGCTCAAAGGAACACGGGGATATGGTGAGGGACTTCAGGGGTCTACATAACATATGGAAGGGCACAAACAACCTCATAGAACATAGTTCAAAACTTTTTGACTAAGTGGCAGAATGGGTAGGGAAATTGAAAACATCTAAATGGGTTACAGGAGGTAGTGTCTCACTTGACAATTTACATAAACTGATCCATTTTTCGATGCTCTTGCACGATGTACCGGATACAATAGTGGATAGTTTTGATGAAAAGATTGAACCTACATCAGACGAAGATTACTTTATACCCAAATTGAGAAACATGTCTAAATGTCCCACTGTAGATAGTACATTTTTTAATGTGATAGGCCTGGGAAATAGGGTGCAAAGAGACACAGAAATTTCTTCTCCCCGTTTGTGTGCAAAAGTTGAATATGACAAAAGATCGATCGATCAAAGGCAACAGCAGTTGCTCTGTTTCAATTGTAATAAACCAGGGCACCCAAAGAAAATGTGTAGAGCTAAATATTGTGGAATGTGTAAGAGTGCGGATCACTATTGGCAATCTTGTCCATCTCAGATACGGAAAGATGCGAGGCCTACACCTCAAAGTTCTGGTAGTTATGATGTGAGGACTTCCCAGGCAGGTCAAACCAGAGGGCAAAGGGATCGGCAAAATTTTTGGGAGGCCGATCAACAGAAAGGGTACAGGTACGTGCCATTGTGGTCTCATGGGGGACGCCCCAGAGCCCAAGTCTATAGTTTATGGAACAGTGGGGGATGTGGATATCTCGATCTTTATAGACACAGGCGCGTCTGTAAATTTAATGGACTATAATTTGTATTAATCCATGTTCTTCCATTACCTTTTGAAACCCTCAATGGAGATGGTGTGTGATGTGCAAGCCCATAGATTAAATACCCTGGGTTGTGTTCAAATACAGTTTGCTCTCGGTGACAGAGTACTAACAGAACTGGTTTTGGTAATGAAAGGGATTGCGTTGGGCAACAGACTTTTGCTGGGTCATCCTGCATGTAGGAGACACAAGATTTCGATCCATGTGGGTGTTAATGGGATAACAGTCGGAATACCTGGTGTTTTCTTCCTTATGAGGACGTGATTAGAATGGAGGGTATGGTGACTATTAGAAAAGGGGCTGTGTTTGGTGATGCTAATGGTGATGATACTGGAGTTATGGAGAGTGATAATATTAAAACCCACAATGATGATATGGGAAATAATTGCGACGATAACAATTGTGGTGATGATACTAAGGGGTTAATATATATATATATATATATATATATATATATATATATATATATATATATATATATATATATACATATATATATATATAGTATATATATATATATATATATATATATATATATATAGTATATATATATATCATATATATATAATAATAATATATATATATAATATAATATATACATATATATATATATATATATATATATATATATATATATATATATATATATATACAATATATATATAATATATATATATATATATATATATATATATATATTATATATATATATATATATATATATATTATATATATATGATATATATATATATATATATATATATATATATATATATATATATATCTATATATATATGATATATATATATATATATAATATTATATATATATATATATATAATATATATTGTTACGAAGTGCCAAGTATCTGGTTACCATGCATCAATTATTACCTCACCAAAAGCCAGACACCTGAACCCTCATAACACGTTTAAACGACTGAATACTCTAAAGGCAACAGTGATCCCTTAACACTTGCCAGTATTGCAGAAAATCAGACTAAGTTCATCAAAACAGGTGTGAGGTAATCTTGTAAGTAAATAAATTAATCAGAGGGCATCACTCGATCAACAACTTTAAAATCTAAGTATTTCCCTGGTTCTAAGTCACTTCAATTAAATTGAAGGAAAGCAAATCAATTACCACTCTATGTTTCTACCTAACATAAATATAATCATAATCATATATACTTATACTGGTGTAAGATAAAGAAAACACTTATAAAAATTTTAAATACAAAAATTTATTATCAAATTCAAAATTTATAAGTGAAATTCACAATATCAGGGAAAATTACTGTTACTTGAAAACAAAGTAAAGTTTAATCAATTCTTGAATCAAATTAAGTAAAATTAAATCAAAATTAATTAATCACAAAATTCAAGAAAATTAATTCAATCAAAATTCAAAAGTGCTAAACAACAATAAAACTTGAAAAGAATTCTAAGTAAATGCAAATTAATTCACAAATGTTAAATTTAATTAAATGTGCAATGATAAAGCAATGAAAATAACTAAGTCAATTAAATTGTGAATGCAAATGAAAATATAAAATAAAAAGACACACTTCAATAAGAAAATGAACAAGTGCACAAACAATGGAACAAACACAAACAAAAAAATCAGCAATGTGTAAAAGTGTAAATATTTTTCACTCAAAAACACTATAACCAACAGTTTTTACCAAACCTTCGTAAACACCTGTTATCAGTTAACCACAGTTCCTATCAGTTATTAGTTATTACCTAACCATTATTAATTATTAGTTAACCAAACACTTTTCCCATTAACTTTTAGTTATTAGTTAAACACAATTCCTATCCGTTATTAGTTATTACCTAACCGTTATTAGTTATTAGTTAACCAAACACTTTTCCCATTAACTTTTAGTTATTAGTTAAACACAATTCCTATCCGTTATTAGTTATTACCTAACCGTTATTAGTTATTAGTTAACCAAACACTTTTCCCATTAACTTTTAGTTATTAGTTAAACACAATTCCTATCCGTTATTAGTTGCAACTAATAAAAACATAACACACTTTACCTTGGTATACCAATTTCTTTCTTTGCTTTGCTGCAGGCTTGATTCACACTTCCACAAAAACCAGGCGCCGTTACAAAATAATGTCTGTTCAGATTCCACAAAAGAAAGTAAATAAGACTAAATAAATTCTAAGGAATATCAAATATGAAATTCTCACAAGTTACGAGTGACCAATTTACGTTACGTTAATATAATCTCAATGATGTCGCGGGAGAGAGAGAGAGAGAGAGAGAGAGAGAGAGAGGGAGATATAACTGCCCCGAGGTCCTAAGATATAATGAAATCTCTTCCTTTATGGAAACTCGACTAGGCAGATGATACAAAACGTTCTTGTCACGAATGCTTCCAGTAGCTTTGAAATCTGACGCAATCTCACATACAAAATGTGCAATTCCCATGCGGGACTTGACAAAGACATACACGTGCAAGACGAGTCTGTAAAAAAAAAAGAAAGACGTACTCTACTCGATTGAAACGGAGGCTAAACGACAATTAAGATTGACATGTTTTGATAACAACGCAAAGACTCTAGCTCGCTCGCTATCAAACGTGTTGATAGAAAAGTTAAACATTTATTAGCTTCCAAAAGACAAAGAAACTCTCTCATTTTACGTTATATACATATTCTTTTACAATATGTAATGCGAAATCTGAACACACATTCAAAACATCCTATTCTAAGCTATCTAGGAATCTGAAAAAATGTTGCATAATTCTACATGATATTTCAAAGAGGGGAAACATGCATTTTGAAAGTAGCAATATATAATATATATATATATATATATATATATAATATATATATATATATATATATATATATATATATACATATATATATATATATATATATATATGATATATATATATATATATATATATATATATATATATATATATATATACATATATAATATATATATATATATATATATATATATATATATATATATATATATATATATATATATATATATATATATATATATATATATATATATATATATATATATATATATATATATATATATATATATATATATATATATATATATATATATATATATATATATATATATATATGGGATATATATATATATATATATATCTGAGGAGCACAGAGGCTCAGTTGCCAAACGATCTAGGTTTTTAAGGAAGGGTGTTTTGATAACATTTGACGTCTATAACAGTTTGACTTATTTTTATGTAATTTCTTATATTGGCTTAGTCTACTCCCGGTTGTGTAGCTCATCCCCTGATAGGAACAGATTTGAACCCCCAGTAGTCAGTCCCCTGGTGTATCTGACAGATGTGCCCAGACTTCATCTGGGAGGGGTAATTTATAAATCACGATGGATGCAGTGAGGAGACTCACTCCACCCCTTAGGTTGAATAAGGATCCAGTGGTTTGTGGGATATTCGGAACGAGTTTTAAACAAACCAAGGCACTTCCACCTAAATTCATTTTCACGGGACAAGGACAATTTTGCGTACAGCCGTAGTTTGGGAGCGGTATGCATGACAGGTGGATCATTGATCTGGAGATTAAGCAGCGTATTGGGAGATCTATAAAATGTAACGAGTGAAAAGCAGTTATTTTTCAAGTAGCCGGTCACGGACATGTTTTCATCATGGAAAGCAGCAATCCAACTAGAAGTGGGCGAGAACGACCTGTGAAGGAGAGTAGTAGGTAGGGAATCCACCTTCAAATCCAGGAATAGGGAAATGTCAAAAAGTGTTTCTCCTGAAAATGCCGGTGTGGAAGCCCAATCCATCCCTCGTGATTCGGAGGTCCAAAAAGGAAGTGTTGTGGGACTTTTTTTTTTTTTTTTTTTTTTTTTTTTTTTTTTTTTTTTTCGAGAGTGAATTTAATGTTAAGGTGCTGGGTATTCATGCATTCTGATACAGTGTCAGCGTGACGGTCACGTCTGCAAAGCACAAACGCGTCGTCATGGCCGTTTGTACAATAGAGGGTGAAGGCTGAGGGGGAAATTATCATCCTCCAGGGAGTTCAGGAAGTTCGGGCCTACTGGATTCCCCATCGTCATCCCTTCCACCCTGCGATTAGAAACAATGGCCGCGTCCAGCGCCGCCAACTCTAAAAACTGTTAACAGGAGGTTATGTCAAAAAAAGACAAATCTTCATATGGAAATAATTGATTTGGACTAATATCTACAGTTTCTTCCACAAAAACATTTCGTAATTAGAGATTAGACACCAAAACTAGCTATGACTAAGTCAGAATCCTGTTTTATGAATTCGACAAATTATGCAAGTCCATAGTTAGGGCTACTCTTAGAAGGAAGAATGGGCGCTTTTATTAAGTATTTTTTGGTAGGCCGTAAGAAGATCCTTAACAGAGAGATTTTGGTCCACGTTTTCGTCTATTAGCCCATTTTGCTTGAGTATCAAGAGATCCGATAGTTTTATAAGAATGGAAGCTATTCGTAATGACTTGTAAGTTAGGATTAAAAAAAGAACGACTGAATTATCAAGCGACGATAATATCATGGAAATTCACAGGGAAAAAAAAAAAATGTTTTTGAGTAACCTTACCTTCCTTTCATTCCTGTGAGAGTTCACAAACCAATACAGCTGGCGGAATTTGTAGGAAAGTAAGACAAAGGCTGAAAAGAAGTTTCGGAGAGTGGTCATTAGTTCTACCTTAATCAAAATTATGAGAAAAAATAATAGAAAAGAGGCACGAAAAGGTTCTACGGTAGATTTTGAGATAAAACGATCAAATGTGTGTCATAAAGATGAGCTAGATACAAAAAGCACGACAAAAGTCGTTAAACTACTACGTACTTTGCATGTTTAGTGTGAATCAGATGTGTTGACATTTCCATTAGGTTATTAGCATACCGGGAAAATGATGAAGCAGAAGAAAAAAAATAGATAAAAGAAAAATAAAATGACATGTAAATGTCCGATAATCACAAGATACGACTGGGTTCCCTTGGTGATCATGATTATATCGAGCACAACACGAAGGAGCGAAAGATTTCGTTTTCACTCCAAATGGTTTCACGAGCAAGGACGGACCTCCAGCGCTAGTCGAAGCCTCAGAAGGGGCATTCTTTACTCTCATTTCTATCCTGACCCATTCAACTTTGTGCTCGTAAGTATGAAAATAATTGTTTGATAAGTAAACTAAATAATAGAAAAGAGGCACGAATAGGTTCTACGATGGATTCTAGGGTCAAATGAACAAATGTGAATCATAAAGATGAGCTGGATAAAAAAAAACGTTACATAAATCCAACCAGAAATCAATAAACTACTACATACTTTCAATTGATCTTTGCGTGTTGAGAGAGAATCAGATGTGATGATATGTTGTTCCAATTGGTGATTATCATACAAGGAATATGATGAAGTAGAACGACAAAAACAAAAAAAAAGTCCGATAATCATGATTATATCGAGCACAACACGAAGGGGCGAAAGATTTCGTGTTCACTCCAAAGGGTTTCACGAGCAAGGACGGACCTCCAGCGCTAGTCGAAGCGTCTGAAGGGGCATTCCCTACTCTCGTTTCTATCTGACCCATTCTACTTTGGGCTCGTAAGTATGAAAATAATTGTTTGATAAGTAAACTAAATCCCTCCGCACACACACACACACACACACACACACACACACACACACACATATATATATATATATATATATATATATATATATATATATATATATATATATATATATATATATATATATAATTATATATATGTGTGTGTGTGTGTGTGTGTGTGTGTGTGTGTGTGTGTGTATTAATATATATATATATATATATATATATATATATATATATATATATATATATATATATAGTACACACACACACACACACTTGTTCCTTCCACGGCTGTGGGTAGCAGGTTCATTCCCTATTGCCCCGTGTCACTGGCGATGAACTAGATGTATAAAATTGACTACCACGATGCAAATAAAGGCACAGTTGATCAATTTTCTGGAGACAACTCGTATCGGTAGTAAGAGAGAGTCAATTCGGAGATTTTAAAAACAAATTGTACTTTTTATTGTCATTTTAACTTTATGTTTCAGGGTGACATATTTCTTAGAGAAGTTTGTTTTTCTTATATATTATAGTCAGATACTTGCCACATTGAGTCTGGAAAAATTAATATTTGGCTCTGTCTATTAGGTTCTCCTTTTTTCACACTTGAATTTAAGTTTTTTTAGGAATTTAAATTTATTTTCATCCATATGTTAACTTTTCATATTGTATTTATTACACAAGGTTTATCCAATTTTTCAAGATTTGATTCACTACGTATTAATTGGTCCTAATTAAAAAAAAGGAGGTTCAGAGGCCATGGAGCCTACGTGAATAGGCTAATAAGGTTGGAAGCATTCATTATGAAAGCAAACATGGCGTGATCCGACCTCCAGCTTACTCAGGACGCATGCAAGATTTTCCCTTCACGCATAAGTTGAAAATATTATATTCTTAACTTAAGCAAATAAAAACTTGCTAAAATCTACGGTCAAATAGAGCCTTGTTTCACCAATGAAAACTAAAATAAATACGATATATTTTCTTAGAAATAATTGTTCTCTAATGTTCAAAGCGCGCATTATTTATCTTTTTACATTTTCATTCTAATAGATAAATCATAAATATCCTATCCGAAAATTCCTGTATCTTTAACACAACGCAAAACAACTTTTTCAGACCTTTTCAGGCTCTTACACAGACCTTTCCTAACCTTCTCAATAACGACAAAAATTAAGAAGTTTGTAGGCTTACTCTCCGAGTAAGCAAAAAAAAAAACAAAAAATTAAAATCCACAGACAACCAGACTTAAAAGCTAACAACGGCCTTGTATCTTTCAACTGTCGGAAGAAAAATACTGCAATGATGAATGGTTTCATGTTACTCAAAAGAGCTTTATTTAAGGGAAAATCACATCATAGAATTCATGATTTTCGGTGGAAAACTGTCTAACTAGAAAACAAAGAACATCACCAAAAAAACTTGATATATCCAATTTTCTTTATTTGACATTATCAGAATAAACATTAGAGTTCATATATAATAAGAATTGTTTAGAATATTTTATAATTAGATACCTACGAAGCCAAGTGAGTCTCAGTGTTCTCAGCCAACGATCCTGGCAGGAATCATTAGTATGTATAGAAGGGCATCCTACTTAAAAAAAAAAAAAAAAAAAAAGAATATATATATATATATATATATATATATATATTATATATATATATATATATATATATATATATATATAATATATAATATATCCTTGAATTCATTCACTCACAGTAGTGGCGGGACATTTTTGGTGAAATTTAATCATCCGAGGACATCTCTTTCCCCAGCCACAGGCACCCGCTTCACTGGAATATTTCAAAATGCTCTAAAATACATGGCCACATCCAAGTGTCTTTGTGTTCTATACTTTGTTCACTCTTTTAGGTAGTACTACCCAGTGGGTGTTTGGCATATATACAAATATACATAAATTTTGTATATATATACGTGTGTGTGTGTGTGTGTGGCGGTGTGGTTTAAGACTTCACTGTGCATCCTGAATTTGTTGGATTCGATGGTTCACGCCCGTGAAATCGACAAATTTCTTATCGACTAAAAAATTCCCCTTCGTTTAACATATGAAAATATATTCCGAGGTAGAGCGAATTAGATAATAAAGGACATTTGTAGCTCGATGCATATATATATATATATATATATATATATATATATATATATATATATATAATATATATATTATATATATATATATATATATATATATATATATACTAGATGAAGGCAGGCAGGAACTCACAGGAATTTGACATTTTGGCATTTATTCCGACGTTTCGCAATACATTATTGCATCCTCAAGGAATTCTACAATAGGTGTAAATAAAATAATTTTTAAAAACTTAAAAAATTAACAAAATTAAAAACAATAGTTACCTATAAGTCAATTTAAAAGGATACCATATTTAAATCACACAATAAGTTTAGTTAAAACACAAGTTACAAAAAGAACCATGACATTGAACATTAATCTACAAGGATTTATTAAAAAATATATAATAAAAATAATAAAATAATAGATAACTGAAAGAGTGGAGCTAACCTGCCAGAACAAAGTCAAGAGGAAAACTGAGGGCAGAAACGAAAAGTAAACAATAACAAGCGTTAAGAACAACAACAAAGTCAAGATGAAAAAAGTTGAACACCTGAGGACTGGGTATTTACAACAGGAACAAGTTGCTTAATTTTCAACGTCTCCAAAATAAATGGGTCTTTAGAGTTGTTGACATGTCCAATTATAGAGAAATCTTAGGAGACGTTGAAAATTAAGCAACTTGTTCCTGTTGTAAATACCCAGTCCTCAGCTGTTCAACTTTTTTTTTATCTTGACTTTGTTGTTGTTCTTAACGCTTGTTATTGTTTACTTTTCGTTTCTGCCCTCAGTTTTCCTCTTGACTTTGTTCTGGCAGGTTAGCTCCACTCTTTCAGTTATTTATTATTTTTATTATTTTTATTATATATTTTTTAATAAATCCTTGTAGAGTACTGTTCAATTTTTCATGGTTTTTGTAACTTGTGTTTTCACTTAACTTATTGTGTGATTTAGATATGGTCTCCTTTTAAATTGACTTATAGGTAACTATTGTTTTTAATTTTGTATTTTTTAAAGTTTTTTTAAAAATTATTTTTTTTACATCTATTGTAGAATTCCTTGAGGATGCAATAATGTATTGCGGAACGTCGGAATAAATGTCAAAATGTCAAATTCCTGTGTGATCCTGCCTTCCTTAATGTGGCTCTGCCGAGTGGCCCCCTGCTGATATTGGCTATAAATATATATTATATATATATATATATATATATATATATATATATATATATATATATATATATATATATATATTTTATATACATATGTATATAAAGTATACATGTATACACACAGATCATATATATATATATATATATATATATATATATATATATATATATCTATATATATATATTGTAGAGCAATCCTTTATCTCGATGAGAAAACGTCACGTTGACTTTGAACCCATAACATCAGATTTCGCGACGTCTATGAACACGAATTCTGCAGTGAGTATCATTTCTAGTTATTCTCTTTTATAAGTTATTTCCTTCTTGGAGTGGTCGTGATGCATTGCGCAAATTGCCTGAATATTTAACCTTGTGATCGGTGGTACTACCTGCCTTCTATATGCATGTCCTGATCAGTACAATGCGTTTGATTTGGAAGGCGCAAATTTCATTTTCTTGCAAGCAAACTGACTGTGGGATACATTCATGGATTTCTGAGCGACGGATTTCGCTATTTTTCAAGGTGGGAAGTTCCCTGTCATTATTGGTGCTTAAGCCATTTTCTTCACTTGTGCTGTCCTGCTGCCTTTCTCGGGCCTTCGCTTTTTTATGAAACTATTTATGATACCTACAGCGTATTTCACTTAAGATTGCATGTATATATATATATCATATATATATATATATATATAAAATTGTATATATATATATATATGTTATGTATATATATATATATATAATATATATATATATATATATATATATATTATATAATTTATTATAATAATATATATATATATATAAAAGTCCGAGTTGAAAATATCAGCAAATTACCATATTGTTTAAATACAGTACAAACACGAAAGTACCTTGTGTGCCTCTGTGCCATTTGTAATTATACAATGCACAATTTTATACATGTATGTGAACGTGTAGTCACCCCCTGTAACTAAAGCTTTGCAAACAAGTTGGATCGTGAAGTGCCCAAATTACATAAAATATGTGCTGAACCATCTTGCAAAGTATGTAAAATAACGTAGAGCAAAGTCTTTTTCATGATATTTTGCGATAACGCTGATCATATCGCAGCTACTGTCTTTTAAGACTATACATGTGTGTGTGTGCGAGGGTTTGTGCAAGTGTATATGCTACTCACTGTTTGCCCTCCGTCAAAGCCTTGTTGTCAGGAATGAGCTGTCCCTACTCTTTACCTAGAAAAGTCATCGCAAATATAAACAAGCATTTATCACTGAATCTTTATGGGGGAATAGTTCTCTCCTAACCATATTTATTATCACTAAAACCTCTAAGCAACGACAACAACACTCATAAACATACCTGGGTACGTGACGCTGTCACCATC